>NW_024426008.1:2538184-2541720 GCF_017311325.1 Ursus maritimus
AAAAAAAAAAAAGAAGATGTGATATATATACACACACACACACGATGGAATATTATGCAACCATCACCAAAAAGATATCTTGTTATTTGCCAGGATGTAGACAGAACTAGAGGGTATTAAGCTAAGTGAAATAAGTCAATCAGAGAAAGACAATTTCACTCATATGTGGAATTTAAGAAACAAAACAGAGGAGCATAGGGGAAGGGAAGAAAAAAATGAAACAAAACCAAATCAGAGAGGAAGACAAGCCATAAGAGACTCTTAGTCATAGGAAACAAACTATGGGTTGCTGGAGGGAAGGGGGGTGGAGGGATGGGGTAACTGGGTGATGGGCATTAAGGAGGGTATGTGAGGTGATGACCACTGGGTGTTATATACAACAGATGAATCACTGAACTCTACCTCTGAAACTACTAATACACTACATGTTAGTTAATTGTATTTATTTATTTATGGTTATTTTAAAAAAAGATTTTATTTATTTATTTGAGAGAGACAGAATGCGCGAGAGAGAGCACAAGCAGGGGGAGAGGCAGAAGGAAAAGGAGGTGGCTTGGACACCTGGACCTTGAGATCATGACCTGAGCTGAAGGCAGACGCTTAACCGACTGAGCCACCCAGACACCCCTTAATTGTATTTAAATTAAAAAAAAATTGTTCATTTGAGCCGCATTTCCCTGCACGGCGTGGGGGCAGTGAGCACACGCACAGTGCTGGGCACCGTCACCACCATCCGTCCCCAGAGTGTTTCCATCTTCCAGACTGGAACTGTCGTGTGCCCGTTCATTGAGCACCTCTGCTGTTAGTTCAGCTCTCCTGACCCTCCTTTCACGTGTCCCTCCTGACAGGCACGTGGCCGCCGTGCGCGTAGGAAGAGCTAGCTCAGCCCTGCACTTTGCAGTGGCTTTTCTAGGGTCACATGGTCCAGGTTTAGTAAGACCCATGTGGACTCTGGGGCCAAATGTGGTTTTGTCATTTCAAGGAATCCTGCAGCTGTAATTAAACCCCTTTTGCAAACTGTCTACCAGGATCTCCACCGACGGTTTCGATTCTTTTTCGAAATGTGCCATCCAGATTTGGAGCCAAGCGGAACCCCCACAGTGGCCTCCAGCTCAGCCCACAGAGGCCTCGGGCCCTGGGACGCTCCTGTCCACATGGAGACGTCAGGCACCACAGGGCAGCACACGAGCAGGCTTTGTACCAAGGGCAGCGCCGCCCAGAGGGGATGAGGAGCCTGTTCCCCGGTGCCCTTCCCTGCAACACCAAGACAAAGATCCCATGAGGCTCGTCTTTGTGGCTCCCAGGACCTTGCACCATCTGAGTCTCACTATGGCCGCAGGAGGGGAGCTGCCCTCTGCAGGACTGTGGTTGTATTTCTGGAACAGGGAGTCCTATGGCTTCCCTAGCAAACCCTCTTTAAAAACTTAGACTTGTCAACTGATTCGAGGTGCAGACAAGGGGGCGTTTCTGCTGCTAATCGGGCCCACTTGGAAGCCTATGGAATGGCAAAGCAAGGTAAGGCCACCCCTGTTCTGCAGACACAGACTTCTCCTCAGGACTGTGTTCAGGATCCACATGAGGGGGTCTTACGGAGGGCGGCTCCCCGCAAGGTGTGTGATTTTTTTTTTATAATTTCACAATCAATGGGGGAGGGGAGGCAATGACATGAGCTGCTTGGGGTCCTCATGTCTCAAAGGAACAGGAAGTTCTACCTGCCCCAGAACATGAATTTTACTCTGGTGGTTTCCTCCAGATGACACGAGTTCTAATTACCCATAAACCCACTGTCTTGGCCTTCTCTGCAGGTCCCCCTGCTCCTTGTGACAAGCTCCCAGGGAGTCAGTGCCTGGCTCAGGGGCACAGGGTAGAGGAAGGCCAGAATGCAAACACCCAGCTCCACCCTGTTCCCTCTGGACAGAAGCCAGGGAGTTCTGGGACTTTCTGAGCCCTCTAGTCATAATTACGGCCGCTCACTTTCTCTGCGCCTGGCACTCTGCGGGCTCTTGTCACTTGGTTTTCTCCGATCTGCTCAAGTCCCTGTGTGGTAAGGGTGCCCGTTTCCGCCTTGCAGGTGAAGAAGCCCAGGTTCCAGGAGGCCCAGGGACTGACCGCACAGCTGGCGAGGGGCAGATGCAGGACGTAAACCTTGTCCTTCTGACTCCGAAGGTCAAACTCTCCACGACACTGGCAGGCCTCTCTTTTGGGAGCCTGAACAGCATCTCCTTGGGCAAAGTGTTTTGCAAACTGTAAAGTGCAGGCATTTGGTTGTTGGTGGTTTTCTTGTTCCTGCGGAGGCTCCATGATGGACAGTAACCTTTGTCACTGAAGGTCCTCTGCCTGTGTAACGTGCCGATCCCGGGCCTCCGAGAGAAATGCTGTGGCCACAAGACACCAAAAGACGGGGACAGCTTCAGTCAAGGCTCGGATTTCTCCCAACTAGGACAGTGGTCCCCACGCTTGCCTGCACGTCAGAATCACTGGGAGCGCTTACGACTGCTGTGTCCAGGTTGCCCCCAGGCTGAGGGAAGCAGAGTGTCCAGAAGGGAGTGGGCGCGTGCAGCCAGCGGGGGTTCTTAAAGACCCCGGGGTTCCAGTGTGCAGTGAGGTTTGGGAACCGCTAACCTGAGGCATTTTCTTGTTGTGTCAGTAAGGATCTAGGCAGTTTGGCAGGAATCCCTGGTGGGGTGTGGTGTCTGACAAGATCCCTGGTTCACCCCAAAGCAAGAAGCCCTCCCCTGCTCACTGGAGACATCTGGGGACCCTAAGGGAGAGCAAGACATGGGCAGGCTAGGAAGGCCACCTGGGGGAGACCGGGTTGGAGGAGGGGGACAGGCTCCTTGGATTGACTGTATAGGCTCCAGGGAAGGGGGTCTGATTATGGACACAGCAGCTCTGTCATTGCAGAGAGGCTCTGCTGTGCCTGGGGGGCCGTGCTCTTCTCCCTCCCAGGCCACAGCTCTGGTTCCCCTGAGCCCTACGAGAATGGCCAGGCCTGTTGCCTTTCTCCGGGACAGATGTCCTCGTGGCACATTGATATCACTCAGACAGCAGGCGGTACGTTTGCCCTAAACACCTGGCCCTTTGCGCCGTCATCTCCTGAAAATGCAGGAGGGGAAGGGCCGGGCCACCAGGCAGGACACAGGAGCAGGGGGACATGTGGATGCTACTGCCTCCGTGTGCAGCCGCTCAGGGCCCCTCCCTGCCAATGGCTGTGTCTGGGGAGCCTCCGGAGCCCGCCCTCTCTAGACCAGCCTTGCACAGCATGAGTGAGAGCAGGCTGTGGCCCTCAGCCTTTGAGAAGCCCCTGACCCTCTCCCAGTGTCGGGGAGACTCTTCTCCTTGCTTCCTCCCACTCCACTAGACAATAGGCACGTCATTCCTTGGTGACGGTGACCTTATCAGAGGAATTCTCTCTCCCTGGGATTAGGAGACCTTTTTTTTTCTTCCAAGTTTGGCTTTCAGGGTCCTTGTGGACTCAGGAATTTTAATTGGGTTGTCAGGTGCTGAACAGTGACTCTTACTCCTCTTTGCATTCC
>NW_024426008.1:2541726-2782131 GCF_017311325.1 Ursus maritimus
CTGTTGAAATCCTGATTGTCCATGAGACAAGGATGTCCCTGGCAGAGGAGGGGACATGTCCCTAGAAATGGAGCGCAGACAGGAAAAAAACACTGACACATTCAGAAAAAATCACTCCCCTTGCCTCACACATGGCACAGGTGTGCAGGTGTCTACAGGGCCCCTCAGCATCTAAATACAGTCTCCCTGCAGCCCTGACAACTGCACCCCAGGACCCGCTCTAGAGGAAATAACTCAGCAGTGGGGGGTCTTCTACTAGGGCTAGAGGGTGCTGGTTCCTGCAGTGAGAAGAGAGGATCTCCCCAGAAGTCGTGCACAGTCACAGAGCACAGGACGCACTTTCCAGAAATGTTTAAGTGGACGCAGTGGCAGAGGGTCGGGGATTGTGCCTGGGGTAATGACGTGGGGCCCCAGGGAGGAGTGTGGTCCCTTGGCTGCTGTCCCCAGGACAGTAGCATGAAACAGTAACTCTTGTCCTCTGCAATTCTCTTTAATGATCTTGACTGATGGTCAGCCTTCAATCCCAGGTCTGGCCCAGCCCTGGGTGCTGCCTTGTCTGGAGTAACAGCTCCTGAGATCAAACCCTGACTCCCCATTTACCAGCAGGGAAGCTGACAGACCTCTCCAAGCTTCAGTTCATTCCTCTGGAGCATGAGATAGGGACGTTATGGTGCACAAAGCCCATCATCCAAGCAGAGTGTCTGTGACTATACCCCGGTGTCCACTGGCTTTAAGGGGCCACTAGGAGGTTGGCTGGGATTTTCATTGCATGTTTCTCCCATTTTGCTTATCTATACTTCCTAAAGTTTTCATAATGATTACGTGTTTTTTTTTAAAGATTTTATTTATTTATTTGACAGAGATAGAGACAGCCAGCGAGAGAGGGAACACAAGCAGGGGGAGTGGGAGAGGAAGAAGCAGGCTCATAGCAGAGGAGCCTAATGTGGGGCTCGATCCCATAACACCGGGATTACGCCCTGAGCCGAAGGCAGATGCTTAACCGCTGTGCCACCCAGGCGCCCCCTTGTTTTGTTTTTTTTTTACTAAAAAATTAGAAAAAGTAACAGAAGAAACTGCTGGAAGGACAATGGCCAATGTCCCTCTGCGAATCCATGAACACAGCTACTACTAAGTGGGTCATGAAAGCTCTAACAGGAGAGGACAAGCCAGGGCAATGATGCTTGACTGTCCCATCCCCAGCAGCACGACATGGGAATGGGTGACACTGTTGCTCATGAGCCAGGCAACTGGTTTGGTTAATTGTTGCCCTTGGTAGTGAAACAGTCACACTCTTTACTTTTACAACAAACCACCGCATTTCCATTAGATTATGGACGGGTCCAGGATATAGAGGCTGACGTTTTAAGGTAATCATTTAGTCATGTTTTCTGGCAAGTCCAATTTGCCAGGACCATTCAGAGAGTGAACCCACTGGAAGTCTCCAAAGTTGCTTTTGGCTTGGTTTCCTTCCTTCCTTCCTTCCTTCCTTCCTTCCTTCCTTCCTCCCTCCCTCCCTCTCTCTCTCTTTTTCTTTCTTTCTTCTTTCTTTCTTTCTTTCTTTCTTTCTTTCTTTCTTTCTTTCTTTCTTTCACTTTTAAGATTTTATTTATTTGACAGAGAGAGACACAGCAAGAGAGGGAACACAAGCAGAGGGAGAGGGAGAATCAGGCCTCCTGCTGAGCAGGGAGCCCGACGTGGGGCTCAATCCCAGGATCCTGGGATCATGACCTGAGCCGAAGGCAGATGCTTAACGACTGAGCCACCCAGGCCCCTCATTGGCTTGGTTTTCTGAGAACATGCAATAGAAGAGGGGGAAAAACACCAGCTTCCCAGACAGATCACAGATTAGCAAAGTTCACCAAGGCAAGGCCTGGACACAGCATTGCATTTTGTCACCATTCTGCCCATTCTGACCTGTTTTGGTGCATCTTGTGCATTTGGGAGCTCTACAAGCAGGGGCAACACAGGCAGAAAGCCATGATGATGGAAGCTGTTTTGGTGGAGAGACTCCAAGTTCTTGACTCTCCATCTAACTTTGAGCACAGAGCACCGGTGCGGCAGCGTGTTGGAATGGCTCCAGCTAAGTATTTGTGGTCTCATGTTCCTAATCCTCTGTCCATCTCTGCCTTGATCGCAGGTGCTCGGCCAACCCTAGACCTCAAGGCCTTGTCACATATTCTATTATTTTTCTGTGTTGTCTGATAATTCTATAATCTTCAGTGATATATCTTAAAGTATGATCCCAACAAGGGTATTTTGATAGTTTGGGGGCCCTCCAGATCCAAATTCCAGAGCATCATTAAGAATAATAGTAGTAGCTACATGCTAAGGACTGTATGCTAACCCCCATATAATGTATCCTCTATAATCCTCACAATACCCTCAGAAGTAGGCATTTTTTTCATCAGTCTTAAATATTACCCAGCGTTCATTACAACACATACATTCCCCAATGTCCATCACCCAGTTATCCCATCCGCCCACCCTCCTCTCCTCCAGCAACCCTCAGTTTGTTTCCTAAGATTAAGAGTCTCTTTTGGTTTGTCTCCCTCCCTGGTTTTGTCTTGTTTCATTTTTTTCCTCTCTTCCCCTACAATCCTCTGCCTTGTTTCCTAAACTCCACATATCAGTGAGATCATATGATAATTGGATTTCTCTGATTGACTTATTTCACTTAACATAATACCCTCTAGTTCCATCCAAGTTGTTGCAAATGGCAAGATTTCATCTTTTTGATGGCTGCGTAATATTCACACACACACACACACACACACACACACACACACACACACACCTGTATCTTCTTTATCCATTCATCTGTCAGTGGACATCTGGGCTCTAACCATAGTTTGGCTATTGTGGACATTGCTGCTATGAACATTGGGATGTAGGTGCCCCTTCGGATCACTACATTTGTATCTTTGGGATAAATACCCAGTAGTGCAATTGCTGGGTCATAGGCTAGCTTTATTTCCAACTCTCGGAGGAACTTCCATACTGTTTTTCAAAGTGGCTTTCCACCAGCTTCCATTCCCAGAAGTAGGCATTTTTAATCTCCTTTGACAGAACTAAAAATGGAGTCTCTGGGAGGTGAAGGGTCTTGCCCAAGGTTAAATGGCTGTTAAGAAGCAGAATCAAGATTTGAACCCAGAATTATTTAATTCCACAATCAGAGGCCTAAATTACTACATATTTATTCATTTGATTATTGTCTGCCTTTGCCTGGAACCATTGTGTTCACCACTCACGTGGAATATGATGGTCCTAAATAAATATTTGTTGAATGAATGAATGAACGCTATCTCCCATCCACACCTAAGGAAGAGGGCATAATGGCGGAATGGCAGATCATCGTTTTGTTTTATAGATTATTGAAATATCAGAGTTGCCTGTGGCCCCAGCCAACTCTGTGGCTCCCTGGTACAGAAGTGTGAATTCCTCATTGCATTCCAAAAACACCTTATGTTGAGACTTTTTATAGGATTCCATTATTCTTTTTAAAATATTTTACATGCTAAATCAATCAGCTTTAGTTGTTCTAAAGCTGGGAAGGCTAAATTAAGAAGAAAACATGAACAGAACATTGTTCTGTAGGGGAAAATAACTCTCGCCTCAAAGGGGAAATATCTTGGGCAAAATATAAGTCTGAAAAATATGGCTAGCACAATTTCTTCTACAGAAAACTAATGCCAGTTCTTATTTTCAGCAACATAGAGCGACTTCTTTCTGACACATCTCAACAGCCTTTCATACATCAGCACTTGTCCTCTTTGATTTGATCCTTTCTCCTAAGTTGGGGCAGGTTTCCTGGAGAACGCCCCTTCCACCTGCATTCCTCCCTTCCTCCACTGAGCCCTGTCTCTTCCACTTGTGTCCATCAGGCACAGTCTCCGGGCTGACACTCTGGCCACACTGACCAGATAGACACGTCTTTTATTATGCATGTATATTAATCCTAATTTTACACAGAGAAAAAAAATTGGCATGAGAAATGTTTCCATACGTTTACCGTATGGGAGAATCCAGGTCCCATTTTGTTTTAATTGTGGTATATGTTTAATTGAGGTGAAGTGCTCCTATCTTGCACATGGATGAGTCTTGATAAACATATTCACTTGTGTGAACAACATTGAGCTCAGAAGGTAGAACATTCAATCCAACCAGCACCATCCATTGTGCTGCTTTTCCAGGCAATGCCCCCCCAACGCACCTTCTGAGGCAAGCACTGCTCAGATCTCTTTCACCACATCACTGGTGCGTGTTTATTCATTCGTATCAGTGGAGTCACACTGCAGGCACTCTTTTGTGTGTCTTGCTCTTTCACTCAACATAATGTCAGTGAGATTCATCCATGATATTACCCCCGTTAGCAGTTCCCTCCTCTCATGGCTGGCTAGTACTCCAGGGCAGGGATATCCACAGTCATCTGGGCGTTTTCCTGTTGATGGCCGTTGGGAGTCTTTCCTCCTTTTGGTCATTACAAATAAAGCTGCTCTTATCATTCTAGAGCAAGCTGTTCCGTGGCCACCTGCTTTCATTTCTCTTGGGGAAACACCTAGGAATAAATCGCTCAGTCATGAGGGAGACCTATAATTTAATTTTCTAAGAAACAGCCTATTTTCCAAAGTGGATGTATCATTTTTAACTTCCACTGGCAATGTAAGATTTTCAGTTTCTCTGTATCCTCACCATCTGGTCTTGTCAGGCATTTTAATGTTAGGTATCTTAGTAGGTAGAATGAGGGATCTCAGTGTGGTTTTAGTCTGTATTTTTTTTAAAGACTAATGATGTTGGGTAGCTTTTCATGTGGCCACTTTTGAGAAGTGTCTGTTCAAAAGAGGGAACATTTTAAACTTTGGTTCACAATCCAGAAAATAACCACTTGTTTATTTTAGGACAAGTTTCCATTAACGTGAGATCAGTGTAAAACAATGCCACAAAGCATAGTTCTATTAGAAAAGGTGGTTGCTAATAATTCTAGCTAAAGTTTGGTCAATCATGCCCTTATTTTCAAGGCTTCAATAACCCTCAACATAGTTGCAGAGTTCTTGGCCATGATTGTGCTGTACTGGCCATGATGCACAGTGCCCTACAAGTCTGTATTTAGAAGCCTGGTCACTAAACTCCTTTCTTGTCAAAGGGACCTCCAGGTTTACATGTCAGCTCAGCTCTCCACCCCTCACTGCTGAGACAATCCTGGCTGATCCTGAATAACTAGTAACCAGTGGAGAACAAACCAAAGTCCAAAAACTTAAATATACAGGTATCCATGCAATAGGAGACATTCAGCCCTGGCATCTCTGGCCATCTGAAGATGCCCACAGATCCTGTCTCATGATAATGCTTTTAAAGGTTTGCAACAAAGTACTTGAAATTACAAGGTGATCAGATATTGAAATACATTTACCAAGATACAAATATGTTGGTAACATGATAATACGTGTACCTGCAATGGTGGACCCTCTAAGTGCTGTAATTCTGAAATAGTGACAAGCATAAACAATTTCCTAAGTTTATGGACAACTGTAATGTGATATGAAACATCTGATTTCTCATGATGACAAAGTCATGAGTACTGCTAATATCCTGGTCTGTGAGTGACATACATACTTGAAGGGAATGTTTTGATTCAAGTTCGGAAAAAAATAAAGATGTTCTTTTCCCTTTTATAGATTCGTAGCCTCTGCCATGAATTGTGTACCACGCACAGTTCAGTGTTAAAGGTCTAACCCTCAGTGTGACTCTGTTCGGATATACAGCTTTTAAGAGGTAATTAATGTTAAATGAGATCCTCGGAGGGGGGTCCTAATCTAATAAGATTGGTGGCATTATAAGATGATATAGAGAAACCGATCTCTGTCTCTCCCCATGCACATACACAAGGAAAGTCCATTTTGAAGACACGACAGGAAGGTGGCCATGTGCAAGACAGGAAGGGATCTCTCACCAGAAACCTAATCAACCATCACCTTGGTCTTGAACTTCCAGCCTCCAAAACTGCGAGAAAATTTTCTGTTCTTTAAGCCACCTGGTCTATGGTATTTTGTTATGGCAGCCCAAGCACACAAAGACAGGACCTACCCCTACCTCCCTCTATGCTGTAGCTTAACTCAGGTCTCAGCAGGCCCCCAGAAGTGAGGTTCAAGGTGAACCCATTCAGAGGTACACTACACTCCAAGGGACCACTTGAGTTTTCTAACTTATACAAACAGCTCTGGGAACATGTATGAGAATGGATATTAAGGGTGTGAGATAGTGGGGAGAAGAACATGAACTTGGGTTTCGATGGATTGGTTGATATAGGCTCCCTAAGAAGAGGTTCAGCATTTAATACTGCAGCCTGGGGACTCAGAAAGGGTCCAACACTGTATTTGATTGGTTGTGAAACATGGACCAAAAGGTGGCCCATAGGAAGTGAGCTGGAAATGCCAGCTCTGTCTTGGTTTAATGTAGAGGAAGGGATTTACAGGCGAGGTTGATTGGAATGTTAGATTGGACTTGTCACTGAACACATTCTCTTCCACACTGGGAAGATGCAGAAGATGTGTGAGAAATGAATTTGTGAGGGACCAAGTGGCAGCACTCAACAGCCCAAGGCAGGGAGGGCATGGTCACTGTAACGGACAGCAGAGTCAAAGCAGCAGTCAGAATAGTCTGACTCACGCAGACCTGTGGCATTGGCTAGTTGATCACAGTGTTCCTAGATGTGAAATAAATTTTTTAAAAAAATTTTTATTTATTTATTTGACAGAGAGACAGCCAGCGAGAGAGGGAACACAAGCAGGGGGAGTGGGACAGGAAGAAGCAGGCTCCCAGAGGAGGAGCCTGATGTGGGGCTCGATCCCAGAATGCTGGGATCACTCCCTGAGCCGAAGGCAGACACTTAACGACTGTGCTACCCAGGCGCCCCGATGTGAAATAAATTTTAACCAAGCATAAAAGTTCCACGTCAGGGGAACAAAAGTCTAACCTGAATCATAAAAGAGAATTGCATTCCTTAATCAATTCCCAGACTTGAGCCAGTTTACAGACCCAGGACCCTTGAATGAAGGGGAGTCCATGTCCCCTTGACGAAGAATCCTGGTAACTAGCAAAGAATTTTCCTGTTAATCTTTCTCCAGCCTTTCCTAAAGGTACTTTTGGCTTTGACCAAGGTAACTACTTTGGAAATAATCAGACATTTCAAGGACTACTGGACACTCACTCCTAATCAACACTAATTTCAAGAGACCCTGTAGTCTACCAGAGTGTAGGCTTACGGAAATCAAGTGATCAATGGAGTGTTAGGACAAATCCATCTCCAGTGGGCCTAGTGGGTCCCCAAATCCATCCTGTGATTATTTCTTCAGTTCTGGAATATATAATTGGAATAGATATACTGAGCCCCGTGTTTGGCAGAATCCTCATATTCATTCCCTGACCTATGAAATGAGGGATATTATGGTGGGAAAGCCAAGCAGAAGTTACTAGCACTGCCTCTATCCAGGAAAGCAGTCATCCAGAAGCAATGCCACATTCCTGGAGAGGTTTAGAGGTTACTGCCACCATCAAGACCTTGAGAGACACAGGAGTGGTGATTGTCACCGCATCCCCATTCACTTCTCCTATTTGGCCTGTGCAGAAGACAGATCCATCCTGGAGAATGACAGTGGATCATCATAAGCTTAAGCAGGTGGTCACTTCAATCACAGTGTTGGTGTTGGACCAGATGTGGTTGCATTGCTTAAACAAATTAACACCCCCTGGTACTGGGGTATAGCTTTGATCTGGCCAAATGCCTCTTTCTCCATCTCTGCCATAAGATCAAGCAGAAACAGCTTGCTTTCAGCTGGCCAGGCCAGCAGCACTCCTTCCCTAGTCTATGTCAGAGATATATCAACTCTCCAGCCCTATGTCACAATTTAGTTCGCAGGGATCACGATTGCCCCTCCCTTCCAGAAGGTATTACAGAGGTTTATTACATTGATGACATCATGCTGATCGGATCTAGTGAGCAAGAAATAGCAGCAACTCTAGACTTGTTTGTAAGACATTGTTGTGTTAGAGGGTGAAAAATAAACCAGACAAAAATTCAAGGGTCTTCTATTCTGAGAAATTTATAGGGACCCAATGTTGTGGGGCTGGTCAAGAGATCTCTCCTAAGGAGAGGATATGGTATTGCTTCTGGTCTCCCCACCAAAAAAGAGGGTGAAAGCTTTCCTTTGGGTTTTTGCATTTTGGATTTTGGAAACAACATATTCCTCCTGTGGATGTCATGTCCTGCCTATTTACTGAGTAACAAAAACACTGCCGGTTTTGAGTGAGGTTCAGAAATAAAAGGAGCTCTGCAACAGGTGCAATAGCTGCATGGCTGCTCTGCCACTTGGGTCACATCCAGGGGTGCTTGAAGTGGCAGTGGCAGATCAGAGCCTTTGGCGGGCCCCTGTAGATGAATCACAGCACAGATGCTGAGGATTTGTGAGGAAAGCTGTGCTCTCTTTTTGAGAAAGAGGTCTTGGTCTGCTTCTGAGCCTTAGTAGAGACTGAACATTTAACCCCAGGTCATCTGGTTACAGTGTGGCCTGGTCTACCCCTCATGCGTGGACGTTATCTGACGCACCAAACCACAAAGTGGACATGCACAGCAACACTCCCCATCAGATGGAAGTGGTATCTGCACAATTAGGCCCAAGCAGGCCTGAAGGCATGAGCAATTTACTTTAGGAGCAGCCCAAATGCCACGGCCCCCACCCTTGCCTTCTCTCGCCCAGCCTGCTCCTATGGCCTGCTAGGAGTCCTCTATAGTTTATTGACAGAGAAAGGTAAGACTCAGGCCTGGCTTACAGGTGGTTCTGCACAATGGACAGCGTTCACCTGGAAGTGGACAGCTGCAGCCCAACAGTCCTATCTGGGACATTTCTAAAAAACAGTGGACAAGAGAGAGTCGCCTCAGGGGCAGAACTTCTAGTTATACGTCTGGTGGTTCATTTTGCTTGTAAGGAGATATGGCCAAACGTGTTGTTATATTCTGATTCACAAGCTGTGTCCCATGGTTGGGCAAGATGACTAAAAACATGGAAGGACCAAGACTGGATAAGTGGTTCTAAGGAAATTTGGGGGGGGGGGCGAATTATTGAAAAAACCTTTCGAAATGGGTAGTAAGTGTGAAGATTATTTGTGTACTGCATGAATGTTCACCAATGGGTGAGCTCAGCAGGAGGATTTTAGTAATCAAGTGGGTAGGATGACCCATTGTGTGCATAGCAGTCATCCTGTTTCCACAGTCACCCCTGCCATTGCCCAATGGGCTCATGGACAAAGTGGCCATGGTGACAGGGATGGAGGTTATGCATGGGCTCAGCAACACAGACTTCTATTCACAAGGGTTCACTGTCAAGTGCCCCATCTGCTAACAGCAAAGACTGACACGGAGTCCCTGACACCATTCTCCAGAGTGATAAGCAAACTACCTGGTGGCAGGTTGGTTACATTGGACCACTTCCATCATGGAGGGGGGAAGCCTTTTGTTCTTCCTGAAATAGATAGTCTGGATACAGATTTGCCTTCCCTACATACAGTGCTTTTACCAAAACTACCATCCATTCACTACAGAATGCTCTGTCCACCATTATGGTGTCCTATACAGCATTGCTCTGTTCAAGGACTTTCACTTCACAACCAGTGAAGTGCAACAATTGTCCCATGTTCATGGAATTCACTGGACTTATCATGTTCCCTCACATGCAAAACAGCTGGCTTGATAGAATGGTGGAATGGACTTCTGAAGTCTCAGGTACAGCGCCAGCTTGGTGGCAGTATCTCACAGGACTGAGGCAAGGTTGTCTAGGAGGCTGTATGTGGACCGAATCAGCATCCAGTATGGTGCTATTTCTCCAATCACCAGAATTCAAAGGTCCAAGAATTAAGGGGCGGGAGTGGCATTACTCACTACTACCCCTTGTAGTCCACTAATAAAATTTATGCTTTCTGTTCTTATCACCTTATTCTCTTCTGCCCCAGATGTCCCAGTTCCAGAAGGAGAAATGTTCTCACCGGAATATACACAACAATTCCATCGAACTGGAAGTTAAGACTGCTGCCTAGACACTTACCGTCTTCACACCTTTGAGTCAACAGGCAAAGAAGGGAGTTACGGTGCTGGGAGTGGTGAATGATCCTCCCTACAAGGAGAAATGGACGACTACTCCACAAGGAAGGTGAGGGAGAGTGTGTCTGAAATACAAGAGATACCTTAGGGTGCCCTGTGATTAAGGTCAACAGAAAATGACAGCAATCCACTCCAGCAGGCTGGTTATGGCCCAAGACCCTTGAGGGATGAAGGTTTGGGTCACCACACCAGGTAAAGAATCACAACCAGCTGAGGTGTTTGCCGAGGGCCAAGGAAATACAGAATGCTCCATCTCCAGTATCAGGGAAGGGGATGGAGCTTGTTGAAGGAAGTAGTATAAATACCAGATATGCAGGACCATGTAACCTGTTCCAGAAATGAGGATTGTCATTATCATGAGGATTTCCTTCCTATTTTGTCATGAATATGTGTGTGTACGTGTGCACAAAATACCTTTGTCTTTTTCCCTCTCTTATTCTCTTACCGTGCAATGTAAGAGGTATTATCTTTGTGTCATAGTCTTTAGTATTGTTGATTTTACGTCATAATATTTTAGTTATGGGTTATCAAGGGGAAGAATAAGTATCACTCAAGAACCTTATTTCCTCTTTTGGGGAAAGGCATTAGTGCATTTTTGGTTGTGTCAGCTTCGTTGGATCATGTTAGGCAGAATTAGGACCTTGTTATTGTCTTTACTTGGAGGTTAAGAATAGTTTGAGAAGATGTGTTGGTATGCCAAGTGGGCAAGGAGTTGAATTGTGATGGTTAAATTTATGTGGCAACTTGACTAGGTCAGAAAATACTTGAATATCTGTTAGAACATTCTCAGTGTGTTTGTGAAGGTCATTTGGAATGAGATTAACATTTGAACTGGCATACTGAGTAAGGCAATTTATCCTGCCCAATGTGGGCAGCCGTCATCCAGCCAGGTGAAGGCCTGAATAGATAAAAACAGAACAAAACCACTGACCCTCTTCCGAGTAATGGGGAACTCCTCATGCCTGACTGACTTCTAGTTAGGATATTGGTCTTTTCCTGACCTTGGACTGGAACTGAAACTTTGGCTCATCTTGGGCCTGGAACCGGCCTGGAACTTGGACAATTGGCTCTCCAGGTCTAACACTTGGCACTTAGGTCTTCCCAGTTGGACTGAACTACACCTTGGGTTCTTTTGTGTCTCCAGCTTGTTGACTTGTTGACTGCAGATCTTGGGACTTCCCAGCCTTCACAATCATGTGAACCAATTCCTTATCATAAATCTCGTTCTTTATATATACATCCTGTTTGTTCTGTTTGTCTGGAGGACCCTGAGTAATGAAGGTTGCCTGAAGTCTATCCACGAAGCCAAGTTGTCAGTGGACATCAGATTAAGAAGCCCTGCCCTAGAGGCTTTTAGTGTTCAGGATTTGTCTATAATGCATAGGATATACTGGTATATACATATATATATATAAGGCATAGGATACACTGGTATATACATACATATATAAGTAAATATATATATGTACTGTATACATAGGATAAATCTGGTCTCAAATCTTTAGGACCCAGTGCTATTTGGCTCTGACCCTGTTCACCTGCACAGCCTTCACCAGGTTTCCATTTTTACTCCTTGCCTCACATTCCAGGAAGCACTCCTGCCTCAGGGCACACATTTAGGGTCAGGGCCACATGACCTTACAAATGTTTTGCTCAACAGGAATGAACAGATGTTTATGATGTTCTAAACCTGCAGGAGAAACTGGCTCTGGGGACCATGTTCCCTGTGCTGCCACCATTCCAGCTCCCTGGTGTCTTGATGAAACAGCTAACAGCCCCCGGGCTCCATTCTTCACTGTAGGCTCCATTTCCAGTATCGGGGAAGGGAATGGAGCCTATGTGACAGACACCTGGCAATGACACAGTCTTCACATGACTCTCATTGCTGCCTGCGGATATGGAGTTCTTGTTGACAATCTGATTCCTGGATATATCGCTAGGGGTTTAATAATAAATAACCAGTTATATGTTTGTGTTCAGAAAAAAAGAGTCATGTGGTTGCGATATTGGGAGGAACAATGCCAGTTAATATTTTCTTGAGAGTGTTTAAGAATTGGTCCTCTTTAAACCTGTATACATAATAAAATGGAGCTAGGGCATTAAAAGTGGGAGCTTGCCTTCTATTTACTTAGACTGGTTTGTACATGGCTACCCATGGAAAAAATTGAAATGTCACATGATTCTATTTTTACAATTACTCACTTCAGATTATTACAGTCAATATTAAACTATGTCTTAATATTAAAGACAAAAACAAATGCTGTCATAACAAATTGACTTCTACCATAGAGAATTCCCCATGACAATTTGAATCTGTAAGTTCTCAACGAAAGAATCCAGTGGGGCTAAGATGGCTGGAGCTCTCATACACTGAGTGGGTATAAATGGACTTAACTTTTTTATAGGGTATTTGAAAACATCTACAGGGGTGCCTGCGTGGCTCAGTCGGTTAAGCTTCTGAGTCTTGATTTTGGCTCAGGTCGTGATATCATGGGTTGTGAGATCGAGCTCTGTATAGGGCTCCACACTTGGTGGGGAGTCTGCTTGACATTCTCTCTCTCCGTCTCCCTCTGCCCCTCCCGCCCACACTCGCCATAGCTCGCTCTCTCCCTCTCTTTCTCAAAATAAGTAATCTTTTAAAAGGAAATATCTACAAAAGTTTTAATGGCCATACTATTAGATGTAGTGAGTTTCCCAGGAATCTAAAGAAATATCCACACAAATGTACAAGAATGTTTGTACAATACTTTTAATAGGGAAAAAAGCCAACAATCTGAAGACAGGCCAAGTGTCCTCCAGTAGTTATGTCCCTGTGGTAGGATTCCACAGCCATTAAAAAGAACCACATAGATCTACACGTACTGACGTAAAAGTACGAATGAGCTATCTTACTGAGTGAGAGTAAGTGGCTTATATAATTTTATCTGATCTACATTAAAAAAGGACATCACACAGTTTAATTTCTTCTTTACTAGGCAATGAGTTACATAGGAAGAAGCTTGAGAAATTGCAGAGAGTATTTTTGTTTTCCAGTAATTTCTCTGCTGCTCCAAATAAAGTCTGGTATCCAGAATCACTTCAACTACCTCCTGCTTCTACCTTGCCACGCGGAGAAGGCAGTCATCTTCAGTTCTCAGGCTAAACAATCCTTCTCCTTGGACTTTGAGAGAAACCCCAGAAGAGCAATGTTGTCTGTCCATGCAGCCCTACAGAGACGCACATCCACGTGTGGAAGTCAGCCTCCGCTGTCCGCCAGGCACAAATGCTGGCTAGTCTGTTCTGGTCGCTAAGCCAGAATAACATAGATGGGGTCTTGTACACGATGGAAATTTATTTCTCACCGTTCTGGAGGCTGGATTTCCAAGATCAAGTCACCAGCAAATTCCAGCGTCTGATGAGGGACCATTTCCTGCTCCACTGATGGCCATCTTCTCGCTGTGTCCTCACATGGCAGAAAAGGATCAGGAGCTCTCTGGGGTCTCTTTTGTGAGGGCACTGATCCCATCCCTGTGGGCACCCACCACCTCCCAGACACCCCACCTCCTGATCCCACCCCCTTGGGGGTTAGGATTTCCATACCTGAATTGGTGGGGGACACGCAGCTTCAGTCTAGGGCAAACACCCCGTGGTTCTCTGCTCTGTGTCCATCCCAGTGCCCATCAGCCTCCACCATCTTCCTGTCCGTCTGTATTTGCGGAGAACTTTCCGGAGCCAGTGCGATGCTTTGTGCGTTAGCACAGCTCACGCTCGGAACAAGCTTCTCTGTCCTGTTTCACAGCGTCAGAACACTGGAACCGAGAAAAGCGTGTGGACCCCACGGTCCCTACGCGGGAAGCCGGCAGCCTGCGCCAGAACGTGCACACTCCTCCTGCTTGGCCTCTCTCTCCCGCCTGGGGAACAGCCGTGGGCTTCAGGGGATCGTGCGGTGACGTCCGCGAGCCCTGCGCTCAGCCAGCCCGCTGCACTTGCCAGCCTGTGAGTCCAGCTCCCCGACAGAACCGCCTTCACTTACAGCCAGGACAGATCTTCGGGTCCACAGAGAAATTCTACTCCAGAAACCTGGGGCTCATTCTCTTTGCAGGAAAACATCACTTCTGCCGACTACATGGTCCCCACCAAACTCAGGGTCCTGAGGGTGCACCGTGGCTCCCACAGCGTCCTGCGCCCAGGAGCACCTGTGTCTTTGAAATACTATTGTGGGGTTTTGTTTTTGTTTTCTAAGATTGCATTTTCAGAGATATCCCTATTAATAGCTCCAAATGCATGTGCTCTTTTTACTGAATGACCTTGTCCCGTCTCGAATTGAATGATGGGTCTATGTCTCCTCTTCTTAACCCCGGTGGGATCTGGTGACGGCCCAGAGATGGTACAGGGGAGGTCATGTGACCTGAGGAACAAGACTGGAGCATAAGTACGCCACGGCTTGCGCCTTGCGGTGGGGACACCTGCTCCTGGGACCCAGCTGCCAGGCAGAGTCTTACTCAGGAATATTCATTGCCTCGACCTCCCCTGTGAGAGCAGACTACATGCCTCCCCGCTCAGCTGGGCTGGGGTTTGTGCTACTGGCTTTGTGCAATGGAATAAATGGAAGGGGCAGAAACCCTCCTGCGCTGCCCAGACCTGTGAGAACGGGGAGCACGGCCATTGTCAGGCAGAGTGTGGGTGTGTTGTGCGGCCCAGCTGCAGCGACCCCTGCAGGGCTTCGGGATGTCCTCGTCCTCAGGGCCGCACCAGCCCTGCAAGGAGGCTCTGGCTGCATAGACGGAGGCGATCTGAGCTCCTGCTGTGGGCTTCACATGGACCTGGGCGGAAACAGAACGATCTCACCCAGCATCTCACCACCTCGGGTGCGAGTACGTCCCCGTCGTGAAAGAGCCTCGTGTTCCTGCAGAACGTGATCCCACCGCGCTGACGTCGCCCGCTGAAGCTGCGACGTGATGCTTGTATGAGCAGCCGGAAGTAGGGAAATCATGAGTCAACCAAGCGCTTGACCGCGGAATCTGAAAACCGGATTTTCGCGCAACAGCAATCCCCTGGCTCCTTGGCCGTGGTGCATTTTCACCAGAAAATTTTGTACAATCGTCTTGTGAAGCCCTTAAAGCTTTCTTTCTGCTTCAAATAGAGCCGAGTGGCTGCTAGTAAAGCAGAGTCTATGTTTTATAACAACTGTTAGTGCGTTCACATGACCCTCAGTGCCTCCTGTCGCTAAGTGCAAAGAAGAGCCTAGAATTGCTGAGAGACAGAGACCGTCTCTCTGCAGCGGAGACAACCACAATGCACACTGGTTCGGAGGAGCTCCTCGAAGTAGCCACGAGGGTCATGACAAAGATTTTGTTGAGAGAGAAGGAAGACATTCGGCTACACTTCTCTATCGGATGGCAGCGCTGACCATCCCGTATTCACGGTCAGACATCATGAGCCGTGTCCGCGTCTGCGCATGAGCCCCGGACAGAACACAGGCAAGGCGGAAGGAGGAGTGCTGGAAACTTCTTATCTTCTCCAAGGAAAATACACAGCCGGCAAATGAGCACATGAAAAAGTGTTCATCACTACCGGCCATTAAAGAAATGCCAATTTCAGCCACTAATACGTGTTTACACACCTATGAGATGGGGTAAAGTAAAATAGCGACATCACTGAGAAGGATGTGGAGACACTGGACCACTCAGCCTTTGCTGGTGGGAACAGAAAGTGGAACAGCTATTCTGGAGTATCGTTGAGCAGCTTCTTTTCTCAGCTTTACTGAGATCTCGCTGAGATCTAACACTGTATTAGCGTGTACAAATACTGATTTGATGTCTTTACAAATTGCAGCAGAATGATCAGCACAAAACGTCAGTTAGCATCCATCCCTCACGGAGTTACAAGTATTTTTACTTGTGATGGGGACTTTTAAGTGTTAATCTCTTAGCAACTTTCACATATACAATATGGCATTGTTCACCCTGGTCCCCAGGTCACAGCACATCCTCAGAACTTACTTATCAATAACTGGAAGTTTGTACCTTTTGTTTCCCTGCCCCCACATCCCCCACTTTTATAAGCAGTTTCTTGTAAAAGGAAATATTCGATTACCTTTGACCCAGCAATTATACTCTTTTTTCCCTTTCCAATCACCCCCTCCTCCTTGAGAGTGTTTCAGGTGTCACCAACCAAACCTGTCTCCGGGACAGAGCCCAAGATCTGCTCCTTCATCTACAATCCACAGAGATTACTTAAAATGAGCACCTGCCACAGGCCCATTAGAGCCAGTGGAACCATCCAAGACTATGCTATTCAGTAAGATCCTTTCTCTTTTCTCAGGATACCATCCTGAGAAAAGAGAAGTCTGTAATTGCCAAGAGTGAGTATAAGAAGTCTGAGAGTGACGCCGGCAGCTGGGAGCTAGAGCAGGTGGGGGAAGGGTCGCACACTGGGTGTGGTGACATCGCTCATGGAAGTTTGTCCCACACCCACTAAGCTTTTGATGGAATCCACCTGTGCTTCAAGAAAAACTACCCTGTTTCACATGCAAGACAATAAACTATTTTAAAGCATATCGAGTTAGGTGTCTGTCACTTTAACTGGAAGAATTATGTCTAATAGAGAAACCAGGACTTGGAAATAGGGTATGATAAATAAAAGCCTATAAAATGGGGCATTGGCTGCGCTGTGAGCGGGTAGATGCAGTGAGGTTATCTCTGTCCTTACTAAGTAAGCTAAGAAGCTGGAAATGTCTGCTCTGGGGAGGCTGACCTGGCACCTATTACACCTACGGATACAGACAACGCCTAACAAGGCTGGAATGTCAGGAAACCTGGCAGAGAAACTCTAGAATGCAGGATGTGGTGGTTACTCCTTGCAGCCTGCACTAAGCTCCAGCAAGAAATGCACTTGCTTTCCAGAGAAACTTCTCTTCTCTGCATGCCAGCCCATCTGGAAACAGAAGGAAGAAAAGAAAACCTTGTTAAGAGAGACCCTTTCTGTGCACAGTAATTGAAGATGTTTCAGATTCTGTTCATCCCTTTACCTGCAGGGTGAGAGGCACTAAATTCTCTGCCCCAGGCTGATGTTGGAATTGAAGCTAAAGATGGAACAGAAGTTAAGATAGCAGGAGGAATGAATAGCTTCTTTCTCTCTGGCTCCCCTTTTTCTTTTTGTAATGTTCTTTACCTTTTGACCCCCCCTACCCATTTTTCCCAGCCTCAGCCCCTGTGTCTGACAATCACCCATGTGCTCTGTATCTACGAGCTCAGTTTGGTTTTTTGTTTGTTTGCTCAATTTTTGTTTTTGTTTTGATTCCACATGGAGGAGAGAGCATATGGTATTTATCTTTGTCTGACTTATTTCGCTTGGGAAAATGCCCTCAAGGCCCATCCATGTTGTCTCAAATGGCAAAATTCCTTTCTTTTTTATGGCTGAGTAATATTCCATTGTGTGTGTGTGTCTGTATGTATTACAGCTTCTTTTTTTTGATAATAATTTTTTATTATATTATGTTAGTCACCATACAGTACATCCTTAGTGTGCTACAACTTCTTTACGAAGTCATTTATTGATTCACACTTACATTGTTTCTATATCTTGATTCATTTAAGTGACGCTGCAGTGAATATGTGGCATATATATCTTTTTTTTTTAATTTTTTTTAAGATTTTATTTCTTTATTTGACAGAGAGAGAGACAGCCAGCGAGAGAGGGAACACAAGCAGGGAGAGTGGGAGAGGAAGAAGCAGGCTCATAGCAGAGGAGCCTGATGTGGGGCTCGATCCCAGGACCCCGGGATCATGCCCTGAGCCGAAGGCAGACGCTTAACCGCTGTGCCACCCAGGCGCCCCGCATATATATCTTTTTGAGTGTTGCTTCCATTTCCTATGAATAAATACGCAGAAGTGGGATTTCTGGATGTTGTGGTAGTTTTGTTTTTAATTTGGGGGGACCCTCCGTATTGTTTTCCGTAATGGCTGCTCTAGTTTGCGTTCCCACCAACAGCGTGCACGGCGTCCTTCCCTCCACATCCTCACCGAGCTCTTTATTTCTTGTCTTTTGACAGTAGCATCCTAACAGGTGTGAGGTCACATCTCATGGTGATTTTTATTTGCCTTTCCTGATGATTAAGGATGATGAGCATCTTTTCATGTAGTTGTTGGCCATCTGTGTGTTTTCTTTGGAAAAATGTCTATTCAGATATTCTGACCATTTTTTAACCCTTTTTTTTTTTTGCTATTGAATTGTATGAGTTCTTTAGTATTTTGGATTTTAAACCCTTATCAGATGCATGATTTGCAAATATTTTCTCCCATTCGGTAGGTTGCCGTTTCATTTTGTTAATGGGTTTCTTCGCTGCGCAGAAGCAAGTTTTGTAGTTTGGTGGAGCCCCGCTTGTTTGTTTTTGCTTTTCTACTTTTCCTTTTGGTATCAGATTCAAAAACCCACTGCTAGGACCTATGTCAAGGAGCTTATTCCCTCTTTTTTCTTCTAGGAGTTGTATGCTCTCAGAACTTACATTTGAATCTTTAACTCATTTTGAGTTAATTTTTGTGCATGGTGTGAGACCGTGGTCCGGGTTCATTCTTTTTGTGGGGTACTCCGTTTTCCCAGCACCACTCACTGAAGACACTGTTCTTCCTCTTTTGGATAATTTCACCTCTTTTGTTGTAAATTCATGGACACACATGAATTTATTTCTGGGCTTTCTGTTCTGTCCCATCGATCTATGTGTCTGTTTTTATGCTAGTAAAAGGACATGGGATTTCTCTGTATTATTTCTTACAACTGCATGTGACTCTATAACTAAAAGAAAAAGTTTAATGAAAAGAAAGAGTCTATCTGTGTGATGAGAAGCGAAATGGGGGCTGCTGCGTGGAACCAAGGCTATTTCTCAGCCACCAGCATCCACTCCTCTGGTCTTGGTAGGAGCACTGCGGTTTCTTTTTGGAAACTTGTTTCTTCCCCATTGCATGCAATCTTGCTGGAGCTATAATTAAGATGCCTTTCCCTCCCTTAGACATGGGATAAAATATCGTTAGGTATTGTCTTCAGGTTTGTAAATCTGGAAGCAGAATGATGCAAGGATGAAAGACACAGTGTGAATTCTTCATTCCAGCAACTCAGCCCTGACAATATTGCCTAATAGTTCCTATTGCTTAGATCCCAGATTCGCCCTGGATTCCAGTTGCTAGGGTCATGACATCTGTTTCTTCGGCATTGCTATCAACTCTGTCAGCATCCTAATGTCTTTGACAGAATGTCAAGAAAATGAATTTTATTTTAAAGCTGACCACACCTTATGGTGTGGGATAAAACACTTGAATCATTGGAGACCCAAGATGCGATTCGATTGTGTAGCATTTGACACTGGGAGTGTCACCACTTCACTCATTACTGATGTAAACACCTTTGTATGACTGACTTGTCTAGTAACTTTTGAATTTTCGTTTTTTAAAAAAATGTATGGGGGCGCCTGGGTAGTATAGCGGTTAGGCGTCTGCCTTCGGCTCAGGGAGTGATCGCGGCGTTGTGGGATCGGGCCCTGCATCAGGCTCCTCTGCTATGAGCCTGCTTCTTCCTCTCCCACTCCCCCTGCCTGTGTTCCCTCTCTCGCTGGCTGTCTCTCTCTGTCAAATAAATAAATAAAATCTTTATAAATAAATAAATAAATAAATAAATAAATAAATAAAATGTATGACGTTTTACTTTTTTAAAAATAAAACAACTTCAAAGAAGAGGTGAAGTAAAATGTTTATATATTAACTTTTTATAGAGTCAAAATGTGATTGGGCTCTAGGGACGTCCTGGTCCACTGGGAGAACACTGGGTGGCCTAGGCTCCTGCAGTTGTGAATATGCACATTTCACGTCAGTTGCCCTTTGGCTGTGTCTGACCCAACCTGGAAGGCAGCAAAATGGGACCAACAATGTATAAGGACAAAGGTAAATTATTTTAATTGGGAAAAAAACCCTTCACATTTTAAATAAGTGAGCGTGTATACATAGGATTTCCAAAGTAGAAGAGTGCCTTAGAGATCATGGTCATTTGACCCCAGATGGTTACAACACAGCCAAGGTGCAGGACGGATGCCACAGCCAATTTCAAGTGCATCCTCCCCACCGAATAGTAAAGACCACGTGGCTACTTTGCAGGTGAGGACGGACCAGACACAGTGGATTGCCAGCAATATGTGTTTTGGGTCCACAATGGATGAGAGGAGTCTGGCCTCAAAACTAGAGCTGGGGCCTCAGAGGTGGGAGACAGGTGAGGACATCCAAAGTGGTCATCTGAGGCCTAATTCACAAGTAGGTACCTAACCTCAGAATTTATTAAAAGAGGACAGTTTGCCTACATCTGCAGGCTGAAGAAGCACATAGTTCCATTTGCTCTCTGCATGTTTAAACAGCTCATGTTTCCACCCAGGAAGCATCAGGAGAAGGCAGAAGTATGTCATTAATAGTAGAGGTCCAGGACAGCAGCTCTCAGCCCACAAGGCCCCTGCACCTCGGGTCATGTCCCCCTGTACTGGGCCATGTGTCATGCTAGACCTTTCGATGTGACCTTCCCTCCTAGGTGCTTACATTTCCAACTGTTTGACCTAAAGTGACCAATGTGGTGTTTGGAGGGAAATTGTGTGGGTTTCCTGACAGTCCTGTCAGGTGGAGTCACAGGAGACGCGGGGATCCCTTCTACCATCTGGGACCAAGATTGAAACAACCAGAACCGATGGGGCACCCACTGTGTCCCAGCCGTCACCTCCTGGAGGACACATCCCCAACCGCCAGAAGGAGCTGCGTGCTGGGTGGGGGGAGGCAGCTGAGAGCAGCAGGGGGAAGAGAGGGCTGACGTGAACCCAGCGGAGCCGGTTAGTGAGACAGGAAAAAAGAGGGGTCCCTGAGCAGAGCCTCGGGGTCAGAACCCCTGCGAAAAGAGAAAGTGCTTCTAGAGAAGGTGGAGACGAGTGAGGAGAAGTGGGGGAGATGAGGCCAGGTGCCCGTGTGGGATTTCGGGACACAGGGCCGCCTCTGGGGAAGCAGTGGACAGACTGTGCTGCTACCTGTTACTGTAAACGCACTCCCGGAGTCCTAGCGGCTTGGCAAACCACCTCTCCCGTTTCCCGCCTGGGCTCAGGGGAACGGTTCTCCCTGGGAGGTTCTCCTGGGAGCTGGAATCATCTGTAGATTGGGCTGGGCTGAGGTGCTACTGGGCTCACGGCTGTCCTAGATGCTGGAGCGGGCTGGGCGTTCAGCCTGGGCTGCTGACCAGAGCGCCCGCCTGGGCCTTTCCATGGCTTGGGCTCCCTGCGCCCTGTCGACCAGGACCCGGCCAGGGTTCCAGCCCTGAGGCAGGTGACCCCTGACAGAGAGGCATTCTCACACACGAGCGGGCACTCCAAACGCGCTTTGCTTCCTCCTCTTTCTATTTCACTTGTGATGATTCACACGTTCTTGACTCTTTGGCGCTGCTTTCCCTCGATGACGTCAAATGTTCCCTGTTTCTCTCTGTGAGGGAGGAAAGAGCAGAAGAAAGATATGGAGGCACCCTGGGAGACCACGCAAGTCTTCGTTGTGGCACCAGACCCCTCCTCGTAGTGGGGATGCTGCTGACCTTTTGTCACTGAAGCCCTGAGCTGTGGTCACAAGAGCTCCTGCTCCAGGGCTGCCCCCGGGCTCTGGGCTCTGTCTTCTGGGCCAGCTTTTGTTCTCCTTTGGTGGCTCAGGTGCAGGCAGGTGATCCTGGTCTACCCTTCCCGGCCCCCCACCTGCCTTGTCCCTGGAAGTCTGGGAGCCTGGGTCACAAGATGGTCATACTGTCCTGGGTGTCAGCCTCACTCGCAGGATGAATAAAGCTTCCAGGGACCTGAGCTGCATTTCCAACCAAGGGCCCTCTTGTACCTGAGAGGCTCTTTGGTTAGGGAACCCGCCAGAAAACAGTCTCAGGTGGAGTCAACCATTCACCTGGTGAGGCCTGTCCTTGTTTCTTCCCGCTCACCTTCCCGCCTCTCCAGGGTGGGTCCGACCGTTCCTAGAGGGGCCGAGAGGTCCTAAAAGAAGTATGCTTGAAATCTTGTGGATTATATTTTGTAATGTTTAGAAATATTCTTTTAGTTTCAATATCCTTTTATGTATTTTCCGTTGCTTCCCTGTGAGGCTTTCACCCACGTGAGTGCAAGGCTCTTCCCCTCGGTCTGACCTTGGCCATGACGTCTCCCTCTCCCAGGAGCCAGCCCTTGCTTGAAATTAAGATAAACACACCCCCTCCTGGTCGTCCTCTCCCCTCCCTGATTTGTTTTCCCCTAGCGTTGCCTCCAGCTGACACGGGGCTCCCTTGTGTGTGTTGTTGTGGCTGTTGTGTGTCTCCACACGTCCGCACTGAATCTACACCCAGATCAAGGATTTTTGTTTTGTTCACCAGCCCTGGCACACAGGAGACACACAACAACGTCTGCTGCTTGCTGAAATCGATACATGTTGTACACCACTTACACGTGAGGCCGTTCTCATAGTGTCAAGTAACAGTCAGGCAGTGAAGGTAAGCAGAGGCCCCGTTTGGTTCTCGATTTCTGCAGCCAGCAAGCCCTTCCTGCGGGGAGTAACCACAGCCGTGAACGCAGGCTGGTTAATCGTCCCATTCCTTCGCCTTTACCTAGGAACCCATGTCTTTGTTTCGTGCTTTTTTTTTGTTTGTTTTTTTCAATTTACAAAAGTTGCACCACGTTATCCATTTGTAAAATGCCTTTTTCACCCAACATTATAGCTTGGTCAGCTTTCCCTGTTTGTACTGCAGACGGTGATGGTTGACTTCATGCGTCAGCTTGGGGAGGCTACCGTGCCCAGCTCTTTGGTCGAACGCCATTCTGGAGCTTGCTGTGAGGTCCCTGTGTAGAAGTGATTAACAATGACAACCAGCCGACTTTGTTTAAATTAAGGTTTCTCTCAATAATGTGGGTGAGCATGTGGGTGGGGGGGGAGGAATGGGAAATTCTCCTCCAACAGCTTGGGATCTCTGGCCTGGCCCAGGAATCAAACTGACATAAGGTAGGTTCATAGGAAAAAAGCACACAAGTTTCATGGAGTTTTGTTTTTTTGTTTTTTTTAAGATTTTATTTATTTATTTGACAGAGAGAGAGACAGTCAGGGAGAGAGGGAACACAAGCAGGGGGAGTGGGAGAGGAAGAAGCAGGCTCCCAGCAGAGCAGGGAGCCTGATGCAGGGCTCGATCCCAGGACTCTGGGATCACGCCCTGAGCTGAAGGCAGACGCTTAACAACTGAGCCACCCAGGCGCCCCAGTTTCATGGAGTTTTTACGTGCACCTGGGAGCCTTCACTAGAGAGTGAAGACCGAAGGAAGGGACCAGAGCTGGAAGCCCCTCTACCTTCTAGACAGAGAAGCGATCAATTGGTAGAGAAACGACAAGACAAAGGGCAGTAAGTGGTGGGGAAGGAGGGGGAGATAGATCCTTGCGGGGGCAGGAGGCAGAAGGAGCGGAAGATCAGGGGATCTGGGAAGCGTGTTCGCACAGCTGCGGTTATGCGTGGATTCCCGGCCTCTGGCGATTGGGATGTTGTCTTGCTGGAACTTTCCTCGGGAGAGAACCCCTTTCTTGGGAGACACGTCATGACCTGCTTCGGAAAGGGGATGTCCGAGAGCCCTTCCTGCCTCTGCTGGTTCTCACGTGCCCTCAGCTCAAAAGCACCAGTATGTCAACGTGGCACATTCTGGGGGAGCGTGTCCTGAACCCCTCCAGCCCCACTCACGGGGCAGTTGGATGTCTTAGGAGCACAACTGAGGTTTCCGGGGGAAGAAGGAATTCTGCCTCGAGGCTGTGGCATAATGTGCGTGTGTGTGTGTGTGTGTGTGTGTGTGTGTGTGTCTATCTGTGCGCATGCCTGTGTGTGTCTGTGTGTGTATTTGAGTCTTTGTGTGTGTCTGTGTGTGTCTGTGTGTGTGTGTCTGTGTGTGTATCTCTGTGTGTGTCTGTGTGTGTATGTGTGTATCTGTGTGTATGTGTGTGTCTTTGTGTCTCTGTGTATGGCTGCCTGTGTGTGTATCTCTGTGTATCTGTGTATGTCTGTGTGTGTATCTGTGTGCATGTCTGTGTGTGTATGTCTGTGTGTGTATCTGTGTGCATGCCTGTGTGTGTGTGTGTGTGTGTATCCCAGTGGTTCTGTTTCTCCAGAGAACTCAGACAGATGCACAGACTCACTTACTAGACCCACCCACCATCCCACTTTCCTCCTTATTGTTGTCTTGTTTTTTCTTTTCCTTCTAGAGAAGAAAGGAGGTGATTCGATTACATGACATGAGCGCGGATCCATAGAGTGAAGAATGCACTGTCATTAGGTTAGGAGGAAGCAAAGGGCCTTAGCACGGAGCCGGTGTATTTCTTTCTTTCTGCGTTTGTCTATTGCGTGTGTAGAATGCCTTTGTGTAAAACTAGGGAAGGTATTTATTTCCTTACTCACAAAAGACCGGAGTAGGTTTGGCTGAAGTAGGAGGAGACTTTTTTTTTTTTTTCTCCAGATATTCAGTTTGAGAACCCGGTAGAAATCCTGATGCTAGAACTCACAAAACTGTGAAGACCCCTCTATGACTAGGACCCCATAAAGTTTTAAATTATTATAAATCCCCCCCCACCATGCAAGCATGGTAAATATTTATGCAGAGCCTGGGAAGTTGTCTTGGAGTCCTTTCATAAAGAGGCTTATTGGATTGAGTCACTATTAAAATAAATATACTAATGATGATCCCACTCATTAGTAACAGATGGTAGATCTTTCAAATGAGAAGAACTTCTATATTTAGAACGTTTCTCAGAGAGCTCTCCTTCCTAGCAGCTGCCTTATCGCTATTTATGGGAGGATTAAAATGAAAGGAAAACACAAACGAGTGTAAGGACTAGCCTCAGGGACTCTCTTGAAAGAAAAATTATCAGACTTAGAACAAGAGTTAAAAACCACATCTGACACCCTCCCCCCTTCTTCTGTTCCCTTTCGTCCCTGACCCTCCAGAAGGTCGTTTGGATCTCTGGGCCCCTGGTCTGAAAACTTCCCTTCAAAACCCAGCCCCAGCTCCTTAGCCAGTCTCTTCCAGTCCTAAAACTCCAAATTCCCAGGAAAACCCTGAAACAGCCAGTTGCTTATTTTAACTATTTTTTCTTTACCAGATTGATAGAGAGGACCTCAGCCTAATCTCCTGGCCGGGGAGATACAGTTTACTCACGTAAATGCTGAATGTCAAGAAGTAACTCTAGCAGGAGACCCCAAGAAGGGCAACGATGCTCGTTTTGGGGGGGCCTGATAAATCCTCATCTTCTCCAGGGCTTTGTCATCAAGCTCCGCCAGTCTCAGGCATTCCTATGCACCGTCCTTGATGAGTGTTGCCTGGACCCCCATCGCAAGGAATTCACGTCCCCTGGACAACAACAGACCTTTTAAATTATAAAGCCCTTTTACTTCTACTTGCAGAGGATCCTATCATATTTAGAGAAGAATTTAGAAAATCAGTAGCTTTTTACAACCCAACTCACAGAGACTGTCACTGGTTACTGAAGGGAATCCTCCCAGCCTGGGAGTATATGACGGTTACCGGTTAGGCCCAAGGCCCCCTTCACAGGGGAAACAGAGGGCCGGAGCCTCTGTCTGGCCCTCCGGGGAATGACCAGGACACGGCTCAACTGTTCAAGGGTTAATGGGAACAATGGAGGAGGCCTGTTCTTCCCAAGTGAGTTGGTCTAAGTTTGAAGTATACACTCAGAAAGAAGAGGAACGCCCAAGAGCATTTGTGAAGCATTTTATACAAACTTTTAAAGGCACACTGTTTTCAAGCCAGGAGCCCCAGAACATAGATATCTTCTACTTTCTGCTTCAGTGGGAAATTTTCTCCCCGATACTGAAAACAAATCCAGAGTAATGTGGTCGGTTGGACAAGACAGCCGCTAAGTAGTAACAAGGGAGGCAGCGACCCGGTTCTTTTAAAAATGCTTGCAAGAAAGCCAACCAAAAAAAAAAAAAAAAAGGAACTAAAAGCAACAACTCTTGCTTTACAATCTGAATCTTTGGAAAGGTAAAAGCATCCCTGAGGATGACTCAAAGCTCCCTCAGAGGTCTCCTGCACTTAAGAAAAAGGAAAGTCTAAGAAACAATGACCCTCAGTCCCATAACCCTGAAAAAATTCTTTTTTCTCCTGAGGGACAGTTTCCCTTTCAATGACAAGGTCAGCCAGGACTGTCACACCCCGGAGCCTACCATAAAACTTCAAACAGAGGCTCAGGAACTGGGTTTCTTGATGGACGTTGCTGTCACTTCCTTTCCGTCTGCTCAGAGGGGTTACCTCTACCTGCCCCCCCCAATTCTATGCAGCCTGTGGAGTCTCAGGGACCCATTTTCCTGCCCGAGTTCCAGCCCAGCCCAGTATCTTCAGGCCCTCTTCACACTCACCAGGCCTGGCTACTGTCCAGTTGTTGACCGGCCAACCTTCTTGGTAAAGATTTGTTATCTACAGTTAATGCCACTGTAAATTGAAGTAAAAAGGCATTTTTGTTTCCTTACCTTCAAGCCAAGCCCTAAGTTTCCTGCTTTCTTTACTGGAAACTCATCCTGATATAAATTCCTCTGAAGAGGATCGATCTTTAAAAGATGCCCGGGTCAGTCTTTGGGCTACACACGCGAATGAAGTTGGGTTGCTAAGAAGTGGGGACCTGTGTGCATTTGCCTCCCTCAGTGGCTCAGCACTCTCTCTCCAGAGACTCTGAGCAAGGGATTAACCCTGTAATAGGGTCTCTCTTGAAACACGAGATCCTTGTCTTTCCCACCCTACCTGTATCAACCCAATCTTGCCCACAAAGAAAGAAGGCAAATTTGACTCAGTGGGAAACCAAGTCCATCAAGGCATAGGCCCTAAGGGCCATAGTCTCTTTCATAGCTCCCAATCCAGCTGATATTCTTCGTCGTTCCTGCTGATGCAGCCTGGTTTACAGAAATGACCTCTGTGCAGCTTTCTTTTCAATCCCACTGCACCCTGGCCCCTGGTTTCTTGTGAATTCCCATTTAAAGGGAAACAATTACCAAAATCTATAAAGAACTTATCAAATTCAACATCCAATTAAGAAATGGGCAGAAGACACGAATAGACATTTTCCCAAAGAAGACATGCGGATGGCCAACAGACACATGGAAAGATGCTCCACATCATTCCTCATCAGGGAAATACAAATCGAAACCACAATGAGATACCACCTCACACCTGTCAGAATGGCTGAAATTAACAGCACGGGGAACAACAGGTGTTGGTGAGGATGCGGAGAAAGGGGAACCCTCATGCACTGTTGGTGGGAATGCAAACTGATACAGCCACTCCGGAAAATACTATGGAGGCTCTTAGAAAAGTTAAAAATAGAACTGCCCTATGACCCAGCAGTTGCGCTACTAGGTATTTACCAAAGGATATTAAAGTGCAGATTCAAAGAGTACATGCACCCTGCTGTTTATAAAACAGCACTATCAACAACAGCCAAACTGTGGAGAAAGCCTAAATGTCCATCAACTGATGAATGGATAAAGAAGAGGTGGTATATATATACAATGGGATATCACTCAGCCATCAGAAAGAACGAAATCTTGCCATTTGCAATGACATGGCCGGAGCCAGAAAGTATTATGCTAAGTGAAATAAGTCAGTCAGAGGAAGGCAAGTACCATATGATTTCACGCATACGTGGAATTGAAGAAAGAAAACAGATGAACATACAGGAAGGGGTGGGGACGTGGAGAGGGAAACAAACCATAGGAGACTCTTAACAATAGAGAACAGAGTGAGGTTTGATGGAGGGAGGTGGGGGGGGGGATGGGCTAGAGGGGTGATGGGGATTAAGGAGGGCATTTGTGATGAGCACTGGGTGTTGTATGTAAGTGATGAACCACTGAATTCTACTTCAGAAACCAATATTGTACTGTATGTTAACTAAAATTTAAATAGAAAATAAAATAAAACAAAGGGAGACAATTAACCTGGATTTGCATACCCCAAGGGGTATTGTGAGTCTTCCTCAATATTTGACCAGGTCCTTAAAGCCCACCTAGATGCTATAACCTTTACCCAAGGTTCCCTCTGGTGCAATGTATAACGACATTTTAGTCTGTAATCAAACCAAGCAGGGAGCTGTTACACACTCCTTCATTCTCTAACGCACTAGCTGAATGAGGCCATAAAGTCACTACATCTAAACTTCAAAGAGGGCAAACAACTGTTATCTATTTAGGATGATGTGACCTATCTAGGAGATCATGGCATTCAACATCCCACTCCAAATCTTGTGTCAATTTTGTCCATCCCTCTCCCCAAAATGAAAACACAGTTATGTAAATTTTTAGGGGCAGCTGGCTACTGCCTCCAAAGAGTTCCCAATTTTGCAATTTTTGGTAAACCTTTGTATGCTTTTCAATCAGATATCAATTCAGAGGCTATTTCCTGGACTCGAGAGGCATTCACCTCCTTTGAAGCTTAAAACTGGCTCTGTCCACACTCCCAGCTCTTAGCTTACCTAATTTTGACAAGCCATTTTGTTTATACTGTCATGAGAGTACTGGTATTGCCGCCTGCGTTCTGGGACAATCTTGTGCCTCTCGAATACAGCAGTAGCATATTTCTCGTGCCCATTAGACCTGCTGGCATCCGGTGTGCACCCATGCCTACATGTGATGGCTGCAGCTGCTGCTTTGATTGACAAAGGCAGCACTCTGACATTAAGCTCCCCTAGTCCCCTGTGTGTCCCCACGTGGTGTGTGCTCTCTTACACGTTCATAAAACCCAGCACCTCTCTACTTGGCGATAGATCCTTTACAAACAAGCTTTTTAAACTAACCCTCCATCATCTTCCTTCCATTGCTAATAGGATTATAATTGGTATCTATTACAGCTATTCACCCCTCTTCTAAAATTGCCATTCTTCACTGCTCAGCCCATACTAAGAAAGCTGGTGTTACAGCTTTAGAAAATGATAGGGCTGATAGGGCTGCTAAGAATGCACCCCAGATAGACCTCCTGATCCTTTCTCCACCCAGATGTTAACCTTACCTTTATCCCTGACTGACAGTATCAATTATCAGGCAAATGCCCCATAGACTACCAAGGACAGTTGGATACAAAAAGGTGTTAAACCATGATCAGATGGATTATATAGTGGTTAAAATGAACTTTGTAGAGCACCCTTTTCTTTTAACCATTTGGCTTGTACTTATCTCCCACCAAATTGGACACATGCGTAAAGATAATTAAAGCACTAAAAGACAATTGTTTTGCCCTAGCATCTACAACATTCCTGACCAAATTATTTCCCAGTGCACTACTTGTCAATGTCAGCAAATTCCTAGAAGTAATCAGCATCCCCTAGGAAGTCCTCCTAGGCCCACAATACCTTTGGTCACTCCAGATGGATTTTAGAGATTTGCCCCTAGTCTTGGGCTACTCCCACTGTTTGGTCATTGCCTGTATGCTTAGTGGATGGGCTGATGCTCTCTGACTAGACGTGCTGATGCCACAACGGTAGTAAAGAAATTAATACCTGAGACCATTCCTCATTTTGCCACTCCCTTATGGATTGAGTCAGAAAAAAGGAACTAATTTCATAGCAGAGTTAAACCATCTGCTTGCAAAAATTCTGGGGTACATGTTAAAAGTTCCTACCCTATGTCATCCTCAATCATCTGGGCAAATGGAATGTAAAAATCTAGACATAAGAAGGAATGTAGGAAATTACCAAGAAATTAAGCATGAATGGCCAACAACATTGCCTCTGACCCTTATTAAGATCCAGAATACTCCAAATACGAGACATGGTGTTTGGTCATTAAAGCCTACTGGCATCTCTAACCTTTCCATTCATGGAGTGAGTGAAAAACGTGATGCTATGACTAACTTAAGACAAGGGCTACCTTGTCTACCTGAAGCCCATCACCAACAGGTAAAAGAGGCATGGCCTCCACCAACTGATGGGCTTGCCACACCTTTCAACCAGAAGACCAGATAGACATCAAGGTCTTCTAGAAGAATGCATATGCTGTCACCTCCCTGGGAAGGGCCTTATGAGGTGCTGCCATCGAAACACTGCCAACAAAACAAAAGAAAAACCTGCCTGGATTCTTACAACTCTGCCAAAAGAGATTTTATTTAAGATTTTATTAAAGAATGACTTTTAATATCAAAAGTATACTGATGCAACATTAGAACTTCGTTCTTTTTCTCTGTAAAAAAGGACAAAAAATAATCTTAGATTGTTGGTTTGCTTATTACAGAAAATTACAAAGTTTTCTCTTACATTTAATGTAGAGGCCAATGGCCTAGATATACAAACTTTAAATGCTTTGTCTTTATCAGATTATTCAAGAAAACTGAGACTTAATACTAAAAGAGCTGAATTTTGTTCACAACTGTGTAACCTTCTGCATTTGCCTTTAAAACCTTTTATTGTTGGCCCTCCTCTCTTCAGGCATCCCTGGGCGAGTTTCATCATCTTTCAACCCCGCATGGCTGTCCCTGATCCACCACCCAGGGAAAACAGCATGACCTGGAAGTCCAACTACTTCCTTAAGATCATCCAACTTTTGGATGATTATCCAAATGCTTCATTGTGGAGCAGACAACGTAGGTTCCAGGAAGACACAGCAGATATGCATGTCCCTCCATAGGAAGGCTGTGGTGCTGATGGGCAGGAAGACCGTGAGCACAAGGCCATCGGAGGGCATCTGGAGAACACCCCAGCTCTGGAGAAACTAGTGCCTCATATCTGGGTGAACGTGGGCTTTGTGTTCACCAAGGAGGACCTCACTGAGATCAGGAACATGCTTCTGACCAATAAGGTGCCAGCTGCCACCTGTGCTCGTGCCATAGTCCCCGTAAAGTCACTGGGCCAGCCCACCACACTTGTCTGGGGCCTGAGAAGACTTCCTACTTCCAGCCTTTAGACACCACCACTAAAATCTCCAGGGGCGCCATTGAAATCCTCAGTGAGGTGTAGCTGGTTAAGACCAGAGACAGAGAGGGAGCCAGTGAAACCACACAGCTGAATATGCTAAACGTCTCCCTCTTCTCCTTTGGGCTGGTCATCCAGCAGGTGTTTGACAATGGCAGCGTCTACAGCCCTGAAGTGCGCTCTCGCTTCCTGGAGGGTGTCTGCTATGTTGCCAGGGGATGTCTTCTTGCAGGTAGGTTACCTGACTGTGGCACCAGTGCCCCATTCTACCATCAACAGATACAAGGAGGTCCTGGCTTTGTCTGTGGAGACTGATTGATTACACCTTCCCATTTGCCAAAAAGGCCAAGGCCTTCTTGGCCGATCCACCTGCATTCGTGGCTGCTGCTCCCGTGGCTGTCGTCACCACTGCTGCACCTGCCCCAGCCAAGGTTGAAGCAAAGGAAGATTCAGAGGAGTTGGACGAGGATATGGGATTTGGTCTCTCTGACTAATCACCAAAAAAGCAACCAAGTCAGCCCACTTTGTTTGTGAAACAAGGGAATAAAAGCTTACTTTTCTTAAAAAAAGACCTTTTATTGTCACTTCGGTTGAATAGATAAATATTGTTGCATAATGATCTATGATCCTATCTCATCAAATGTTCAAATATTTTTATTTTTTTTAACACAAACTTTCCAAAATCAGATTCTAAAATGAAGTATTTGACCACAATGTAACTAAAATATTCCGGAGGGCTACAGAGGGGAGGGGGGTGGGGGAATGGGATAGGTCGGTGATGGGTAGTAAGGAGGGCACATATTGCATGGTGCACTGGGTGTTATACACAACTAATGAATCATCGAGCCTTACATCGAAAACTGGGGATGTACTGTATGGTGACTAACATAATATAATAAAAAATCATTATAAAAAAATAAAAAAAAATAAAATATTCCGGAGGATCCATGGAACATTTTCAGGAGAAGTTATTTTCTTTTAAGGTATGACTTACAGCAATTGGATAAGATATACCTTTGTGAACAAATTGAAACATTTGTCTTTTCCTCCCTACCTGTTCTGTCCAGAATTTAAAAACTTTCAGTGAGTATTCTTATATTTTCATGACGATATGTTTATTTGCATAAATTTAATAAGAATCTTCTCTCCTTGTAACAGGACACAATTGGAAACACTGGTTATTATTACCAAGGCTTTGACTGAAATGTCGTATTCAAGAAAAGACATGCACAAACTCAGATATGACCAGACTGCTTTACAGAACTCAGGCAGAATTTACACAGCCAATAAAGCCCCTTGGAAAAACAGCCTGATACTTATATCTGAGTCTTTGAGCAAGGCAGGCAGCTTTTATACACTGTCGACAAAGAGACAATAAATCCATGATGAATTAACAGGATAAAGAAAACAGATGTTTGGGAGCTTTATTAGTAAGGAATCCTAGGAAACCTTTTTCTCTTAAGCTATGACTTACAGCGATTTAATAATCAGTCCAAGTTAAAAAAAACAAAACAACAACCACCCAATTTTGCAAATAAATTGGTCCGAATTTGGCTGTTCTTGGTAAAAATCAAGGTGATTATAGAGAGAAAAATTATGTTTCAATAACACACCTTTGTGGATATTAAATTCTAACAGTGTTCACTATAAATGGGACTAGATGCTAATTTCTTCTAGTTTCCTCCAAAGCCTGGCTACAATTCTCCAAACTATTTTCCATTTTCTCCCACCACTTTGACTTGGAATCTTTGTTTTTTTTTTTTTAAAGATTTTACTTAATTATTTGACAGAGATAGAGACAGCCAGCGAGAGAGGGAACACAAGCAGGGGGAGTGGGAGAGGAAGAAGCAGGCTCATAGAGGAGGAGCCTGATGTGGGGCTCGATCCCATAACGCCGGATCACGCCCTGAGCCGAAGGCAGATGCTTAACCGCTGTGCCACCCAGGTGCCCCTGACTTGGAATCTTTGAATCACTGCAAGTACCCTTTTTCCCAAAGCCCTGCAAAATGCATATAAACAGCTTGATGGACACTTCAGAGAAATCACCACAGCAGCTTGTGTATAGACAATCTTCCTGCCTGTTCCTCTCCGAGCCACTCACAAACTCACCAGGGACACTCAAACTACAAGCCAGGAAGATCTCAGACTGCTGCCACCTCTTACTCTGTCCAGAAACACTTCAAAGCAGCATCTAGAAATTCTTTCACTGGCTACCCTCAGAACTCAGAAACTGGTTTCTAATTTGATCCAATCATTTTGCTTTTATTGCCATAGAATTGACTCTTTTTTTTTAAAAAAATAAAGATTTATTCATTTATTTTAGAGAGAGACAGCAAGCGGGGAGAGGGGCAGAGGGAGAGAGAGAGCGAGCATCTCAAGCAGACTCCCTGCGGAGCATGGAGCCTGATGGGGGGCTCCGTTCTAGGACCCTGAGATCGTGACCTGAGCTGAAACTGGGTCGGATGCTCAACCGACTGAGCCACCCAGGCACCCCTGAATTGCCTCTTACTTATTACCTGGGCATTTGAAGCAGAGGCCTAACTTGGAGAACACACGTCCTCACTTCCTCCTGATGTGAATTTGACTGAACTGACCCACTGTCAGAACTAAGAAGATGAAACAATCTATAAGCTCAACTTCGAATGTGTGAAACTCCCAGCAAAGTTTCAGAGGAAGAAGCTGTATTGGCCAAAGGCAGGCCACCCAAAAATGTGGGCCAAAAATCTGGGCTTATGTGGCTGGGTGACAAAACTAAGCTTCATAGACGCCAGAGCCAAACCATAAGCCTCTTACATCAACTGTTTTGCAACTTGTTCTGCTCTCACAGACTGACAGGATCACGAGAAAAATGGAGATGTAAAGACATTAACACTATCAATGGCAAAGGTCATGGAACACTCCAGACTTTAGGTTAGGTTCCTTTTTATTTCATGTGGCGGCAAAGCATAGAAAGGGTTCCCTGATGAATGGTCACGACCATATGGCCTTGGATACCTGGCTCCCCTGTCACTGAGCACTCCACCCTAAATACCCACCAAATTATACTCATTCATAAAATTGTGCCACACAAACATGCCTGTTGAAAAATAACAGAAAATCTGCTGATAAATCAGAATTTCAAGTTCTTTTCAGCATTAAGGATCTTATTCCCAAATTTCAGAGATTGTGAATTAGAAAAGGCAATCTTAAATTTCTCTCAGATAATGAAACAAGGGTTCAATACCACCATGTCAGCTTTGAAAATACTCCATTGAGAAGGTAGCAGCTTAGCCTCTGGGAATCCCCAAATTGTGTTCTAGATACAGTGACTGCCCAGCAGGGGAGCTCGCCCAATCATCAGCGAAAAATGTTCCTTTTATGTAAACCCAGCGAGACATATAATATCTAACTTAAATCTGTTTAAAAAAGAATTAATATTTTCCATCAGATAAAGGAAACACAGACATTTGATTGGGCTGATCTATTTCGAGGGGTGTAGGACTGGTTTCATGAGATGCGGGGAAACGTGTTCTTTCCCGTTTATTCATCCTCATGCTTTTTTTCCCCTCCAAATGTTTTGAGTATAGACGACACCCAATGTTACATTAGTTTCAGGTGCACGACACAGTAATTTGCCAACCCCCATCCATTATGCTGTGCTCCCCACAGGGATAGCTACTGTCTGCGTCTCTCACTGTACACGTACAATGCTATTACGACACCATGGACCATGTTCCCTATGCTGTGCCTTTTATTCCTGTGGCTTATTCAGTCAACTGGGAGCCTGGACCTCCCGTTCCCCTTCATCCCTTTTATTCATCCTCATTCTAATCTATGTTCTCTTCACTCTCTGCAGATTTCTCACCACTCATTTACTAACTGGATTTCTCTCTCCACAGTCACCAGCTCAGCTAGTAGTCTGTAAAAATTCCAGGGGAGTTTTAGAGGAAGAAACTGGGGGGGCCAGGGAGGACACCCCAAAATGTGCCACAATGGTACATTGATTATTTGGAATCAAAGCTACTTGGCAAACAGCTGGTGTGAGGACACCCAGACTGTACTCCGTCCCCCTGCAAGCAGGAAACAAGTCTCCCATACAAGAGGTACCCTCCTCGTACTACGAAGTAAAAAGACATCCTTAGCAGCACAGATGGGACTTCAAAGCTGAGAGAGATGTAGAAACAAGCCTGGTGGCTTTTTTACTATCTACAGCCTCAGCCCAAATTCCACGTAGAATTCCTGCGATTTAAAGCTCCCACATACCTGTTTTCTCTTTCCTGTCAATTTCTCACAAATTATTGTCTTTGTCCAAAATTTATAACATCTGCCAAAACAAACAAAGAAACAAACAAACAAAAGAACTCTGCCTGCCTTGCTCATTTCTTTGGGTCTCAAATTTCTTGGTCATTTCTTTGGGCCCCTGTGCCTGTATAACGAAACTTCGTAGGGTTTTAACCTCCCATTACTCTGTCTCATGTCAATTAAATTCTTAAGCCAGTTGGAAGAATTTTGGAGGAAATAAGATGATTTCTTCCTCCCTACAAACCCTTACATTTTTTACTATAAAGAAGTTTGTGTATTAAAAACTGGAAGAAGGGCCCCTGGGTGGCTCAGTGGGTTAAGCACCTGACTTCAGCTCAGGTCACGATCTCAGGGCCCTGCTACGGAGATCTGCGTAGGGCTCCCCACTCAGTGGGGGGTCTGTTTCTCCCTCTGCCCCTGACCCCATACTCTCTTCTCTCTCTCAAATAAATAAAATCTTTTAAAAAACAGAAAGAATCACACCTCAGCATATGCAAGTAAATTTTATTTATTTATTTGAAGATTTTATTTATTTGAGAGAGAAACAATGAGTGATGGGGAGGGGCAGAGGGAGAGAGGGAGAGAGAGAAGCAGACTCCCTGCAGAGCTGGAGGCCTGATGTGGGGCCCGATCCCAGGACCTGGAGATCATGACCTGAGCCAAAGGCAGATGCTTAATCAACTCAGCCACCTATGTGCTCCATATTTTAAAAGGTGAAACTTTATGGAATCTTTTAAAACATAAAAATTCAAAAGTTACGGAGCAAGTGAACCACACGACATTGATTAGAGCAGGGATTAAGGAGGTAGTGATGTCACCAGTGGGAACGGTCACGGAACCAAATCATAAGTTGGATCTTCAATAATTGAAGTGTTTTATCCCACACAATAAGGTGTGGTCAACTTTAAAATAAAATTCATTTTCCGGACATTCTGTCGCCAGTCAAGGCCTTCTTTATACCTTCATCTCACACGACAGGAAAGCTGGCCATGGTGGTGATTCCACAGTGGTTGTCCCGGTCCCTCACCAACAGCATGTAGCCCTGCAGGCCCCAGTCCGTGCCCCAGCTGGAAGAAGCCAGGGTTTGCCATTTATTACAAACAACCAAACACATTTCTCTTCATGAACGATCACACCTGATTCTGACCAGGGCACCAGAGGCCAGGATAGATTCCAGAAGAATCCGGAGAGGCCGTTCTTGTTCATGCTTGAGTTCTAACCCAGAACACATTACTTCAATCCTCAGACCTTTCACAGAACTGCAACGTGAGCAGGAAAAGGAAACTCTTGGGTCAGATGTGTTTCAGAAATTAAAAAAAAAAATTCCAGTTTAGAAATGCAGGGGTAGCAAAACTATAGCAGGACCCCAGCAAGCGTGAGACAGTATCTTACTGTGGGATCACGTGAGTATGTCTGTGTTCCCCCGAAGTGGGGTAAACACTCTGGGATTTCAGATGTGTGCTCAGGGCTTGGAGGGTCTGCCTCCGAGCACTGATTCCACAAAGGATCCCTTTTCAATTTCGAACATAGGTATTACCTGTTCTTGACAATAGATTTTTTTTGTTGTCCTCTTCTCCTTCAGAGCCATAGCCAACCACCAGAACGCCGTGATCCAGGTCTTCACTGCTGCAGTTTGGATCATAATAAATGCCTGGAAGGTAAAATCCAATGTTGGGTGAGGACTCCCATGCGACGTGTGACAGTAGCCCAGCCTATCAACCATGGTCAGGGAGACATTTCGATTTTCAGTGAAATGACCTAAGTCCAGATCAGATTTAAAAGACAGATCATTTCTGAGCTAGGTGAGAGATTTAGGCTAGCAGAAAGACAAATGGTCACAATCTCTTTTGTAAGTCATAGTTAAGAAGCATAAGAAACTACCTGCCACAACCTTATTCTTCTACTTAAAAAACGTGAGCCTAGGGAAACAGCAGAGATCACAAAATTACTTGGGCCACGGGCTTCTTTCCAGTGTTAATTTCAGTAGTAAAAGTCTTTAAAACTTTTCAAGGTCTAACAATTGGAAAAAAGCAGAGCAAGCTATACCAATCAAATTATGTAGCCATTTAAATATATTTATAATGTGTTCAGAATCATGGGGATTTGAGTCAAGTCATGGCAAGTGGCAATAGCAGAATGAACCACTATGTTAAATCCACCCCCCCCCAAAATTCTACACTGAATTCTGCATACCGAAATGTCACTCTTACTGTATGTTAGGGTGGCTTTCCCATTTTTCTACCTGTATCTCTACATAGACAAGTGCTTACCTTCTTTACAGAACTGGAAGCTATCCAGGCTTGTACGGATAGCAGCGGAGACCGGCCCCCCAGCTGCCACCGCCAACATAAGGGCCTCCTCCTGCTGAGTGGAGTTCATGGGGCCAGTGACGTCGGCCGCAGAACACTCGGGCTGTGTTCGCAGGATCCATCCTTTCAAAGGGAGAAGGAAGACACTTGATCACTACCCTCCACGTCCTGGGGAACATGAATTCAAGACAGCTTGCAGGTAAGTGACTTCCAACCCAAGTTTGTTGTAAAGCATCCCAGGAGCTGAAAGGCTGGTGGTCGTTTTGAAACTGGAAATCTACCTTGTGTGTATTCAGTGAATTCTCCTGGGTCTCTGTGTCCGTAAGAACGTTTTTGCTCCAGAGAAATCTGTACGTTGTATAGAATGGTACGCATGTCTGCTTGTAACAGAGAAAGGAGAATAGGCACGTGGTAAGCACTGAGGCAGAGAGCTGTGCCAGGCTAACATGGTCTCCTGACGGTTCTGACAGTTTGCAGCTGTGGAGTCCGCCATCTAAAATGCGAATATTAAATGCGGTATCTGTTTTCTTCAAAAGCATGCAGGTCTGAGAGCAGAGCTGGAGTGGTGAGTGAGGAGCACCGTCTGGATCGGACTCCTCTGAGTCACGGCCCCCGTTGTGTGGAACATGCTGGAAGGCGTTATCCATTAGGTCACCACGGCAGCCCTCATTGCCTTGAGACCAAGAGCGGACCAGCAGGTTCTGCTCACGCAGTGACTCAAGTTTGCCAGTTTCCAGAACCTCTGTCCTTCGAGGGCACCAGCTGCACTAAAAGCCCAACGAGAAGCACACCGACCCTGAAACCAAATTATAAAGCTCTCAGTCTAAACTGAAATGAAGCTAAAAATGTAGTAAAATCTAATCACCTGCTTTTTTTCGTCAAAGAAGGGAAACAGGCATGAGAAAGTGGGAGCTGGTGGGCGGGTCTCTAAGATGGGTCTGTGCCGCCGTCTGAACTCTCCAGAGATGCAGAGCCAGTAGGATTCAAACCCCCAACCCACCCAGACACACACACACACACACACACATATACACACAGACACACAGATACACACACAGACACACAGATACACAAAGACACACAGAGACACACAGATACACACACATACACACACAGAGACACAGAGATACACACACACAGGCAGACATACACAGAGACACAAAGACACACAGATACACACAGATACACACATACACACACAGACACACACAGAGATACACACATACACACACAGACACAAAGACTCAAATACACACACAGACACACACAGGCATGCAAACAGATACACACAGACACACACACAGACACACACACACAGACATGCACACAGATAGACACACACACACACACACACACACACACACAGACACATTATGCCACAGCCTCGAGGCAGAATTCCTTCTTCTCCCGGAAACCTCAGTTTTGCTCCTAAGACATCCAACTGCCCCATGAGTGAGGCTGGAGGGGTTCAGGACACGCTCCCCTAGAATGTGCCGCGTTGACATACTGGTGCTTTTGAGCTGAGGGCACGTGAGAACCAGCAGAGGCAGGAAGGGCTCTCGGACATCCCCTTTCTGAAGCAGGTCATGACGTGTCTCCCAAGAAAGGGGTTCTTTCCCGAGGAAAGTTCCAGCAAGACAACATCCCGATCGCCAGAGGCCGGGAGTCCACGCGGAACTGCAGCTGTGCGAACACGCTTCCCAGATCCCCTGATCTTCCGCTCCTTCTGCTTCCTGCCCCCGCAGGGATCTCCCCGTCCTTCCCCACCACTTACTGCCCTTTGTCTTGTCGTTTCTCTACCAATCGTTCGCTTCTCTGTCTAGAAGGAAGAGGGGCTTCCAGCTCTGGTCCCTTCCTTGGGTCTTCACTCTCTCTTGAAGGCTCCCGGGTGCACGTAAAAACTCCATGAAACTTGTGTGCTTTTTTCCTGTGAATCTTCCTTATGTCAGTTTGATTCTTGGGCCAGGCCAGAGATGCTAAGCGGGAGGAGGAGAATTCCCCCCCCCCCCCCCACATGCTCACCCACATTATTGAGAGAAATCTTAATTTAAACAAAGTCGGCTGGTTGTCATTGTTAATCACTTCTACACAGGGATTCACGGCAAGCTCCAGAATGGCGTTCGACCAAAGAGCTGGGCACTCTGGATGCCCTCACTGGTCTGCTCCTCTGAGGCCCCAGCTCTGTTTTTGAAGCCTGGACTCATGTCTGGGGGCTTATCTTCAGCCCTTTTGGGCCCAAGACACACCAACCCACTGTGTCTGGTCCTTCCTCATCTGCAAAATAGCCACGGGGCCCTCACTAGCAGGTGGGGAAGAGGCCCCCAAAACTGGTTCTGGGACATCTGTCCTGTAGCTCCACTGGGCTGTAGCCATCTGGGGTCAAATGACCATGACCTCTAATGAATGTCTCTACTATTGAAATCCTATGTATGTCTGGCCACTTTTCGAAAATGTGAAGTCTTTTCCCTGTGAAGATAATGTGACTTTGTCCCTATAGATCATGGGTCCCATTTTGTTGCATTCCAGGGTTGGGCCAGATACAGCCCAAGGGCAGCTGACATAAGATGTGCATATTCACAACTACGAGAACCAGAGGCCACCCAGTGTTCTCCTAATGGACCAGTTATGTCTTTAGAGCACTGTCAAAAATAAAACGACAGGCCCAACATGGCATCACTTAGGTAAAGGTCCCAAGTCAGTAAACCAAGACTTAATACCTAAGCTAACTGCAGTTTCAACCTCCTCCCCGCTGACATACGACCTTTCATCAGTGATAATGGGAATGTTCTGGTCAGCACGAGGACATGTACTGACAGACCCTTTCTGTTCCCCTAAGGAAAGCGACCTTGCCTAGAACAACAGAGTCTTTGCCAATAATTTCCCTTTTTCTGCTCCCTCTCTACCTGTACAAACCTTTCTTTTTCCGTAGCTCTTGGAGTTCTCCTCTACTTGCTAGATAGATGGGAAGCTGCCTGATTTACGAATCCTTTATCAAACCAATTAGATCTTTGTAATTCACTTGTTTTTTTGTTATTTAAGAGTCTGATTCTGTCAGAAGTTAATATATTAAAAACTTCCCCCACTTCTACTTTGAAATGGTTTTATTTTAAAAGGTGAAACTTTATACATCAGTGTAAGATATAAAAATTCAAACGTTATTAGACAAGTCAACCACACGAAGCTGTTCAAAGCAGCAAGTTAAGAAGTCACAGAATCAGATCACAAGTTGCATCTGCAGGGATTTGAGTGTTTTATTCCACACAATAAGGTGTGATCGGTTGTAAGATGAAATTTCTCTTCTGCATATTCTGTCCCCAGTCAAGGTCTTCTTTACACTGTCATCTCACACAACGGGAAAGCTGGCTGAGGTGGCGATTCCACAGTGGTTGCCCCGGTCCTTGGCCATCAGTATGTAGCCCTGCATGCCCCACTGTGTACCCCAGCTGGAAGAAGCCAGGGTTTGCCATTTATTACAGAGGAGCAAATACGTTTATCCATATGAACAATCACACCTGATACTGAACAGCACACCAGAGGCCAGGACAGATTCCAGAAGAATCTGGAGAGGCCGTTCTTGTTCATGCTTGAGTTCTAACCCAGCACAGAATTCTGTCCCCAGACCTTTCACAGACTACAAAATTAGAGACCCCAAAATGCTTAGGGTCAGATGTGTTTCTGAAATTGGAAAAAATTTCCAGTTTAGAAATACAACGATACCAAAACTATAGCAGGACCCCAGCAAGCGTGAGACAGTATCTTACCGTGGGATCACGTGAGTATGTCTGTGTTCCCCCGAAGTGGGGTAAACACTCTGGGACTTCAGATGTGTGCTCAGGGGTTGGAGGGTCTGCCTCCGAACACTGATTCCAAAAAGGATCCCCTTTCAATTTCGAAGATAAGTATTACCTGTTCTTGACAATCCAATAATTTTTGTTCTCCACTTCTCTTTCATCAGAGCCATAGCCAACCACCAGAACGCCGTGATCCAGGTCTTCACTGCTGCAGTTTGGATCATAATAAATGCCTGGAGAAGAGAAATTCAGTGCCAGGGTGAGGATCTCCGGGAACATGTGATAGTAGCCCAGCCTATCAACCACAGTCAGGGAGGCATTTCAAAATTCAGTTAAATGACATAACCCCAGATAAGATTCAAAAATTGGATTTCTTTCTTTCTTTTATTTTTAGCTAGGCTAGGGATTTAGCCCGTATCTAATACCAGCAGAAAGACGAATTGGCATGATCTCCTCTGTAAACAATTTGTCAAGAGACATAAAAGAGCAATCACTGACACCTGTGACTCGACTTTGAGCGTGAGGAAGCAGCACAGAACACAAAATTACTTGAGCCAAGGGGTGCTTTCCAGTTTCAATAACAGTAGTAAAATTCTTCGGAATGTTTCAAGGTCTAACAGTTAGAAAAAAGTAAAGTAGATTAAGGTATACCAGTTCCATTATGTAGCCATTTAAATATATTTATGATGTACTTAAAATTACAGGGATACAGGTCAAGTCACGTCAGATGGAAACAACAGGCACAAAACTTTCATGAGCAGAAAAAACAACTATGTTAAATCTACACCCTCCAAAATTCTACACTGACTTCTACATACCAGAGTCAATCTTGTATGTAATGGTGGGTTTCCCATTTTTCTGATTAAATTTCTGCATAGACCGATGCTTACCCTTATAATAGAACCGGAAGGTGTCCAGGCTTGCATCAATCGCAACAGAGATGGGCCCCACCGTTGCCACCGACAACACAAGGGACTCCTCATCCTGATGGATGTCCATGAAGCCAGTGTCATTGGCGACAGATTGCTCGGGCTTGTATTTGCAGTGTCCATCCTTTCAAAGGGAAAGGAGAAGAGCTTTGATCACTGCCATCCACTTCCTGGGGAACATGAGTTCAAGACAGTTTGCAGCTTAAGGATTCCCAAGTCAAGTTTGTTATGAAGCATCCCAGGAGCCGAAATGCTACTGGTTGTTTTGAAATGGAAACATTAGCTGGTGTGTATTTAATGAGACACTCTCTGTCTACCTGTCCATAAGAAGTTTTTGATTCTGGAGAAATTTGTACTATACGTAGAATGGTATCGCCACATAACATAGAACTAGGGGGTTATATGGCAACCATTGAGGCAGAGGACCATGCGTGGCTAATATAGTTTAATGACAGTTCTGACAGTTGGCAGGTGTGAATATTAAATATGGTATCTGTTTTCTTTGAATGTGTTCAACTCTAAAAAGCGGAGCTGGAATGACAGGTACGGAGCGCTACTTACCTGTGCACGATACGGGTAGGATTCCTCTGAGTCCAGGCCTCCGTTGTCCTTCACATACTGGAAGGCGTTATCCATCAGGCCACCATTGCAGCCCGCATTGCCTTCAGCCCGAGAGCAGTCCACCAGGTTCTGTTCACTCAGTGACACAAGTTTGCCAGTTTTCCGGAACATCTGTCCTTCAAGGGCACCAGTTGCACTAAAGGCCCAACAAGAACCACACTGACCCTGAAACCAAATATAGAAAACTCTCAGTCTACAAAACAGATGGCAAGATTTGACAGCAGCCCACAGATCTGAAAACTCTTTTAAAACATCGTGAGCTGCCCATGTTTCTCAACTGACAACAGTAAGGACACTGGGTTCCTTTTGCCTTTACTCCTGAGGGTGACCTGCTGAATCCTGTCTCACCTGATCCTTCACAGGGGTTACGTAGCCTTTCTCTCTCCAGTCCAAAGATGAGGGGGTCTCAGCAAAGGGAAGTAGTTGGAACATGTTCCCCTCCTTGTGCTTCTGGATTTTAAGACCATTCATCACCTGCTTGAATTCTTCATTGGTCTTCAAGGAAAAGGAAATAGAATGTTGACAAGCAGGAGATTTTTTTGGTAAAGTACTGAGGAGAGGACGCAAGAAACGTTCAGCAACCCATGCCACACTCACCAGGTCACCAAAGGCATTCATTGCCAGCATGAAGCTGTGTTTCCCTTGTCTGTATTCCTCATTGTGCTGGTCAATCATTTTCATATTCTTCTCCCACACTGCTCTCCTCCATTCTTCTTCATCCTGCAGAAAAACAAACTATCGTTTACTTTTATGTAAAGCCAACTCACCTGCACCAAGTGCATGTACTGACAGAGAGGAGGAGAAACTTGACCAGGGATGGGCTGGTGCTCTGGGAGCTGTTCTCCAGCGACCACACAGGACATATGCCCACATGGTGTGTGGTCACGGTGCCCTGCTTACTGCCTTGGTCAGAGCAGCCTCAGGAAGCTACTCTCTGCTGGGAACTCCCACCAGCATAGAACATTCCCCGGGGGGCTCACTGGACAGCTCGGATGTTACCAACCTTGGTATATAGCTTCCCGTTTGCCGCCTTCCAGCGGGTCCAGCGCGCATCTAAGCTCTGATCGAATTGTGGAGCCGCCGAGGCTATTCCCAGGCAAAGGGCAGCCAGGAACAGTGAAGGATGCATGTTTCAAAAAGCTAGGAAGAAAACAATGAGTTTCTGATTAGACCAAACCGCCTAAAAAGCCATCCTTTCTTCTGAGATGTTAGAAACACTAAGGTAGGAATACAAACATAAAATTTATCCTCCCAGGTGTTTCCACGGGGCTGTGGAGGAAGGCTGAGGGTGTGGGATGTGCAGGGGACTTGCAGCCCTGCTCCCTGTGCTGCGACCCGCCTGCCACTTCCAGGGGACTTGCATCTTGGCTCAGGGAGGGGCGGGCCCTGACAGCGAGACGTCAGGGGAGTCAGGCTGCCCTGTCTGGAGTCCCGAACCCCTGACCCCCAATGCAGGTGGCCGCGCTGGTTCCGCGGGTGGCCCCCCTGCTCACGCTCGGCATGGGAAGACCACCTGTAGCCGGTGCCGCTCCACAGTCTGGGTCACAGATGCATGTCCCGGGGTCCAGAAGGCCGGGCAGTGGGTCGAAGCCGCGCTTTTAAGTCCGGGATCCGCCCGCTCAGCCCCGCCCCGAGCGCCTGTTGAGGCTGCGAGTGGCTGAGCCAGCCTGTGGGCGGGGCCTCTGGGCTCCGGAGCTCCGCGAAGGTGGAGCTAGCTGAAGGAGCCTGCCTCGGGGACCCGGGCGAGCTGGGGGGCCGCGGGCAGGACTGAGGAGGGAATCCAGTCCCTCTGGGGACCGGGATCAACTAATTAGCAGGAATTTATGTGTTGGCAGGTGGTTGGCGAAAAGAAGCTCACAGGGAACCCCAAGTGGGTTTCCAGCGTCACCCTGCGTATCCTTTGGTCCTAGAGTCTTTGGTTAAAATCTCCCTGAGGGCTGAGAACAGGGTAATCTAGTCTAGTGGTTCCTGTTTATTCCAAGCAAAGGTGGGGCAGCTGGAGGAAGCAGAGCCCCGCAGGGGAGTGAGTTATGACTGTTTCAGGATGGGATGCCTCTGGGTTATGGAAAAATCTGGAGATGACTAGAAATCTCCAAATAGGGGATGCGCCGGGCAGGGCTCCAGTACTTTCAAGGAAAGGGACTGATGGGAGCGCTGTCCAGGGAAGGTGTGGCATTTTGTAATACTGCTGTCCTGACTCCCCTAGCGGGGATTCTTCTTCCCTCTCACACCCTTTCTCAAAACTGACAGAAACGTGTTATTTACAGAGAAATCTGGCTTAATAAAAGGGATAAAAAAAGGTGGAATGTAGAAACGCTTTTTCCTCCCTACTCTCTGCATTATGGATTATTATGTTCCTCAGTATCCAATGTGCTTTTCTTTAGGTTTAAGAAATTTGTCTTACTGACCTTCACTTCAATGGTTATTACTTAAATTTACATTTAATGTCAGTATTTAAACAACAGTGTGAAAATGTTTTAAATGGAGGAAAACATACAAAATATGGAACACAAACCGGAAGCATTGTCACAAGTTGGGCAATGTGCTAACATTTTCAGCAGAATTGAAACTGAGAATACATTTGACTGAACTGACTCCTAGTATCAGGGCAAGCCACCATTGCTCCGGGCTTCTGTTTGTGGGGGTGGTCAGATGGAGTAAGGGGTAGAAATGCATCTGTACTTCCAACTTGATTAATAATGACTCTCAGCTGTGCAAGGAAGGTCACATCTTTTCTCCTGTGGTGTGATGTGGGGTCTGAGGGACAGGCCCTGCTGCTTCCTCCTGCCTGAGTCATGGTGGGGCCTTCCCACACTGACACAGTCCTGAAGGACCCCTGCTGAGCCTTCCCACAGCCATTGGCCTCCTCCATCTGACCATCTCATTTATGCTCCCTAGTGCTTCAGCAGTTCTGTCCTGAGTGGGTAATAGAAACATTCAAAAAACCTTTCTAGAAAGTCACTAATACTCCATGGATGACGTTAAAACAAACCTAGCCATATTTTTTAAAGAAAGTAATATTTTGGGCAAGAAATTTCCATTTGAGGCTAGAGTTAGTTTTTCCCTCTTGAAAAACATTCTCCCCCTTGAAAAATGTGTTTTCTACTTAATTCAGAATTTTCCAGATCTATAACAACTTGAGCTGATGAATCTAGCCTGAAGAGTATTAAAGAAAGAAAAAAGAAATCTTACAGAAGTTTTGACACTAAGTACTTCTGCAATGCAACAAGGATTCCCCCCATTTGTAGGAGCTACAGAGTTGGCTGGACTCCTTGGGCCCAGAGGCAACTGGCCCTAATATTTCAATGAAATACAAAACAAAACAATGTAAATGATCCGTTATTCCAGCATCATGCCTCCCTTCCCTGGGTCTGCAGGGGAGATAGTGTTCATTCATTGAACAAATATTTATTTAGGCCAATCATATGTCAGGTGAGTGGTGAACATGATGCTTGGCTGGCAAGACACAGGGTACACAGAGAAATATTTACTAATTCAGGCCACTGATTTTAAGACAACATAGTTTTCGGTTCAAATTTTGATTCTGCCTCTCAACAGTCGTGTAAATTTGGCAAGACACTTCACCTCGTAGGGTCTATATTTTCACCTGTCAAAGGGGACTAAAAATGCCCATTTATTTTTTATTCTTTAAAGATTTTATTTATTTATTTGACAGAGATAGAGACAGCCAGCGAGAGAGGGAACACAAGCAGGGGGAGTGGGAGAGGAAGAAGCAGGCTCCCATCAGAGGAGCCCGATGTGGGGCTCAATCCCAGAATGCTGGGATCATGCCCTGAGCCGAAGGCAGACGCTTAACGACTGAGCCACCCAGGCGCCCCAAAAATGTCCATTTCTAAGGGGTATTGTAAGGATTATAGAGGATAAGTTATATAGTGGTTAGTGTACAGTCCCTAGCATAAAGCTACTATTATTATTCTTAATGATGTTCTGGAATTTAAGAGAGCTCTTATCAAAACAACCTTGTTGGATCATGTCTTAAGATGTATCACTGACGGTTTTAGAATATCAGACAATCCAGACATAATAGGACAGGTGACAAGCCCTTCGGGTCTGGGGGCGGGGGGCGAGCACCTGAGGTCACAGGGCCCAGCAGAGATGGACAGATGGACAGAGGATTTCGAACACAAGACCACAGATATTCAGCTGAGGCCATTCCAACACGCTGCCTCACGGGTGCTCTGTGCTCAAGGTTGGATGGAGAGTCAAGGACAAAGGTGACCTTGGACAAGGTCAACCAGATTGGTCTCAACCAAACCAGCTTCCATCTTCATGGCTTTCTGCCCTGTGTTCCCTGTTTGTTGAGTCCCCAAGTATGCACGATGCACTGGAATTGGTGGGCAGATTTTTGGGCAAAATGCACCGCTGAGTCCAGGCTTCGCCTTGGTGAACCTTGCTCATGGGTGATCTGTCTGGGAAGCTGGTGTTCTTCCCCCCTCTTCTCTTGTATCTCAGAAATATCAAAGGCAAGTAAAAAATGACTTTGTAGATGTCTAGCGGGTTCACTCTCCAATTGGTCCTGGCAAACTGGACTTGCCAGCAAACATGAGTGAACAGTTGCCTTAAACTTTCAGTTTCTAGATCCTGACCTAGTCACACTCTAGTGGAGAAGGCAGTGGTTTGTTGTAAAAATACAAAGTATGTGAATGTTTAATTATCAAGTGGAACAATTAACCAAACCAATTCCCTGGCTCATGAACAACAGTGTCACACAGTCCCATAGCATGTCCCTGGGGATGGGACAATAATGCGTCGTTGCCCTGGCGTGTCTCCTCCCTTTAGAGCCTTTATATGCAACTTGGTAGCAGCTGTTTTCATGGATTCTCAGAGGGACCTTGGCCATTGTCCTTCCAACATTTTTTTCTGTTTCTTTTTCTTCAATTCCTTCTGTTTCTTTTTTTCCTTCTTTTCTTTTTTTGTTAAAAAACAAAACAATTATTCGTTATGAAAAGCTTAGAAAGTACAGATGGGCAAAAAAGGGAAAAAATGTATCCAAAATTCTGCTCTACATCTTTGTGGCTTCTTGAAGCCAGTAGACAACTGAGATGTATGGCTCACTCACCAACACTCTGTTTTGAATGGTGACCTTTGATCGCCGTAATACCCTTTATCCCGTGTTCCAGATGCGTGAACTGATGTTGGGAAAATTCTGGCAGCTTCCTGAGCTGGTAAGCAGGGAGACAGGGTTTGATCTCAGGACCTGTCACTCCAGACAAGGCAGCATGGGTGCTGGGCCAGACCAGACCTGGGATTGAAGGCTGACAATCAGTAAAGATCATTAGAGAGAACCGATGAGGACAATAGTTAATGCTTCATGTTACAGTCCTGGGGACAGCAACCAAGGGACCGCACCCCTCCCTCTGGGCCCCCACAAGGTCATCACCCTAGGTACAGTCCCTAACCCTTTGCTACTATGTCCATTTAAACATTTCTGGAAAGTTTTTCCTGTGCTCTGTGACAGTGCGCTGATTTCTGGGGAGATCCTCTCTTCTCCCTGTTGGAACCACCACCCTCTTCCCCTAGCAGAATACTCCCCACGCTTGTGTTATTTCTTCTAGAGCAGGTCCTGGGGCAGGATGGCAGGGCCGTGGGGAGACTGTATCCGACACTGAGGGGACCCATAGCCACCTGCACACTTGTGTCATATGGGATGCAAGGGGATTGAGATTTTCTGAAATGTCAGTGTTTGTTTCTTATTTGTATTTCTTTTCTAGGGACATGTACCCTCTACGGCCAGGGACATCTTGTCTCATAGACGATCAGAATTTTAACAACAGGGGGCGCCTGGGTGGCACAGCAGTTAGGCACCTGCCTTCGGCTTAGGGCATGATCCTGGCGTTCCGGGATCGAGCCCCACATCAGGCTCCTCTGCTATGAGCCTGCTTCTTCCTCTCCCACTCCTCCTGCTTGTGTTCCCTCTCTCGCTGGCTGTCTCTATCTCTGTCAAATAAATAAATAAAATCTTTAAAAAAAAAAAAAAGAATTTTAACAACAGGAATGCAAGAGGAGAGAGTCGTTGTTCGGCCCTTGACATCCCAATTAGAATTCCTGAGTCCAGGAGGGCCCTGAAAACCAAGCTTTAAAGAGAGAAAAAAAGATTTCCTAATCCTAGGGCCAAGCTGAAAACCTCACATAAGGTCATCGCATGCAAGAATAAGTGTCCTTTGCCTAACAGAGTGGGAGAAAGAGGGGAAAAGATCTCCCTAAGATGGAGAGAGGAGCAGGACATCCCTCTGAGGGGAACAGACTGCTTACACTGATGCCTGTACTCATGCATGGCTGGTGGGCTCTGGAAGATGCCCAGCACAGCCTTTGGCAAGGAGGGGTGCAGGTTATGTATTTGAAATGACAAAGACTAGCAAAAACAGACCGCTTATAAGACCCAAGGACCCTTGCACAGCCATGGGAAGGAGAAGAGACTTCTTAAAGAATGAAAGAGGCTAGATTTTGCATGAGTGGTTCCAAGTCAGACTCATTTTAAGAATAATAAACGAATATGATAATTCTCGATAGTATGTGGATAGTAATTAAACCCAAGGGCAGGGTTAGCATATGGTTGAAGCTGAAAAGGACTCATTCTTTCCCAGAAAGTGAAAGGGAATGTATAGGGTTGCTGGAATGTGGGAAGTGAAGGTTATAGCTTCTCCTTAGGCCATTCCTATAATTCCAGTGGAATCACCTTAAGTTCAAGTCCTACTTAGCCGCTAACAGGATAAAGGTTGACAAACATAAAAAGAAAATGCTACAGTCTTTCTAGCGGTTTAAGACATTTTTGTCTCATCAGCCGTGTGTGCTCAGCTTTGGGTTCCTGCGTCCTGGCTGGGGAACTCCTTTCCCACGCCCGACTCTTTTCCATCTGAGTTGTGTGCACTCCTGTTGCAAAGGGAACTGTTCTTAGTTGATGGCCCATGATTTGCATGGTGGAGTGCTCAGTGAGCTCAGAGGAACCCAAGCAGTCTGGGCACCAGTGCAATCCTGGCTGTGCCAAATGGTGTTACTAGAATGCTCAAGTGTAGGTGCCAATGATCACCTGTACGGGAGGGGAGCCCGGCCCCAGGCGCACAGGGCTGGGGTTGAACGCAGGGGCATGTGACCCCACAGCCCCCTCCTCCAGGCACCCTGGGGCAGTGTACACAGTGCATAAGCATTGCCAGGGGGCAGACAGGAAATACGCTGCTGCAGGTAAGGTGTGCAGTCTGTTCCACCTCTGTTTGCTCGGAGTTCAGGATCAAAGACCGGTGGGGCAGCCTGAAGATCCCAGCTGGCTGGTCACACTCACATGACGGTACCAGAGAGCTGGACACACTGGTTCTCCCGCCAGTCACTCAGGTGGTCAGGTTGAAAGGATAACCTTCATTACTTGCTGACTTTCTTGTATGCAACCTGTTCTTGACTCAGCCAGAGGTATCCATTGCCTTTGGAAGTGTTGGGATTATTAAAAGGGAAACAGTAAGAGAAAGAGTCACATATTCAGTCTTTAACTTTCAAAACAGAATTTTTGAGCCCCTGGGTTTCAATACAAAGTCAGGCTTTATAGAGAGAGACACACTGTCCTTCCAATTGCCAAAAAGCTCATGAAGGCTGGGCTGGGCACCTAGGGTGTCTTGACTCAAGATCATCTTGTCTTCTATTACATATGTCTTTAGGAGATTAAAAAAATTAGCAGGCAACATAATTACTGTTGTAATACATGTATACATGGCTACGGTGGATGAGGAATCCAGGTTTCTGTGTAACCTGGAGGCCAGACAGGATGGCAAGTTCAGGTCCAAGTGTCAGTGCACTTATGAATTAAAACCTGCTTTCCCCATTCTCTATCCCTGGGTCTGTTGGAGCAGAGACCACTGCCCCCTGTGTTTCATGACAAAGCCATGGTCACATGTGTGTGACTCCAGCTTTCCTCCTAACGCTGAGATCTGTGACCATGATTCCAGAGCAGCCAGAATCACGGTGCTTCCCAAAGCGATGCCCTGCCTATGGAACATAGGTGAGTTTTATAGTGTCAGGGGATGGAATCCACATGGCCACGAAAGATTTCATGGGAAGGGGCCTGTGGGGCTTGCCCTGCATTTCTATACACAGCTTCTGGCCAACAAAACAATAATAAACTTGATAACCACACTGCCCACAAGAGTCTGGTCACTAGTCTAGTGAATTGGAGAAAAAAAGGATGGTTTTTTTTTTTAGGTTAAATTATTCAATAGAAAGAAACATTCATTATTCTAAGACTCTAACACTCCTCATTTTAAAAAATCTACTCTTTCTCTTCTTCATGGCATTACAGTGTTTTAAAAATGTGTTTTGTCTGGGGATGTACTGTATAGTGACTAATATAACAAAATAAAAATTATTAAAAAAATAAAAATGTGTTTTGTAATGTTGGTGACAACAGAGGGCTGCTGTCCCTCTTTGAGTGGTCTTACTTAGGAAAACAAACTGTCAGTCCCCCATGTTCTTTGTGAAATATTACTACTCCATGAAAATCCCGAAGTGTGGGAGCCACTTTAGGGCTTCTCAGGGTGCAAGAGGCAATAGACGAGAAGCTCACCTTTCCTGGGAAGCAGCTTCAGGCTCCAGATTTTGGAGGCAAAGGGTAGTAAAATTTATTTTTATTTCTTATTTTCAGGACAGCATTCCTACCAAAATGGTGAATGAAACCTAACCAAGCCTGAAGTCCACCTTTGTCCAGTTTATGGGGGATATGTTCGATGTCACCGGGAGAAAGCAATCAGATAAAGTCACAAATCAGAACATGCCACAAGATAAGCAGTTCTGCATGTTGGCCCTGCGGCTGGCTGGGTGTTCTCTATGTGGAAGGGTCTTCAGTGGGGGGTCCTCACTGTTTACAGCCTGTGTTGACTGATAAGGTCCCCCAGTAGTTTCCCAGTGCCAAGGTGGGCAGGGTCCCAACTGGACAGCTGGCTCCCAGGTGTGGGGATGTGAGGAGCCTGGAGAAGTGGGAACCTGAGCCGGGAGGCAGGGGAGCCTCATGCAGAGAAGAGCCCAGAGTCTTAGTGAGCTGAGTCCCCAGCCTTCAAACCAGGCAGAGAAGGACACGGATCACCACAGACTGGTTAAAAGTGTTGTCAGTTCAGCGAGCATTCTGATGAGTCACTAATTTGCACATGTCAGGGAACCCTACAGCTTACGAATGAAAAAAATACAACGTGATGGGGCTTCCCCAGATTTGAAACCAATCCTAAAAATGTGCATGGCATTACCAAGAATGCATTTTGAACCTGCAAGTTTTCTAAACTCTCAATAATTATAATTATTAACTAATCATTGTCATCTCTCATGATGTTGGGATGATTGAATAATCTTTCCATTTTGCTCAGAGTGGTATTATAAAATCTGTTATAGGTAGCAAAAACTGTATTGAAAGTATTAGAAGGTGTGTCAACAGTTTATTCATAAAATAATGCTTCCTGGGAAAAATGAAAATCAGTGAGAGAGAGAGAGCAATACAAATTCATTTTTTCCCTCAGCACGAAGTGCTTCTCTCCTTGGATTTTAATTATGTGACAAAACAAAAAAAAACAACAAAAAAAGAAGTTTCACGTCCAATCCAAAATACAGGAGAAAAGTTCATGAGATTGTTTATCCCAGCTTTATTTGTAATAGGGAAGCATGAGCGTCTCAGGGTCGGGAATCGGGACACGGCCACACCATCAGAGAATGCAGTCGTTAGCCCTGTGCTTTCTGAAGAGTTTTGCATAACATTGAATTATTGCTGTTATAACACATTAGGTTAAAAAAAAGGCAGGATATAAAATTGTACATTTTATATGATTTCAGTTACATTAAAATATGTCTACCGTTGTTTTGGTAGGGAATAAAAACTTTCATGACATCAAATTGCCCCCAAATCCAAGCGGGTCCTGGCCCGAGCTCCAGGGAGGGTTGGCTCCGAAGGCTTTAGGTTGCTGACTTTTAGCACACTGGACGGTCAGCAGTACATTCCAGGCTTCTCTGTCGCATGTGAGGGCTGGTCACAGCATCACATGATTCCCAGGAATCAGCCCCAGCCTCGCTCGAGGGTGACTGGCCTTGCCTTCCTGGAAGACAGAAAGAAGCCTGTCAGCACTGGCTCCCTGCAACCGAGGCTCTGCAGAAGCCCGGGGCTCACCCGGGGGTGGGGGTGGGGGGATGGCATGGAGGTGCGGGGAAGAAGACAGTCCTCACCCCACTCTGCTCGTCTCCCTGACTGTGGATGAACTGGTCAGGGTCAAGGCTCTGGGCCAGGAGAACAGGCTCTTAGGCCTTTACCTCATGAGACACAGACACAATATATATGTGCTTATACACACACGCACACACACATATTTATAGACAAATGCACACATATGCACGCACAGCTACACAATATACACGCATATATACAAATCATACCACTTGTTACACACACGCTATGTTACCATATAAATACTTAGCACAGGAGACTAAGGGGCCCCCAGTACGGTCGGATGCCCTGAAACTTAGTGTGAATTGTTAGTAATTGATGGTAGAGTTTTGTCAAGTCTCTTAAACCCTTTATTTCCAGACCCCAAAGACCGAGGTTGAAGCAAACCATTTGTAAATTTTAGTTGTAAAATTCTGTGATTTCAGGGCACGAGGCACATTATCTACCAAGAACAGAATTCAGATCCTGCTCTGTGCCCCTGACAGGAACCCCACAGGCTGGAGTCACAGCCTTGGGCCCCCGGCCAGGCCGCCTCACCAAACATCAGCCCCGAGGCTGAGGGCACATCAGAGCCCCATCCCGGGGGACCTCTGCTGTAGATCCTTGTGGAACTTCTTTCCTGCCCGTCTTCCCCGCGCCCAGTCTTCTTCATCGTTTCAGAGCTGAAGCTTGGCCCTGTGAACGATAGTTGCCACCAGCCAGCGTCTGAGGCTGGGGTTCTGGAAGATTAGCAGCTGTCCCCTGGGGCATCTCCCACTCTGCCACACGCACATTTCCAGGGGAGCCCATGGGAGGGGGCTGACTGCCCCCTTATAATCCCCTTTCAGGGGCTCCACCCTGGCCCTCCCTCCACCCTGCCCTCCGTCCCTGGCCCATGTCTGGAAGCTTCTGAGCCCCAGGCCTGAGGGGTTAGAGGCTCCAGCCGCAAGGCAGCGCATGACCTCTGGTTGCAAAGATAAAGTCTGACCTCGCCTCAGGAGGTCACCCAAAGCACAGCTCAGTCTCTGGAAATAGCCCCCAGGAGCCGATTCTTCAGGCGGCTGCTGACCTGAGCCCCGTGACCAGCCCGGTGAGTGGGCGCATGGTCACCTGTCTCCGTGTCCCTGTCGTGAGCCCGGGGCAGGCATCCATAACAGGTGCTCAGCAAACATCTGGGGGATAATCAATCAGACAACAGTATTCTTCATAAAGTTTGGTCTGATTACACCCTTAAGAATCCAAAGTCCTGCCAGACAGTGGCGCTATCCCACGGATGAATTGAAACTGAGGGGGAAAAATTGTATAGGAAAGAAAAGGAGAAAAGACGAAGAACAAAATCCTTACTTGTTCTTCCTATGATACCACTTTAAAGAAAATATTTTTTGCAATAATAACCATGAAATTCTTCCAAAACAAAATCTTTTTTCTCTATCCCCATTTTTGGGGAGCCTGCTTTGCTGGAAGCTCTAAACACGATGGATAATCTGCACATTCCTCTGCGAGCTTTATTGTTACCTGGATATTTGTACGTTCCAGCTTTATATAGTTTCTCTACTTGAAAAAGTTGTAGCAAAATAGAATATAAAATTGTTCCTTTGAGCCGCATCTCCCTGCACGGCGCAGGGGCAGCGAACACATGCACAGCGCTGGGCACTGTCACCACCATCCGTCCCCAGAGCGTTTCCATCTTCCAGACCGGAACTGTCGTGTCCCCATTCGCTGAGGACTTCCGCTGTAAGCTCAGCTCTCCTGACCCCACTCTCACGTGTCCTCCCTGACAGGCACATGGTCGCCGTGCGCATAGGAAGAGCTAGCTCAGCCCTGCACTTTGCAGTGGCTTTTCCAGGGTCACACCGTCCAGGTTTAGTAAGACCCATGTGGACTCTGGACATCGATGGGGCCAAATGTGGTTTTGTCATTTCAGGGAATCCTATAGTTGTAATTAAACCCCTTTTGCAAACTGTCCACCAGGATCTCCACCGACAGTTTCGATTCTTTTTCGAAATGTGCCATCCAGATTTGGAGCCAAGCAGAACCCCCACAGTGGCCTCCAGCTCAGCCCACAGAGGCCTCGGGCCCTGGGACGCTCCTGTCCACATGGAGACGTCAGGCACCACAGGGCAGCCCACGAGCAGGCTTTGTACCAAGGGCAGCACCGCCCAGAGGGGATGAGGAGCCTGTTCCCCGGTGCCCTTCCCTGCAACACCAAGACAAAGATCCCATGAGGCTTGTCTTTGTGGCTCCCAGGACCTTGTGCCATCTGAGTCTCACTGTGGCCGCGGGAGGGGAGCCACGTTCTGGTTTCTTCCCTCCTACAGGAGGTGGGGCCGGCTGTCCCTGGTGGACTTTGCCAGACACTTCCTTCCTCATCTCAGTTCATGCTCTCAAGACCTCAAAAGGCTCCCTGGCATGACCCCTATGGTCTTTCCCAGGATGGCGCAGGGAGCTCTGTGGTCCTTAAGCAATTCAGATTTGGGTTGTAATGATTCCCATTATGGCTTCAACATTTCAGGAGCCCAGGTGGCCCACATCCTTTGAAACGTGCTCATCCCATAGACTCTTGCGGTCCTTCGCTTTTCTTTGCCCAGCATCCTCCCTCCGCCCCTTTCCCCTGTTAACAGAACATTCTTCTTGGAAAGAACGGCTCCTTTCCCAACCTCAACCAGGCTCCCCGGGGCCAGACCGTCACGGACTCCACCTCCCCGCCCTCCATGTTCCGTGCAGGGCTGTTCCGGGACCCATGCGGGACCAGAGCCTTCTCTGGGATTTACATACAGAGGCTGCCAGAGACCAACCCTCTGGGTCCCAGCGTCCTTGTGCCACATCCCTCCCCGTGACGCTCTCTTTGAAGCAGGAGAGAGTGAAGTGACCATCAGGACGGAGATGACACAAGACAGCAGCGTCCCCTCTTGTGAGGCGACCACAGCTTCAATCTCAGTGCCGTCCTTTCCAGGCATGTCTCCGCGTAGCTATTAGTTTTGTTTCATTTATATCTCTTTGGCTCATTATAACATAGATCATGTTTATTGTGGGCAATTTGGGGAAAACAGAAGTGGACTGTATTCCCAGCTCCACGGAGAAAATCATCGTTACCATTTTAGTCTTTTCCTTCAAATCTTTTTTCTTTTGTTTAAAACTGTCTTGAGATTTTACTGAATGCAGGGTTTTTTAAAAAATATATTTTATTTATTCATTTGACAGAGAGAGATGGAGAGCACAAGCAGAAGGAGGAGCTGAGGGAGAGGAAGAAGCAGGCTCCCCACTGAGCTGGGAGCCTAACCCGAGCATTGATCCCAGGCCCGGGAGATCATGACTGGAGCAGAAGGCAGATGCTTAACCATCTGAGCCACCCAGGCACCCCCTAAATGCAGGTTTTATCACTTAGCGCTACCATGCAGGTCAAGCTGGCATTTCCAGCCTGGGGCTGTGGGCTCTGTGCGGAAGGAAGGGCGGGAGCTATGCATCTTCTGTGGTAGGTTTTTCTCACTCCTGCGGGCCGTTCCCCGCACGTCTGTACAGAGAAAGCTCCCCCTGTGCCCGCGCCGGGACTCCAGGATTCCGTGTGTGTTTGGCTCACACAAGGACAACGGAAGGGGCTCCCTTCTTCAAGTGAGAACAAATGTGAAAACCATCTGGGCTCTTCGCATTTCCCTGTGCCCTTCCCAATTTTAGTAATAACACCCCTCCCCCAAATAAGCTGGGTGTTTCCATACCCGGGTTCAGGTTCATGGACTTTCTGGACTTCAGTGTGGTCTGTCCTGCTCTGTGGGTGCTGCTGGGTAAAAACGAAACAGAGATAAAGGATTCCTTTTGAAGGAAAGTTCAACAAACTAATGAAACAAGGAACATTTTATTTATAAAAAAACAAAGTAAAGGGAAAAAGAAAGAACAAAAAAGAAAAGGCAAACCAGCAACTTCTTGACTATACCTTATAGATTAAGTAAAAATAACTCTATTGATTACATGTGTGTACACACTGCATGTAGGTAAATAAGTGATAGATGTCATAAAATTAAAATTACACGCTTCTCAGGACAGAAGAAATAGGACACGTTCCCTCATATCTATTTAAAACTCTATCACAATTTAAAATCACTGCTGGAAATCTTGCTTCCTTCACCTTCTTTGCTAGACTTCACAGACAGGAAGTTATGGAGCCCGGATCTAAATGTGAAAACCACCTGCTATGCACCAATGACAACCGACTGCCACAGATCATGGGTCAGGGGTCTTCCGAGTTCCCCACAGGCCTTCCTCACCTGCAGCTGTGGCACCTTCTGCCTGAGATTTGACGGAATGATGCAGGGGGACAGTCCGCAGGTGCCATGTGGACGAGCACGTTGACGTTTAAACAAGAGCAACAAAGACATGTCTTTCCATGAAAACAACATTGGCCATGAAATCTCTAGAGAGGAATTCCTTCTCCTTCCTATATAAATATATATAAAAATGTGCTAAGAACCCAAGGAGCCTCTCACTCTGCTCTGGCCAGTGCTCTGCTGCCCCCTGCAGGCCAACAAGATGACTGTCCTACTGGAGACCTCTGGGGACCCTAGGGGAGAGTGATGGGCAGCGGGGCTGTAAAGCCTCCTCCCCGCACTCACGTGAGCTTTCACCTTCAGCCGAAGGCAGCGGTTCTCCACTGGGGTGATTTGGCACCACCCAGGGAACATTTGGCAGTGTCCGAAGACACTTTGAGTTGTCACGGACTGGGGAAGGCGATCCTTGCAGAGACCAGAGAGAGAAGCGCTCAGGACCCTGCAGGGCACAGGACAGCCCCGCACAGTAGAGAATTGTCTGGTCCAAAATGTCAGCAGTGCTGAGGCTGAGAAACGCTGGTCTCGTGAAACCCTAAGCATGGCTAGGAGGATGACTTGAGCTGAGAAGTTGGGAGATGTGCTGGGGAGATGTGCTGTTAGTCAGACTTGGGCCTCCCTGAGCTTCCGCGGGAACGGAGCTCCAATGGGGACTGGTAAACCCCGAGTGAGAGAGAGATGGGCCCAAATGCTTCTTACTCTTGTTGAAAAGAGATTGCTTTTATTTGCTTTTATTGCTTCTCGCCTTTTCTACTTCAAATCTGTCATGACTTTAAAACTGTAGCAGAATAGTCCCTAAGCCTCTGTGTCCTCCTCGGTGGCCCATGAACAGCCAGAGTTCCCGCCTCTCCCGAGGGACTCCAGGGTTCCTGCGCGGGAAACATGGACAACTGGACCAGGCTTGCGATGTTAGGAAGCACGCGATGCCTGTTAGCCAGGGTCCTGCTTATCGCGGGCCCAGAAAGGAAAGTGAATTTGCTCGCTGTGCAACTGCAGCCTTAGGAAAATTCTCTCATTAAAAGGTGCTGTGAACTCTGATTTCCTCCTCTTACGTTCACTGAAAATCTATAGATCAAAATTGTCTGTGAAACTAAGGCTTTTCTTTGAAATGCACAGTAATTACCAGTACCTAGCATCCTGTATGAGCGCTCAGGTTTGTCCTGGAAGGAACTTAAGATATTAGCTGGCACTCACTGGCATTTGGCATCTATGAAAGTCTCCATTGTCTGCTTTATGGGAAAGGGGTCAGCATTTGGGGTAATCCGCCCGCCAACGAGGTGCGGAGTGTGATGAAAGCCTGTGGGTCTGAGACATCTCACTGACGGACTTCAAGACACCGGTGCACAATTTTTTCTAATTCTCATCTTCCTTCCCTGGACAACCAATAAGGAAATGAAATAAGGACTGTACAGAAGGAGAAAGAACCCAGGACACTCTGTCCACTTTTGTCATTTCTAAGGCCTGTTAACACTTGCTTCTGCCTCTGGCAGCAGAACTCGTGTACGGACAGACAGCTGTCCTGTGAAGGAAAGACACTAATCCTTTCTCTCCAACAGGACGGGAAGACAGCAGAAGAGCTTGCTAAATCAGAACAGCACGAACACGTAGCAGGTCTGCTTGCAAGACTCCGAAAGGTGAGAAATTCTGCTTATCGGTCTGAAATTCTCTGTTTTCTATGAAAAAGTCTGTCTTTTGACAGATGAACAATGAGATGAACAAAATGAGGCTTTGGACACACAGGCTGTAGGAAAGGCATCGCTCCCTGTCCTGTGGTTTGCACACAGTTACCGTCAATGTATCAGACACCTGTCAGTTTCTTCTTCTGTGTTTGGACTCGGACATCATTTGGCCTCCTTACAGTTTCTGTGCCTGGTTTCCCTCCTCCCGCCCCTTCTGTAATAACTGTTCCCATAAAGTAGACCGGAAATGAGAAAGCTGACTGCTTCTTTCCTTCTGAATGTGAGCTCCAGGACATCACATGATATGCTCGGGGTTAGGAAACACTGTTGCTCTAAGGTTTAAGGAAACAGGGCAAATATAAGCAAATGCAGGGGTGTCTTTCAAGCCCACATCACAGCAGTGTGTGTCAAGAGTCTTCAAAAGAGTCACACCCTTTAAGCTAGGAACTCCATGTCTCGGACTTTATCCCAAAGAAATGAAAAATGTAGGGAAAAAAGTTTTATGCATAAAGCTATTCATGGCAGTGTTATATTTTTTTATTTTTTTAAAAGATTTTTTATTTATTTATTCGACGGAGATAGAGACAGCCAGCGAGAGAGGGAACACAAGCAGGGGGAGTGGGAGAGGAAGAAGCAGTCTCATAGCGGAGGAGCCTGATGTGGGGCTCGATCCCACAACGCCGGGATCACGCCCTGAGCTGAAGGCAGACGCTTAACCGCTGTGCCACCCAGGCGCCCCTCATGGCAGTGTTATTTATAATACAGTTATAAAAATGAAGAAATCAGGTGAGCAACAATAATCTCTAGTAAATTCTTATACAGCTATAGGAAAGAACAGGCTTTTTGGCCATGAAAATATTTTTGAAGCGATTTTAGCAACTGGACTTGAATGCTTAGGTAGTTCCTAGCTTCAAAGCAGACAACGTTATGTGCACGTTGTAATTCCACCGATGTTTTTTTAAATAAAGCGTAGAAACAAAGTGTTAACAGTGGTGTTTTGAAATTTTACTAGTGTGATTCACGCTTTCTGCTTTAAATGTTAATGTATTTTTTCCAGCTTTTCTGTAATACTGTTGACACTTGAACAACACAGGTTTGACTGTGAGGATCCACGTTTTTTTTAAGATTTTATTTATTTGAGAGGGAGAGAATAAATAGAGGGAGAGGCAGAGGGGGAGGGAGAAGCAGACTCCCTGCTGAGCAGGGAGCCCCTGGGTGGGGAGAGGGCTCGATCCCAGGACCCTGAAATCAGAGCCTGAGCCACCCAGCAACCGCCCCCCCCCCCTTCCCTGTGACCCATCCCCATGAAGATCCACTGGATTGATTTTGTCTGCTTCCTGTGCCCTCAGTGGGCTCAGGGCGTCCGTGCTGATTCCTCCCGGCCTTGGGGAGGGGGTCCTTCCCCCGTGTTGAGCTCACTTGCTGTGTGGTGAGCTCCGATCTCCTTCCCGGGGTCACCAGGGCCTGCTCGTTCAGGAGAATCTCCTGGACTCCGTGGTCAATGCGACTCGAGAGGTTGTTTGCCTCAGTCGTTCCCTCAGGGGGCTCTAGACCCCAGCTTCCTGATGAGCCAGAGAGGGAGGAGTTGGCTGCCATGTGTTTCTAACCATTCTTTTTTTTTTTTTTTAAGATTTTATTTATTTATTTGCCAGAGGTGGGGAGAGAGAGAGAGCACAAGCAGGGAGAGAGGCAGGCAGGGGGAGAAGCAGGTTCTCCGTGGAGCAGGGAGCCTGATGTGGGACTCGATTCCAGGACCCTGGGATCATGACCTGGGCCAAAGGCAGACGTTCAACCGACTGAGCTACCCAGGCGTCCCTCTAACCACATCCTTTTTTTTTCTTTTTTTCTTTTTTAACATAAATAAATCTCCCAATAAGCAGCTGCTTGGGGCTTGGGGACACGCAGTACAGGCATCTGGTTCCTGAAAGTACTGAGTTGTCGCAGGAGCGACCCTGGGGAATGGTCAGCAAGGACTCGTGGTAGGTGGTCCCAGGGGCAGGCACTCCCCGCAGAGAAGGCAAGGCAGTAGACGTGTTTCAGTTGTAACTGACGTCACGTGGCCGAGGAGCGTGATCACAACCGGTAAGGACACAGAAGGGAAGGGAAGAGGGCTGTTTCTACTTAGGAGCCTCTTGTCCCCATTTCCTTACCATTCATTTCCTCCTGCATGTTCCCCCTGTTTCTCTCCAGGGTGGGGTGGGCATTTTGGGGTGGGGGGACTTCCTGTCCTTGCAGGCCTTGTGGACCCTCCAAGCAGCTCATGTCATAGCCTCCCCTCCCCCATTCATTGTGAAATAAAAAAATCTATGCATTTCCTGACATGCCCTGGGGGGAGCCGCCCTCCGTAAGACCCCCTTATATGGATCCTGAACACATTCCAGGGGGTGAAGTCTGTGTCTACACAGCCGGGGGTGGCCTTACCTTGCCTTGCCATTCCATAGGCTTCCAAGTGGGCCCGATTAGCAACAGAAACGCCCCCTTGTCTGCACCTCGAATCAGTTGACAAGTCTAAGAAGGTCCCCTAGGGAAGCCATGGGACTCCCTGTTCCAGAAACACAACCACAGTCATCCTGTTGGCCTGCAGGGGGCAGCAGAGCACCGGCCGGAGCAGAGTGAGAAGTTCCCTGGGTCCTTAGCGCAGAGGGCTGACCCTGGGGAGAGGACACCTTGCCCCCAGTGCCTCTGGGCAGGGTGGGGGTGAGAGTGGCCGAGGCCAGAGACTGTGGGGGCGGGAAGAACACGGGGCGGTCTGAGCTGGGCGAGGTCTGTTCCCCCAGTTCCCCGGGAGTGAGTGGGGGCAGGGGTGGGCTGGAGCCCCTGGCGCTGTCCTGCAGAGCCCACCACAGGGGTCTCTTCCCAACTGCATTCTCAGTGCCCTCACACTGGGGGCTTGAAATTGAAGCAGGAGAGCGAGTTTTTTGTCTCATGGAATCAAAGAATGAATCTCGTGGACAAAGAGTGAGCAAGCTTTAGAATATTATTAAGCAAGGATATGGAGAAAGTTCTCTGGAGTGAGAGGGCTTTTATGGTTGGTCTTTCACTGAAAACTGACGGGGGAACTTAAATCTTTTTACCGTCTCTACCACGGATGGCACCGTTGAGTAAGGACAGGTGATATATCTTTAATGGCTTACTTCTTGTTTAGGGTCTGGTCATTCTTTTGCGTCACAATGTGACTGCCAAAAAAGACCCCACCTCTGATGCCCAGAGTGGGGTGGCCTGGTTTGTTCCCTTATCTCTGGCTTCCTTATGCCTCAGCATTTCTGGGATTTTGGTGAGCCTGATGACATAGCCCCTGCGTACCCCTCCCTAGCCCTGCCTGTCCCTTACCCATTCATCCCCCAGAACAGTAACCCTTACTGCCATTAGGGGATGGGATGATGACCGCTCTGGCTGCTTCCGGCAGCGGGGTGTGAGGAAAGGTAGCATCTACCCAGGGGTGGGTCCAGGGGGTCCTGATGGACAGCAAATGGTGCATGCATCAGCACATGCAAAAGGATAAGCATAAAACAAAGATTAGATCCAAAATTATGATCACATCCCTTAGGTAAGATCCCCAATTACCAAGTCTATCAAATAGACCAATGGTTATCTTGCTCTTATTTGATTGATCATGAATGTCCCCTGTTAACTGGGACACCTTGCGGGAGTTACTGGTAATGTTAAAACAACACATGTGAGGAAACTTCACATTCCAAATGGTGTAGCAATAGTCGCTAGTCAATAGTGGCTCAGTTCTTGGGAAGTGTCTCTCTGAGTTCACTTAATTCTTGGCTGAGTGCATTTAGTGCCTGGAAAGTATCATTTAGAGTCCTGCTGAGCAAGCATACTGTTTTGCTTATTTCGTGTTACAGTCCTAACGTAAGTCCTGGGAGCCCCATGGTGAGCTTTGAGACTCCTTTTACCAGGAGGGCTGTTGTATGTTTGGTTAAAGCCTTCATTTGTAATTGAATATCAATAGAGGTGGATTTTAGGATAAATATGACTATGAGGGATGAAATCATCAAGAAACCCCTTTTTGTTTGAGGTCCAGCCTTAACAATATACTAATTATAAGGAATTGTTGGCAAGTGAGAGGAGACTTGTCTCAAGAGATAAGGGCATCCCCAGGTGCATCATACAACGCAATCATAAAGAAAGTGGGGTCATCCATTATCTCCACAAGTCCATAGTTAACCCCGTGAAGTGGGGTACACTCTGGTTCCTAAGGAGTGATTTTGTCATCCCAGCTACACAGAACTGGTCATTGTGCAAATTGAGTTGTATAATTGTTGGGGAATCAATCCCATTTTTCAGCTGTTCAAATAATTACATGCTCATGGGGTCCTGTTATAATTCCCACAGAATAATAAGCAAGAGGATTATGTACACATGAGCTATTATGGCAATTTCTCTGACGTTTTCCTCAAGTTGTCTAGCTTAGGCAAACCACAAACATTTAAAGACAGTCACAGCTAGAACTTAACATCCACAAAGGTGTGTTAATGAAACATAATTTTTCTCTCTAAAATCACCCTTATTTCCAGAGATGGCCAAATCAAGACTAATTTGTTTGCAAAACAAGTCCAATTTTAACAAACTTGGCCTAATTATTTACATAAGCTCAATAAGACTAGCAATTGGCCATATAGGTCTTTTAAGATCTGCTTTGCTGGAACTTTTATAAGGAATCTAGACTGAACTTTCAGTCGCCTCTCTCGGCCAGAAGCCAAGCCAAGCTTTGCCAACAGACATGCCTGCAATACCAGTAGAGGTGGGCGGATTTCTCTTCATGGGGTCCCCAAAGTATCCTGAGGTTCCTGCACCTGCCAGGAAGTGACATTCTTGACTCACCTGGTGAGGCTGCTGGGAACTCTGTAAACAGGGGATCAGGCCAACAGTTCCAAGGGGCTTTATGGCTCCATGTCTCATAAAGTCAACCTCAATTCTTGAAAGCTCTTTGGTCGTATCTGAGTCTGTGCATGTCTCTATTAAATATGACATTCCAGTCAAAGCCTTGGTAAAATAACCAATGTTTTCAATGGTGTCCTGCTACAAGGAAAACAGATTCTTACTGAACTTATGCAAATGACTATGATTGCCATGGAAGAAAGAATACTTCCTGAGACCTTTTGAATGTCAAAAGGTTCAGGTAGAGAGAAAAATTAAATGCTACAATTTGTTCACAAATGAATACTTTATCACATTTCTGTAAGTCATAGATATCTTAAGAGAGAGTTTCTTTAATCTGGAAGAGCGAACATTAGAGAACCAGCAATGTTTCCAAACAAGACTCACAAAACTATCATCTTTTTTGTTCTTTTAGTCCCAGGTTACTAATTCTTGTTAAAGGAAAAACATAGAAACTGGGCAGACAACGAGCAAATGACTTAGTTTACATTGTCTTATAAAGAGCAGACCAACAATTCAAGAAAACTTTGTCTTTTTAACTGAGAGAAAGCAGACTTTCAATTTTATACCGGTGTACTTTAAAATCCATCTACTTCAATCTTAGTCCATCCTGACCACACCTAAAATTCCTTTTCAAAGAAGTTTGAAATTCACAAACCTTTTACAGCTTTCCTTTGCATTCAGATTTTGTCCCAAGCCATTTCTTTCCAAACAACCAGTCTTATTTAGGACAAAATTAGCTTCATTTGCCTTCAATAAAAATGTGTTTCCATTCCTTACGTCTTTCTTATGCATACAAGATTGCTTCCCTTATTTCCATCGGTCTTAATTCCATTTGACAGAATTTTAACTCTTAGAAGCGTTAGTCTCCAGTGAAGACAAAGTAGTAACCAACTGGTGAACTCTCACACCAAATTCTTTGGATGGCAAACTTATGAATCTATTAAGCACAAAGCATACTTTTTTCCAACAGTTTTAAACATCTGTAGTTTCTTTGCAGTAAGAAGTCAAAAGCACAAACCTACATAGCCATGGGCACTTCAGCAGCCCAGTCTATCTGGAAAAGACCTGTACGTCCAATGAATTCAATCCCACTTATCATCCAAGCAAAGCTTTGAAGTTTCAGGTTACCAAAGACTTTGAAAGCTATCTTAATAATTACCTGTGAAAACTTTGAGACAGACAAGATTAACCATCATTTTAAGTCATCTTTTTGTTAACGAATTGCAACAGAGGTAACAGGAGCTTGTTTGACCTTCAGTAAATCTTGGTAGAATGAAAGTTACAATCAGTTTAAATACTGAATTATGTTCCACCTGCGCCCACTTAAAAGTCAATCGATTTGTTCCCCATTGTTAATTTTTACCTGGGGCACTGGTGGGGACATCTGAAGTGGGCACCACCCAAGGTGGTGCAGAAACAGGAGGAGGGGTAGGGGAGGGGGAGACAGAAGAGGCGACGTGTGTCCGGAAGGCAGAGGAAAAAGGTTCCTGATTCTAAGGCTCATTCGCTTGGACGGATGAGCAAATGCCATGTTTTTTTTTTCCCACCAACAGGTGGAATTAGGCAGTCCATGTCTGATTGGAGAAGACAGGGAATTTCCCCGAAACAAAGGGAGTTTGGGCAGCTGTTTGGGAACATTCCTTAAAGTCCCTGTCCCTAGGTAGACTAACCACAGTTGGCTCCAATGATAGTCATTAACTCAGGCAATGAATGAGGGAGAAGCCCCCACGTCTGTTAGGAGGATCAGAGAGAGAGAGAGAGAGAGAGAGAGAGAGAGTGAGTCAGCGTCCCCTTCGTCTGGGATGGCCTGTGTTTCTTCCAGCAACCTGGGTTCTCTTAGGAGGAGGCCGATTTAGATAATTATCACCCATCACAGCAGGAAAGGCAGTCTTAGCATGTCCTGTTTTTCCTTCAGAGGCCCACACCTGGGGGTCGACTTCAACCTCTGTTCGAGCGAGACATAAAAGCTGTTCTGGGGCCACTACTATTCAGTAGTTGTTATCTGAGATAAGGTATCTCTTCCCAACAAGGGAGTCGGGTTTTCAGGCATGATTAGAAATGAATGAGTGAATATTATCTCTTCCCAGACACAGCAGAGGGGTTCCGAAAAGTATTTAGTCAGGGCTTCTCCTGAGACACCCCTTACTGTAACCTTAGGAGTAGTGAGGACACCAGGATTGGAAAGGAAGGCACAGTAGAGGCCCCTGTATCCAGAAGGAAACTGATTTGTTTCTTTCCATCTCCAGTGTGACCTGAGGCTCCTGTGTGGTGAAGATCTTCTGTGCAACAGAGAGATCGAGCCCCAGCCCGTCAATCTTGTTGGAGCCCTTGAGAAGGCGACAGGCCCCCAGATCTTCATCCATGAGGACGGTCACTCTTCCTGTGTTCTCCTTTGCAGAGAGGACAGGGCCGTGGTGGCTTTTTGGGGCATTCTCGTTTGAAGTGCCCGATTTGCCCACATTTGTAACAGGCACCTGGGTTCCTCCGGTTGACTGGACGGCTTGTCCTTTTAGGGCCGCCACTAGAAAAATGGCTTTCTTTTGTTGTCTCCTTTCCTTTTCCTGGGCCTGCTGTGGATCTCTATTAAAGAAGATGGAATTAGCAAGTCTTCGGGAGGCCATCTAGGGAGCTGTCCAGACCGATGGTCATCTTTTGCAATTTCCTCCGAATATCAGGAGTCCATTGAGTTACAAACTTATGTTTTAATATTATTTCTCCCTCTGGAGTATCCGGGACCAGAGAGGTATGTTGTATCAGAGCCTCTCTCAGTCTCAGAAGGTAGAAGAGGGCTCGAAGGGCCCCTGAACTACACGGGCCATCTTGGAATAGTTTAAAGGCTTCGCCCTAGCCCAAACCTTCTAAAACACATGCCTTTTGTTTCCAGATTCCCAAGGAATGATCATAGTCATGGGGTGTTCTAGAAACCGCCTGTTTACCAGTTGGGCAAGTCTCTTCACCTACTTGTGTTCCTCCCCATACATGGGTTCATCCCTGAGGGGGCCAGCAGTCTATAGAGCAGCTTGCTTTTCTGTAAAAATCGACATTCATCTTTCCAGTCTAATTCAAACATTTGAGTCAAATTTTGAAAGACTTCAATATATTGGTCAGGGTTACGGGCAAATTTTCCCAAATCCCTTTTAATCTGTTTAAAATCTTGGAGACAGAATGGCACACGTACCTTAACTGGGCCAAATTCACTAGGCACGTCAGTTAATGGACATAACGAGCGCAGCTTTTTTCATCGGGGAGACTTTTGGTCCCCGGCGTCCCGGGGTAAGGAGGGCAAGAAGGCTTAGAGGGTGGTACACCGGGGAAGGAACCTCAGGGACTGAGTTACTAGGTATTTGCTTTTCTTGGTCATTTATGGAGGCCAGGAGAGTGGGGCCCAATTTATAGGTCTTCCATAAATCTGTCTGCTCTCCCAGAACAAAAAAAGCCTTCACGCGAGGAACTTCTGCTCATTTACCCTCTCTTTTAACAGTAAGATAGTATTATATTTAATACTTCCCCCTGGGGGCCAAATTTCACCATGCTCCAGGTGATATTGAGGCCAGGCCTGAGAACAGAAAAAATTCATGCATTTCCTTTTAAGCATCTGTGGATCAAACCTTTCCCAGGCTTTCAGGATGCATTCCAGAGGAGTCCCTGCGGAGGATGGTGTGTTTCCCATCTCTCTATCCCGGTAGGAGTGTCACCCTGGACCTGTTACAGAGAGGGGACTATGAATGTGTCCCTTCATAGCAGCTCTCTCTTGAAAGCCAAGGCGCCCCTTAGCTTGCCTACCCAAGGTGAGAGCACGGCCTAACGTCTTGGGGTGAGGAAGTGATCAGGCCAGCAGGAGCAGCCATCCTTACCTGCTCCGGTCACCTGATCCCCCTGGTCTCCTCTGGATTTCCCAAAAAGTCTGGCCTGATCATGATGGGTTTAACAAGGTCAACAGTTTAAACTCTGATATTCTTTTAGAAAGCTAAGAATGCCGGCGAAACAGCTGAGGTCTCTTAATGGAACGTGTGTGCTGCTTATGGATGAAGCTTCCCTGGGGTGTGACCCCCAGGGCCGGTCTCCATTCTTTTATGTGTCATGGAAACCCCAAGATCACCAGTGGTGACCAAAGGTCAGGTTCAGAGCACTGGATTAAACAATCCTGTTGTGTGCTCCCTGGATGAACCTTAAACAAAGTAAGGAATCCTTTTTAATGACCTCATTCTTCAGAGCTCTCTTGATTGGGCTCTCGGTGTTTGGTCACAGAAATTCACTTGCATCCCCAGCCCAATGGTGCCTGATTGATCAGGCTAATTATAAGCCAATTTCAATTACGTGTCCTCACCTGACCCCTTGAGCACTTTTTCTGTCCGTATACCTGATGTCTCATTTGCAAGTGTGGCCCTGTTGAGGGGTGCAGGCCCTGAGACTGCCATCATCATAGTTCCATAGTCTTTGTTGTTGTCACAAGAAAGTCTCAACTCTATGACCCATTAAAGCCCCAGCCACTAATGCAACCAATCGAGCTGTTGGCCGGGGGGTTTGTAATTCCCGCCTGAATGCCCAAAGAATTCCAAGGAGAGTAAATGCCCAGGAGACACCGGGCTGCCTCCAACTTGTCCCGTAAAGAGATAGCTCTTACCCTGCTTGCCGATAATTTGGGTTTTAATTCCTGGCTGTGACTGAATCTAAATTGTACCTAACAGAAAAACATATGTCTTACCATGCAGCCAAAAATGAGGGAAAGGTTGTTCTTCCTAAACTAAGTTCTCATGAAAGACACTTGAAGAGAGAAAGTCTTATATCTACACAGGCAACACCTTCCCCCAGACGACAAAGTCGGCGGGACCACTTTCAGAACCGTTGAACCCATGACATTCCCAAGTGCTTAGAGAAGGAATTGCTGAGAATAAAAGGTGATTCTGAATCCTGAAATGAACCCCTGATTAGAAGGGTGTACTGATCATTGGGGGTTGGAAGGGCCCTACTGTAGGCAAAGTCCCTGAGGTGGGAGAAAGCCAGTTAAGAGACGTCAATGAACAGAAGGCAGAACTGGGTAGGGTTGGGCCAACATTCCCTTCTTTTGAGGAATGGGGATTGACCAAACCTTTGTCCAGAAGCCTGTGCCCTGGGACTGAAGACCGGCGGCCAGGCTGTTCGCCTTTAACCGGCCAACAGGTCCCGGGTTTGTTGCTTATTAAAAGGAGACTTTATCCAAGGGAGAAACATCTCCCAGGAAAGAAAATAAATTATTCACCCTTTGGTGGGAGTGTTCCTGGGTTTTGGCCCCAAAATCAGCCCTGGCGGCAGTATTTACGCCACAGGAGTCAGCAGGCACTGCAAATCGGAGCGGGTGGGTTTTTGTTTTTGTTTTTGCCCCCAGCGAGCTGGTTAACCAGCACACATTGCTTTGGGGTTTGGGGGAGCCCCAGAGGGCTCAGCTTGGGTGGTAGGAGCCGCCTTCTTACAACAAGGAGTGGCCCCTCCAACTCTGCCTGGCTCAACCCACCACTGAGCAGGCCCAGTGCAGCTGTCCATACCCGCCCAAGAACTGTGCAGTTGCTTAGCCAGTCTGATTCTGCTTCCCAGGGAGAAGGAGGGGTGCTTGTTAGGACGGCGGGGAGGGGGCGCAGGGAGATTTCGCCTCTGCATCTGTGTTTACTCTCACTGCAGGTCCCCTCTGCTCTGACCTTAGCATCCTAGCTGGGGAGGGGGAGTAGGATGTTAGCTTATTTTTATTTTGTTTGATTATCCTCCTAATCAGATTGTTTGTAAGCTGATATTAAAGTACTTGCATTTTCTAAGCCTAAGGCAGCACAGTGAAGAAAGGTGCCCAGGAATATTTGGAAAATAGGACAAAGTGTAGAGTTTTCCCCAAATTGAAAATTCAGCCCAAAGAAGCTGCGTTCGCGTGTTGCTGCTCCCGTGCTGAGTCTCCGAGCATCCCGCCAGGTGGGGAAAGCAGTGTAAGCCCTCGGCGCTCTAGCCGGGCTTTCCCAGAGCTGAAGGTCTTCCCTGTCATCTGTGGACACCTTTGCTAATGAGAACGTGGAGCTAAATTGCCGGTGAGAAAAAGCACTGAAGAAAAAAAAGGGAAAGTAGAAACCGAGACTCGTCAAGGCTTCAAAGACGAATGCAGTTACTAAATAATATTCCCTTAAGTACAGTGTGTCTACAATATGTCAAGAATTGTTCCAGGCACAGGAGAGACCACAGTGGACAAAAGAGGTGAGACTCAGGCTATAACCAAATAGGAAAAACACCTGATAGGGTAAATCAGAGGTTGGCAAACAATGGCCTACAAAAGCCAAAGCTGGCCCACAGCTTGTTTTTATAAATAAAGCTTTATTAGAACACATGACCCCTTTCATTTACTACTGTCTATGACTGGTTTCTGGGTATATGGCAGTCACAATAGAGACCAGCAGTATCTTTACAGACTGTTTTGCTGCCTCTAGTGGAAGTGCAGGGATTCAAACAGGGTGAAATGAGAGAAACGGGGGTGGGGGCTACTTTCCAGTGACTACTCAGGGGACACCTTTTCAATGGTGACATTTATTTTTATTTTATTTTTTTAAAGATTTATTTATTTATTTTAGAGCAAGAAAGGGCGAGTGAGCGAGGGAGTACACACATGAGCATGGGGGGAGGGGCAGAGGGAGAGGGAGAGAGAGAATCCCAAGCTGACTCCCTGCTGAGCATAGAGCCAGACATGGGGTTTGATCTTATGAAATCAAGAGTCGGAGGCTTAACTGACTGAACCACCCAGGTGCCCCTCCAATGGTGACATTTAAACCAACTTGTGAAGGACAAGAAAGAAGAGAAGATGCAGCCAGACGGGTTGCTGGGGAAGACAGAATACTGAGTGCAAAGGGCCTGGGGTGGTGGAGAGTTGGGTGTGTCCCAGGGAACAAACCAAAAGGAGGGTTGATGGGGGCTGGCACCAGGGCTTGGGCACGGTGGTCTGGGGGAGAATGGTGCCTGAGGGCATCTGATCGGAGAGGTTGGGGCTTTGTACACCCAAGTCAGGAGATTGGGTTTGGCCCAGCTGTGTTCAGCATGTGGGAGGAAGATCTGACCCCTGTTTGGGGACTTTGCCTCTGACTGCCCAGAGAGACCAGGTCGAAGGTCGTCTTGGCGGCCAGGTGAATTCTGACAGCACTCGGACGGGCTGTGCAGGCTCAGTTACTTTGTGAGCGGTGGGCAGGAGGCAAACGGAGGCCCCCATCCCTGGGTAAATACTTAGAAGTACAAGGTTAAAGGGAGTAAACAGGGAAATAGTACATATCCTGCCTCCACTTACACAAATACACTTTCTGACCCCCTGGAAGGCGGGACTGGTTTAGAATTCTGATTCCTCAGGTTCACTACCGCTTTCCTGTCCTCTTCCTAAGCCGGCAGCCCCGCCTGCAAGAGCCCCACAGCCATGGACTCTCCAGGCCTCACTCTGCAGCCAGCCACACCGGCCTGCCTGGGGAGCAGGACACACACAGGAGGATGGTTCAGTGCAGGAGCTGGAATTTAGGAAACACCATAGTCCTAGCTCTTCACTGCGGGAGGGTCTGACCAGTGGGGCGTTGTGGCCAGCCAGGGCGCAGGTTCTCTTGGAACTCTGGTAGATAGAGACCCCAGATGGACATGTGTGCTCCCTCCTAAGAAATCGGTATTCTACCGCCTTCAGAGCAAGCCAGGAGCCACTCACTGTCCTCCTCAGACCTTCTCTGCATCAAAACCCCAGTCAGGTTGCTGGCAGCCCCTTGCCCGACACTGGTCCACGCCCACACCGGTCCCTGTGCCGCCACCTAGTGGTAACGAGAGAAAACACGCCGCCCATGCTTCAAAATTGGCAGTGTTCAGATTCTTCGAGGCTCTCAGTGAGCAGGAGGAGGGATCATCCTGCAGGACCAGGTTAGGTCTCCTCCGATGAAGAATACTCATGTTTTGCTTTCTTGCCTTCAACATTATGGCAGATCTGTCCATCTTGATGGAGAGAGACTTTTCCGTGCTTATCTTCCCAAAGACAAGGCGAAGGGTGGATGAGTCTGCCCCAGGCTGGGCCAGCAGCTCCTGATGGAGGGGAAGGGTAGCTCAGAGGACGTGGGGAGGCCCTGCGAAGAGGGGCAGGAGGGAGGGTGGATGGATGGCAGCCCCTTTACCCCTTTAGCCTGGAGTTCCTTCTCGCCCCTGATTCCCTTTGTCCCACTGGGAAGGTGAGAGTGTGTGTGTGTGTGTGTGTGTGTGTGTGTTATGATCACCCAGAACTGAGGACATCATAAGAGCTGAATGGTATGTCCAGTAGAGCAGTGTTTTCTTGGACAAACAAGGTTCCTTAAGGACGGTTATTACTAGGGGAACGACAGGTGAGCTTGTAACTGGTCCTGAGATGAACACAGCCCCTCCTGATAAGGTACAAACTGTGTCTCTGATAAGGAACTGAGCCCCCCAACCCCCTGCAGCTCCCCAGGGACCCTGGGGATTTCTAACTCAGGCCAGTGATCCCTGCATTTGCCTCAGGAAACCTCGTACTATAGTGAGATGTGCCCTTTGTCTGCAGGGATCCAGAGTAGAGAGGGTCCTTGTCTTTCTGCTTGCCTTCTGGGTAGCAGGGACAGAAAGCTTACTTTCCATGGAGATGTCCCCGTGGCCACCCTGCCCTGGAGACCTGGCAATGCCTGGGAGGGGACTTCGGTGGGAGAGGAAGTGGAAATACCATCAGCTCGGCTTGGACCCCAGCAAGGACAAGTGGGGATGTGGAGTCACGGAGCAGGTGGGTCCGTGGATGCAAATTGCTAAAAGGAAACACCAAGGTGCCCGCTTTTTGCCGGACCCACTGCTTTGCCTTCTTCTCTGAGCTGCTCAGCCAGGTGCGGCCCCAGGAGCAGGCTGAGGGGAGGCGCACACGGAATTTCTTACCCTCACAGGCTCAGAGAGTGGGACCAGATGGTGCTCACAGTGTGGGATTTCATCCAAGCGGGGGAAGCAGGGAGGACCCCTGGCAAGGGATCTTATTGGAGATCAGGTAGGGTACAGCAGGAAATGCGTGAGGAGAATTCACTGGTCTGTTTGAATGTCACCGGGTCTCAGCTGTGGGGTATGTAGGAAGCTTGCCTAGGGCCCCCCTTATCACACTGGTTGTTGGAATAGTGACTCAAACATGGCAGGAACGTGGTGACATGACTTTCCAAAGTAAGGGACAGAGCTCAGTAAAGATCTATCTATCTATCTATCTATCATCTATCTATCTATCTATAAATTTTTCCAATTTATAAAAAAGTTAACTCTTGGAAATACGAGTGTGTATTAAACCATACTCTCCCCCAAACCTGCTGAGTTCTATGTAATATACGGTTGTCCTAAACTCAGGTAATCATGAACCAGTTTTTCTCCTGTATAAATGCTCAGCAGACACTCAGAACAGGCAGCTCCAGGAGATTCCAAATGGTGGGACATTGTGTGAACACAGGGGCACATGCCCCACTGGTGGAGAAAGCTACTACCCATTTCCAGCATGCCCGCTAGGGAGCAGTGTTGCCGCGTGGAGAAGGAGGGTCAGCGTCCCACACAGAAAGAGGGAGGTCAGGGAGCCTTCAGCAGAGCTGACAGGTGAGCTTGCTGGGTGGTCAGTGGAAGAAGCCACAGTGGCTCCCCAGGAAGAGAGCGGCAGCAAATCCCCCCTCCCGGGGTTTAGAAGTGGACGCAGTGTCCGCCAGGCCTGAGGTCACAGGAGACTAAGAGCAGGCAGTTCCCTCTGAGAGGCTCCTGTGGGGTCCCCCTGAGTCCTGTCATTTCTAGCGCACCTCTTTACTGAGCACCTCCCTGCCAGGTGCGGGGGATACCGTCCCTCCCCTCAAGTTGTCTCCCAGTCGGGAGGGAAGAGTGTCCCACATCACCCTACAGTCTGACAGGGGCACAGTGGGGAACCCCACCTGGGCCAGAGCCTCCTGGGGAGGAATGTTCCGGGGGGGGGATCTCAGCAGGAGGGGTCCCCTGGATGCATGGAAGTCAATAGGTTAGAGCACTGGGACCATCCTGGATCAGAGAAGGAATCCCCCTGCAGCTGCACCCCACAGCTCCAAGGGGCCCCTGTTCTGGAGCCGTGAGTAAGCTGGGGGTAGATAACGAGGCTGCCTGTGGGGCCGGATGGAGCCAGGGGCCACGGGAGCAATGCGTCCCTATGCAGACTCGCGGGGGGGTCTCTGGCTGCACAGAGCACCTGCCCGCACCATCCCGAGCGCTCTTGTTATGTTCAGTGTCAGTGTTCACACGTCTGTGTCTCCCCAGGACATGGATCTGCCCGGGTCTAGACCTTCTTGTTCCCTGCACTGTGTTTAGCCCATGGGCTGCTCCAGAATGTCTGCTGATGAGCGAGTGTGTGAGTCTGTGAATTCTCCTGCTTCTCCCTGCAGGGCAGAGAGGGAGGACAGTGGGAAGGCTATCGGCCCCCCGGCGCTGTCCCAGCATTTGTGTTGGTATCTGGTGAGGCCCTGTTTCTGGGCATCCGGTACCATCACGGAGTCGTGAGGGAACCAGACCCCTCCACACAGAGGAACAGGTGCCCCTGGCCGCTCTCACGGGCCGACCCTGTTTCCCTTTTAAATTGACGGCCTCATGGGAGTTTCTCCACCCCATTCCTGTGCACCAAATGCTGTGGGCATGGGCACATCCTTGGCGAAGGAGAGCAGACTGGGGTTGTCAGGGGCTGGCAGGGAGGGGTGTGACTGCTGATGGCTGTGGAACTTCCTTAGGGGATGGAAATGCTCTGGAACCGCAGAGCAGGGCTGGGTGCGTGCATCGTACATGTAGTAAGGCCTCGGAGCTTCGGTCCACTTTGAAATGTTTAAAATGGGGAATTTAATGATATGTGCACTTTATATGAATTTTTTGAAGATTTTATTTATTTATTTATTTGACCGAGGGAGAGAGCACAAGCAGGGGGAGCAGCAGAGGGAGGGGGAGAAGCAGACTCCCCACGGAGCAGGGAGCCCGATGTGGACCCTGGGATCATGACCCGAGCCGAAGGCAGACACTTAACCCACTGAGCCGCCCAGGCGCCCCTGTATGAATTATTTTTTGATTCAATGGGACATATCTGCAACACGGATAACAATCTCAGACCTGGGTACAAACTTCCAGAAACAGAACAAATGAATCCTGGAGATGTGATGTACAGCGTGGGGACAACTGTTAATGATACGGTACCATGTGTTTGAAGGTTGCAGAGCATCGACCTTAAAAGGTCTTATCACAAAAGAAGAAGAGTTTATCGTATGTGCGGTGACAGATGTGAACGACACTTATCAGGGGATCATTTCACAATATATACAAATACGGAGTCATTACACTGCATACCTGAAACTAACATAATATTCTATGTCAATTATACCGCCAAAAAAAAGGCAGGAAGAATTGGAGAGGAGGAAGGAAGCAGCCAGGGTCCCGAACCTGAGAATGAGCATCAGCAGCTTGCTCAGGGCCTGCTCTTTCCCTGAGAGGAACACACCCTCTTTCATCTGCGTTCAGGATACACAGCGAGCACGCCTCCTCCAGCAGCTGTGACCCACGCAGACCCTGCAATCCAGAATCCAAGTGAAGCTGTTCAGCCCTTTGGGCTCTGGGAAGACCACGCTGGTGGCATCTCTCAAGTGTGGGCTGCTGAGAAGCCTCTGCAGGAGACGCCGGCCCAGACTCTCCTCTACCAACTCCACCCGGTTCCCACCCTCGCCACTGGCGTCCAAGCCAGCAGATAAGCGCCTGCACCCCTGCCCCCGGCTCTCCGCTCGGTGCTTGCTTTTGTGCGTCTCGTGTCAAGGTCTAGGGTGAGTGGTGGCTTTGTGTTGGTTGCTTGGCTCCTGTTGACCGGATCCTGATGCCATGGTGACTTTCGGTGTAGTCAGCCCAGCTGTGGGCCCTGTGTCCACCCTCTTCTTGGCCTGCACTCGCAGATGGCCCAGCAGTAGCAAGGACAGGGCCTCACTGAAATCACGGTCACAGTCACAAAGGTCCAAATTGCAAATGTGCCCATCGCAGGATAGTGTGTTCTACTCGGGGACTCAGCCCTTGGAGACACAACGAGCTTGGACGAGCGCAGGTTCCAGGTTGCTCGGATCCAATACAGGTCCCAGGATGGGCCCTTCCCCTTAGCCTTTCTTCTTGGAAGAAAGAAGCTGGGCACACGCAGTACCTCGAGAGCAGGGAGCAGCAAACTGGGTTCCTGCGCATGTCCCGTCCCTGCGCATCTCAGTGTTGGTTGGTGGTTTTGAAAGGCTCCTTAATGATGTCATGGTGGGTCCATGCACTCACATGGAGCCCGACTGGGAGGTGGGCTTTGCTGTCTTCCCCCTCCTTCTGCAGACACGACTATGGGTGGATTCCCACCCTGACCCGCGGGGTTGCCTGTGGATGCCTGAGAAACACGCACAGGAAGCACTAGGGAATCGTGCCGCCGGAGATGTTATTTCTCCTAAATTCTCTCGAGTGAGGGAATTCCATCTTGCACAGGTAAGAACAGAAGGCTCCATTTAAGTAGGAATTAAAAAAAGAAGAATAGAGGTCTTCATTTGAATAAGGAATTTAAAAAAAGAGAGATCTTCAAAGAGGTTCCCACACAATGTCGGTTTCGAAGTTTTGTGCCTCAGATGCATTTCTGTACATGATATGACAAAGGTGTCGTGTATCTACTTTAGGCTGAAAGCAAAGGTGTGAAGTTTGTGTTTTTCTATGTAATTCTTCTCTCTATAAGGAGAGATGTCTGGGAGCATTTGCCGGGTTGGGGGACAGTTGACTGAGATTTACATGCCCCTTTCAATATCTTTTCCCTGAACACAGGAGTAGAAAGGAAACTTGGGGAAAAATGTGAGCCAAAATGAATTTACAATTAGAATGATTATCGTATCGCTGACATACGTTTCTAGTACTTACTGAGCACTGGCTGTGTGCCAGGAACGGGGTAAAACGTGGTACGAGTGACACCTATTTGTAACCCCACTACAGCCTGAAGGGGTATTTCCCCCCTTTTCCTGAAGCTGTAGGGGTCGAGTCGGAGGCCTGACGTCACACAGCTGGCAAATCCTGATGTGTCTGGCTGCTGAGCACGGCTTCTTAGTGACCCGTAGAACTCTGCGTGAGGAAGGCCTTCTCGTGCACACATTTTCCATTTTCCACCACGACCTTGATCCAGTTGGGGATGTAAACTAGGGTGCAGCTTGCCAGAGCCCGTAGTTTCCCCATTTCACGATTAGCTTCACTGTCTGTGTGGACCAGCTTGTTTCTAGTGTAGGGTCGGCTTTCCTGGCAGGATTCGGTATCAGCCCTAGAGGGAGCCAGCTCTCTGCTGCTGCAGGGTAAGTTCCCTCCAGACTGAGCGCCTGGGGGCAGGTGTGGATGAGATGGGGTGTGTGTGTGTGTGTGTGTGTGTGTGTGTGTGTGTGACAGAGAGGGAAAGAGAGACGGACAGGACAGGGGCGGAGAGTAAGGGCAGGTGACAGAGTCAGAGAGATCTATTTAGATCTCTGATCTGGAATTTTCCTAAATCCTCATTTGGTATGAAGACGATGCCCCAACAGCCCAGGAGCTGCAGTGAACCAGCCACACAAGTGATCCACGGGATCCCGGGAAGGTGAGATTTTAGTTGCTGCTCAGCCTTCACCCCTCAGAAGCAATGTCTCCATTCTTCTTCCGCATCTGGAAGAATCTGGAGGTAGATTCTTGATAAAATGTGGCTCAGGTCGACTGTGTTACCAGCCAGGGTCACGAGCGTAGCGGAGTCCCTCAGCCAGTGCTTATGGAGATTGGTCATGGGGCTCACGGGTAGAAGATTCTGTCAGGACGATGTCCGCTCTGGACCAAAGAAGCCGCCCCAGCTGCAGTCAGCACAGAGACGGAGCGGGTCTCCTGGGGACGGTGCTTCTCCTGTTTTCTCAACCTCCCTTGGTTCAGAGCTGCGTCTCCAGGCTGAACCCTCAAACTTCTGTCAAGATAACAGGTGAGTAGGGCCCGGCTTCCCTGACAGGATTGGTAGGAAGTAAGCTGCTCTCTCTGGTGTCCCACGTGAGTCCATTCCAGAATCTTCCTGATTTCCCAGCATCCCCGAGGACACTGGCTTTGCTACCAGAAGGAGCTGAAGGGAGGAACCCCTCAAACTGTACTCTCTTCTCCTGGGAGCAGAAGGCCTTGTTCTCTTGGGAGGCACAGCTGTGCTCTCCGTGGTCACTTGTGTGAAAGGAAGTCCCCTCAGGGATTTGAGAGACTGAGGAAAGTGACAAATGGCCGGAAAGACACTAGAGAAGGCCAAGGGGACACCCAAAAGATGTCCAGCTGGCAAAGTGGCTGCTCTCTGGGAAAACCACAGTAAGACCTAGAAGCCAGGAAGCGTGGAAAGCGGTGTGTGTGGCTGACATGCTCTGTGCTGAGCTGGGTTCGGGTCTTGCACACGTGTCATCTCACTGGATTCTCACGAGTTGTGAGGCTGTGTCATAACCCGCCGCAGAGAGAAGCAACCCGGGGCTCAGAGACATAACGTGTCTGCCTCAGGCTGAGACTGAAACCCAGGGCCCAGGTGACTGCTGCGCTGTGTGTTGTGAGTGTTGTGGTGGGAGGGGGGGGGGGGGGGGGAGGAAAATAGGATTAGCAGCCAACATTCATACCTCAGAAGATTCCACTGAAAAGCTGGATATTGTGTTTCTTCTGGAAAATTGGAAACTTCAGCTACACTGGGGTCACGTTGCTGCCTGAGGCTGGTTAGTGGGGAGGAGGGTGGCTGCCCCAGACAGAGGGGCACGGGCTCTGCATGTCACCCCCTCTCCCCAGCCCCCCACCCAGAGTCCCCTAGACCAGGATGGGGGCTCAGAAGCAGGCTGCCCACCCCCATATGTGAAATTCTGCCCTGTGACAGAAGTGACCTTTCAGCAGTGCACTGGAGTGTGTGACCCTGGGCTCAGGTACCCCCGTCTATGCCAGAGGTGGAGTTCAGTCCCAGATCTGAGGCCCGGAGCCCGGCGGTCTCCCGGAGGGTCTAGGCCAGCAGGGTGGTGATGGGAAACCCCACACGGGCCCGTGTGGCTTCATGCCCGGGGCCGGTCCGCTCCCAGGGACGGGGAGAGTCTCCTTCCAAACAGTCCCTGGTAGGGACAGGACCCAGCTGCAGTTCAACGTAATCGGCCTGAGGCTGGGGAGAGTCAGGAGCTGCATCTGCAGGCTGTGTAGCAGGCCCCCTCCTGCCCAGCGAGAGGCAAGCACGCCCTGGGCTGAGGGGGCCCTGCTGGGGCAGCAGCGCCAGGAGCCCGGAGCCTGCCAGGCCTAGAGCGGCCAGCTCACCGGCCACCCTGATGCCCACGGAGCAGTATTAGGGCGGTCCTGAGAAAACAGACCATGGTGCACGTGTGAGGGGCCATGAGAGCCTCCCATGGGGGATGGGGTTGGTGGAGGGGGTGTGGGATGGATGGGGTGGCTGTGGCCTCCAGGGAAGGGGGTCTGGTTACGGACACAGCAGCTCTGTCACTGCACAGAGGCTCTGCTGTGCCTGGGGAGCCGTGCTCTGCTCCCTCCCAGGCCACAGCTCTGGTCCCCCTGAGCCCTGCGAGAATGGCCAGGCCTGTTGCCTTTCCCCGGGACAGATGTCCCCGTGGCACAGTGATATCTCCAGACAGCAGGCGGTGGGTTCGCCTTAGACACCTGGCCCTTTGCGCTGTCATCTCCTGAAAACACAGGAGGGGAAGGGCCCGGCCATCAGGCAGGATGCAGGAGCAGGGGACGTGTGGATGCCGCTGCCTCCGTGTGCAGCCCCTCAGGGCCGGTGTGGTCATCCCCACACGGCTTGTCTGGCCGCCACGCACATACTCGCTCCGTGGTCCGCAGAGTGCCGTGGCTGTCGCCTTGTGGGGCTGCAGCAAGAGGGACGTACCCAGAACAGGGGGGCAGCGGGTGTCCAGGAGGAGCGCTGCAGGGCGGGCTGCCTGCTGTCCCCAGAGAGCCGCCCAGGGGAGGCAGTGTCTCCTGCTCAGGCACAGAGGCCGCTCCTCCAGCGGGCCTGCTGCTTTCCACCACTAGGGGTCAGCACTTAGCAAAAGTTCATATTTCCCCTCTAGGATTTCAAGTGTCCCTGTGACATCATTACTTTCATGATACTGTATACAAACTCTGTCGGAATGAGAGCTCAGTGGGTTCAGGAATGCCTGTCATTTATCAAATCCTGTCCGCTCTCCCTGGACAAGCCTGGCCTGCTACTGTGTAGACTTTTTTTGCAGTCATCCTGACCCAATCTCTAGGACCAGATTGGGACGGCTTCATCTGCATCAGTCAGCGTCCTGGTGGGGACATTAATGGAAGGACAGTGTCATGGGCAAAAGTCAGGGGAACATCCCACAGACAGTGAAGCATCCAGGGCCTGGGACAGAAGGAAGCCATTCCTTCCCCGGGGCGGAAAGACAGAGGAAGATACCCTGTTCCTGAGACAGCTGGAGCCGGGGGGTGAAGCCGCTCGGGGGTCTAGAGTCACAGACACACAGCTGGTGTCAGAGAAGCAGCAGGGAGTGAGGGGGGAGGAGGCAGCTGGGCCTTCTCCCCGCAGCCTGTCCAGTGCCTCCAGTTGGCTGACCCCAACCAGAAGCCAGCTGCAGGGGCGCCCCGGAGATGCAGTCCCTGGGGTCCGCCTCTGGGGCACCGAGCAGTGCAGGAAAGGGCTGTGCGAGGTGCAGCAGGCAGGAAGACTCAAGGCAACGTCCCCGACCCATGGCACAGAGCACACGTGGGGGGCCCACGGCGCCCAGCCCGAAGCAGCAGGGGGTGGGGATGGGAGTGTCCCAGGAAGGGACAGGCTGGGCCGGGCGGGAGGGGAGCAGGCGCGCAGGCCGCCCTGGTCTCACTGCGTCCCGTCCACCTGCAGTGTCCGTGAGCATCAGCAACCTGTACCCGGGCTGCGAGCACATGAGCGTGAGGAGCCGCAGCATGATGTTCGAGCCGGGCCTCACCCGAGGGACCCTGGAGGTGTTGGTGGCCCCGCCCCAGCGCTCGCACTGCGCAGCCGACGACCAGTCCACCAAGGCCATCGATATCCAGAATGCTTATCTGAACGGTACAATGGCCCGCGCGCCGGTGTTTTCTTTTCTTGAAAGCGGAGTGTCCTCCGAGGTCCCGGAGCCGAGGGGGCATGTAGCTTAGGGGGAGGAGCAGCCTGTCCTCAGCACCCCTCGCTCACTTGGCACCTCCCCAGCCCCTTCCCTGCCCCGAGTCCGGCTCCCAGGGCTCCCCCTGCTGGAGGAGCTATGCCTGTGCTCCGGAAGCCTTCACACTGATGTCTCAGCTGCCAGACCTGGAGTCCTGTCCCCAAGGGTGCCTGTGCTCCAAGAGGAGGCTGCAGAAGAGCCCTTGGATCTTTCAAAGCAACTGTTGACCCAGAATTTCTGGCCCAAATAAGCACAAGGGGAAGAATTTGGGAAAGGGAGCTTGAAATCCTACAGCATAAGTGGTCCTGCCTGGTTGCCCCAGAGGCCAGTGCTTGGGTGGTCACTGTCCTGCTGGGGCTGGTCATGTAGGGCTAAGGGTACCCACGTGTCTGGATGGTCACTGGGAGGTTCCAGGTGCATGCTTTCCTGTGCCCACATACTGAGGAATGCCAGCCTCCCTCCCACTTCACTGATTTCTCCAGCACTACCTTCCTCCCTGTCACACTGTGAGCTGTACGTGAGCTGTCCCATACCCTGTCCTTTGGCCATTTAAGAAACTAGCGTCCCTCTTCTCTGTGTTCTGGATCCATCTCTCATCCTCCAGCACCTTGCTCCTTGCTGATAATTTTACTGGAATTCCTAACTTTCAATGAAATTTTTTAAACTACTGTATGGATTGTCCTTTTTTTTAAAAAGATTTTATTTATTTATTTGACAGAGAGAAAGAGACAGCCAGTGAGCGAGGGAACACAAGCAGGGGGAGTGGGAAAGGAAGAAGCAGGCTCCCAATGGAGGAGGGAGCCCGATGTGGGGCTCGATCCCAGGACCCTGGGATCATGACCTGAGCTGAAGGCAGATGCTTAACGACTGAGCCACCCAGGCGCCCCTGGATTGTCCTTTAAAGAAAAAAAATCACGCATTTATCCAAAACATGTATTTCTATTTTTTTAAAGATATTTTATTTATTTATTTGACAGAGAGAGCACAACCAGGGGGAGCAGCAGAAGAAGAGGGAGAAGCAGACTCTGCGCCTAGCAAAGAGCCCGATGCAGGACTTGATCCCAGGACCCTGAGATCATGACCTGAGCCAAAGGCAGGTGTTTACTGACTGAGACACCCAGGTGTCCCATCAAAATGTGTATTTCTTATACTCTTTTCCTTGTTAGACCATGTCCTTAACCTCTCTCTATGATATTTGTAGGAAAGACTCCCATGGATGGAATCCCACTGCCTGACTGATGAACAGACAACATGTGAGTGCCTTTGCAGAAGGGGGTGTGTCTGAGACCATCCAGGTCAGCCAGGAGCTGTCGCGACAGACGCGCTCCCTCTCTGTCCCTTGCTGTCTGCTGATCAAAGCCAGACGTGCTTCACCCTGAGTTGTTTTTTTTCCCCAGTAATTTCTGTGTTTCACTTGGCAAGGAAAGGGGAGGAAGGAATCCTCTTCTAGGGTCATTTTACGGCCAGTGTTGTTTTCATGGAAAGACGTGTCTTTGTTGCTCTTGTTTAAACGTCAACGTGCTCGTCCACGTGGCACCTGCGGACGGTCCCCCTGCATCGTTCCCACGCATCTCAGGTAGAAGGTGCCGCAGCTGCAGGTGAGGAAGGCCTGTGGGGAACTCGGAAGACCCCTGACCCATGATTTGTGGCAGTCCGTTGTCATTGGTGCATAGCAGGTGATTTTCCCATGTAGATCCTGGTTCCATAAGTCGGTATACTTGAAGTCCAGCAAGATGAAGGAAGCCAGTTTCCTCGCAGTGATTTTAAATTGTGATAGAGTTTTAAGTTGATATGAGGGAACGTGTCCTAATTCTTCTGTCCTGAGGAGCATGTAATTTAAATGTTACATTACATGTGTGTATATATATATATATATATATATGCAGTGTGTATTTACATATATATGAATACAGGTATTTTTACTTAATCTATACAATGTAGTAAAAAGATGTTGGGTTTTTTTTTCTGTTCTTGTTTTTCCTTTTTTAAGAATAAATAAACTGTTGCTTGTTGCATTCAGTTGTTGGTCTTTCATTCAAAAGGAATCCTTTATCTCTGTTTCGTTTTCACCCAGCAGCACCCACAGAGCAGGGGAAACCACACTGAAGTCCAGAAAGTCCATGAACCTGAACCCGGGTATGGAAGCACCCAGCTTATTTGGGGGAGGGGTGTTATTACTAAAAGTGGGAAGGGTACAGGGAAATGCGAAGAGCCCAGATGGTTTTCACAGTTGTTCTCACTTGAAGAAGGGAGCCGCTTCCGTTGTCCTTGTGTGAGCCAAACACACACGGAATCCTGGAGTCCCGGCACGGGCACAAGGGGAGCTTTCTCTGTACAGACATGCGGTGAACAGCCCGCAGGAGTGAGAAAAACCTACAGCAGAAGATTCACAGCTCCCGCCCTTCCTTCTGCACAGAGCCCACAGCCCGGGCTGGAAATGCCAGCTTTGACCTGCATAATTGCGCTAAATGACAAAACCTACATTCAGTAAAATCTCAAGACAGTTTTAAACAAAAGAAAAAAGATCCGAAGAAAAAGACTAAAATGGTAACGATTATTTTCTCCATGGAGCTGGGAATACAGTCCACTTCTGTTTTCCCCAAATTGCCCACAATAAACATGATCTATGTTATAATGAGCCAAAGAAATATAAATGAAACAAAACTAACAGCTACGCGGAGACATGCCTGGAAAGGACGGCACTGAGATTGAAGCTGTGGTCGCCTCACAAGAGGGGACACTGCTGTTTTGTGTCACCTCCGTCTTGATGGTCACTTCGCTCTCTCCTGCTTCAAAGAGAGCGTCACGGGGAGGGATGCGGCACAAGGACCCTGGGACCCAGAGGGTTGGTCTCTGGCAGCCTCTGTATGTAAATCCCAGAGAAGGATCTGGGTCCGCATGGGCATGGGTCCCAGAACAGCCCTGCACGGAACATGGAGGGCGGGGAGGTGGAGTCCGTGTCGGTCTGGCCCCCGGGAGCCTGGGTTGAGGTTAGGAAAGGAGCCGTTCTTCCCAAGAAGGATGTTCTGTTATTGGGGGAAAGGGGCAGAACAAGGATGGTGGGCTAATAATAAAAAAAGCAAAGTATTGTACTTATAAAGTTGCCACGGGGAGTGCCTATTCATAAGGTTATGGGGCCACCTGGGCCCCTGAAGTGTTGAAGACATACTTGGAGATCATTAAGGACTACTGTGGTCACTGCGTCATGGTGGGAGATGCTGTGGCGGCCAACCCAGTGGGATTTGGATGCATTTGTATTTGTCTATCTATCTATCTTACCATTTTGCTTATCTCTACTAAGTTTTTCATAATAATTACTTATTTTATTGTTTTTTTAACTAAAAATAATAACTAACAGAAGAAATTGCTGGGAGAACAGTGTACAAGGTCCTCTGAGAATCCTTGAACACAACTGCTATGACTACCAGGTTATTCATGAAAATGTTAATGGGAGGAGACAAGTCAGGGTTGTCATAAGGAGCATGTTATTGCTCATAAGTCAGGTAATTGGTTGGTTAATTGCTCCAGTTGGTAATGAAATATTCACACACTCTGTATTTTTACAACAAACCACTGCCGTTTCTATTAGATTATGAATAGGTCAGGAACTGGGAACTAAAATTTTAAGGTAACTGTTCATCATGTTTGCTGGCAAGTCCCGTTTGGCTGGACCAATTGGAGAGTGAATCTGCTAGAGGTGGAGAAAGTCGTGTTTGACTTGCCTGTTATTTTTCTGAGAACATGCAAGAGAAGAGGGGGAAGAACGCTGGCTTCCCAGCTGGATTGCTCATGAGCAAGATTCACTAGGTGAGTCAAGGAGGCAGCATTGCATTTTGCCTGAAAATCTCTCCACAGCTGACCTATTTAAGGCATTGTTGCACATTTAAGGGCTCAACAAGCAGGAACACAGGGCAGAAAGCCTTGATGATGGAAGCTGGTTTGGTTGAGAGACTGTAAGATCACCTTAGTCCTTGACTCTCCATCCAATCTTGAGCACAGAGCATTGGTGAGGCAGCACGTTGGACTGACTCCAGCTGAGTATCTGTGGTCTCATATTCCTAATTCTCTGTCAATCTCTGCTAGGTCCTATGACCTCAGGTGCTCAGCCCTCCCTAGACTTCAAGGCGTCATCACATGTGCTGTTATTTTTCTGAATTGTCTGACAATTCGAACAAATCTTCAGTGATATATCTTAAGATATGACCCCGACAAAGGTGATATGATCATATAAAGGCCCTTGCAAGTTCCAGAACATCATTAAGAATAATAGTAGTAGCTATATGCTAGGTTAACATGCTCACCACTGTATAATTTATTCTTTAAAATCCTTATAATAAGCCCAGATATAGGCATCTGTAATCCTCTCTGACAGATAAGAGAATGGAAGCTCTGAGAGGTGAAGGGAATTGCCCAAGGCTACAAGGCTGTTAAGGGGGAGAACCAAGATTTGTACCCAGAACTATTTAATTCCAAAATCAGTGGCCTGAGTTAGTACATATTTGTTTATTGTGTTTTGGTCTGTCTTTGCCTGGCAACCATTGTGTTCACCATTCACGTGACATACGGTAGGTCCTAAATGAATATTTATTGAAGGAATGAACACTACCTCCTGTCCAGATTAGGGGACAGAGGCATACAGTGGAATAGCAGGTCATTGCTGTGTCTGCAGTTCAGTGAAATATCAACGTTGCCCTGTGGCGCCTAAGGCGTCAGTCAACTCTGTGGTTTCCTGGAACAGAAATGGGAATTCTTTGTTGCATTCTAGAAGTACTTCATATTGAAACTATCGTAGATCGTTTTTCCTTTTTGAATACCCTACATGTTAGATCAATCAGCTCAAGTTGTTATAAAGCTGGGAAATATGAATTAAGTATAAAGCATGAAGAAATCATTTTTCAAGAGGGGAAAACTAACTTTAGCTGGAAGTGGGAAATTTCTTGCCCAAATATCAGTCCCTAAAATATATGGCTAAGATTGTTTCAGTGTCATTATTGATAGATTATTGATGAGATTCTAGAAAGGATTTTGAATGTTTCTAGAAAGCTTTTTGAACGTTTCATTTAGCCACTCTGGGCAGAACTGCTGAAGCACTAGGGAGCATAAATGAGATGGTCAGATGGAGGAGGCTGATGGCCGTGGGAAGGCCCAGCAGTGGCCCTTCAGGGCTGTGCCGGTGTGAGGAGAAGTCCCCACCACATGCCTGCCCACCAGACCCCATATCATGGGAGAGAGGACTCGACCTTCCTCCCACAGGTCAGAGTTGATACTAATCAAGTGAGAAGGGCAGGATGCCTTCCTGTCCCTACTAGACCAGCTCCCCCCAAATAGAAGCCCTGAGTGGTGTTAGCTTGTTCTGAATTTAGGACCCACTCCAGGCGAATATTTTGTCTGAAAACACTTGTTGTTATAATTCACTCAAGGGCACTGGCACTGCTTCCTCTGTAGGGATATTGTTCCTGTGTAAATGGGACCCTATTTGAAGGTAACTAAAGGGTTAAGATGGGACACGATGATGTTGTGAGTGTCCCAGTGTTGCTCTGGGCAAATTTGGGCTGGATTATGGGTTTGGTTTTTCTAGCTAAATAAATAGCCCTCTCATCACTGACAAAAGCAGCAACAGGTAGTAAGCATCAGCCTCATGCTGAGGCTGTCAGTCACTAGAAGGATTGTGGGAGAACATGATATTATCAGCAGCACATTCCCATGAACTAATGTTCCACTGCTGTGGTTTTTTGTCCCCGCCCCCCACACTTTTATTTTATTTTAAATTTTTTGCTATAATGTTCAAAGATTCATTAGTTGAAATAACACCAGGGCTCATCGTGTCAGTGCTGCGTTATTGCCGGTAGATTTCGTCACAACTCCTCCACGTGTGCGGGATCTTATCCAGAGTCGGCAGAAGCCAAGGTCCTAAGTAATGAAGAACGTCAACCCCAACAGTCCTGCAAGTGTTGGAAGCGGTTGAAATGGCAAGAGGAACCCCCCAGGCTAGAGCCCCAGAAAGCAGTGGAGTCTGTCTGGGCAGGTCAGCAGTGCTCTCCGTCTCTTCAGATTCCGGGTTTGGATGATGCCCTTAATTGTCCCCTCCCAGCTGCAGTGTGGTTGTCATGATGCTAGTTGAGCTTCAGCTCTCCTGGTCTTGGAGTATTACCGACCAAAGAGCTGACAGGCACCAAAGTGTCAGGACAGTTAACCGCTAGCAGCCTGTGTTCCTGTCCAGGTGGCAGGAACATCTCCCCTGGCTTGGGTACCAGAGGCTGTGACAGGAACTCTCACCGAAATACAACCTATGGCCGATTCAGGCCCACAGAATGGAGCAACCAGTTCTTCCAACTCTGCAGGCAACACCCTCAAGGCTCCTTTTCTGATTCCTCCATGAACAACAGGGTCATGTGCCACCATGATAGCTGTGGTCCCAGCAGCTGAGAAGCCAGAGTCCAGCCTCCTGACCTCTTCAGCCAGGCCGGTGCTACAGGCATGCCGCCTCTGCCTCCTTCTCCTCTCTCTGCCTCTCTGTGCTGGGAAAGGAGGAAGACTCTTTGCCTTTTGCCAACAGTCTCCATTAGGGAAATCTCGATGGACCAGGCAAGGTCAAAGCCCCCCGCCCCATGGAAAATCTGAGCTGTTCCAAAGAGCCCGTCCAAGTCTTGCACCCTTCAAATCTACAACCAAGGCCAGTGTCGTTACCAACAGCCAGTAAGTGACAGCTAAATACAACAGGGAGAATCTTCTAGGGGAGGGAAGCAAATAAAAAAGGTGGGGGGGGGGAATGAGAAACTAATATCAAAGACCAGGAAGTGCCACAGGAGTAGCGTCCTGTCCTTCTCTCCAGTCAGACAGTGTGACAGGGTTTCTCCATTTATAGAAAGCCCATGTGTCCCTCAATTCCCCTGAATCCCAAGAACATGTCCTACTCTGGAGCTTCTCCTCGCTTTTGGTCCCCGTCTCATTTCTGTGCCATAAGGCCAAGGACAGTGGAAGGGTTCCGTGGCAGCAGGTGGAGCGGGGAGGGACTGGTCACAGGGAGCCGGGCCACTGACACCACACCTTCCTGCCACTCCAGCAGTTCCTGGCTAGGAAACCACTTTCGATTCTATGGCTCCCGATTCTAAGTTCTCTCGCAGACACCGCAAAGTTATGGCTTGTACTTCACAGGAGCACAAACTCAAATACCACATCACGTTGTGTTCTGTAGGACTGACTGGTTTTCCAGAGAGTCGCATGAACGAGTGGAGGCATCACCAAAGAGAACTTTGGCGCAGCTATTCTTACTTTGGAAAAGCTCCTCTCTGATAAGCGAATGACCCCATATTCATTGCTCGTCTCTCAAAGAGATACAATGAGTATCTTCCAATCCATCTTCCCCAAGTACGAGTGAGAGAAGGAGGCGTATGTTGGTTCCATGTTACAGAAGAAAAAAGTTGAGGTGTGAGAAATGTTTCCATGTATTTCCCATATGGGAGAATCCAGATTCCATTTTTATTTGAGGTATACTTTTAAAGATTTATTTATTTTTAGAGAGAGAGAGCAGGAGGAGGGGCAGAGAGAGAGAGTCTTCAGCTGACTCTGTGCCCAGCACAGAGCCGGATGTGGGCTCAGTCTCAGGACTCTCAGATCACGACCTGAGCCGAAACCAGGAGTCAGATGCTTCGCTGACTGAGCCACCCAGGTCTCCGAGGTATACTTTGAAGTTGAGGTAGAACGCCTCTCTCTTACATATGGGTGAGTTTGGATAAATGTATTTTAGTGACTCGGCAGGCCACCCAATATGTGCCATGTTAGCCTACTGATGACGTAGGGGAGGAAAATGCTTCTTTACCCTCAAGATCCAAAGCTGGACTGAGAATTAAATTGACATGAGACAGATGAACAGGAGAAAAAAGGCAAAGCTTTATTACCTGCACACAGAGGCCCAATAATGAAACTGTGACCTAAACAAATGACCAAAGCAGGCAGTTTTTATACTTTTTAGACAGGGATACGATGAGTCTGGGAGGAGTTGACAGGACCAGGAAAACCTAACTCCGGGAGCTTCGCTCAGGAAGGAATTCTGCAGGGTGTGGGCTGGGAGGGGAATGAGGAGCAAGGAGCAGGGCTGCTTACCCAGCTTTCTGGGCTCAGATTCTCCCGTCTCTGGTGACGAGAGTGTCTCTGTCTCCGGGTCCAGGGAGGGCAGGTCCCACAGGGAGAGCTCTTTCCTGCTCTGGGGGGGAGGGGGGAGGGCCTGAGGGTCCTTCTTGTACTAGTTTGTCTGTTAAGGAACTTTATTGAAAATACTCAATATGCCGAGGGGCACATTCTGGGGCAGCTGCCCTTGGCTCCGCAGTTTCTTCCTCTGAAACGTCCCTGGAAGTTTCGCACATTCAGACTGAGCTGCTACTGTGCCTTCTTCTCGAACCAGTCCTTTGTTCTGCCAATAGGTCAGTTCAGTTAAACTCTACTTCAGAAGGTAGTGATGCAGGTGTGTTCTCAAAGTTAGGCCTACGGTTTAAATAACCAGGTGACAAGAGGCATTTCTAGGAAAACAATGGTTAACAAGACTGAATCAAATCATAAATCAGTTTCTGAGGGTGTCAGTCAAGAAGGCTTCTCCATGTCAGGCTGGAAGCTTCTTCACATAATGAAGGACAAAGAGGTGCTCTGACAAATTTCCTGGTTTGTGGTTCGAGTGTCTCTGATGGACTTTTTGAGTGGATCCCAGAGGAACGGCCATGCACATGGGCTCTATGAGTTGTGGTGGTGGCTTCTCCGAGGTGTCTGTCACGTTGTTTTTATTCAGCTCGTGGGGCTTCAGGAAAAAGCAGTTTTAGTTACCAAATGATTCCGAGTCAAAAGGATGGGAAAAAAGTCGAGAATGTTAGTTTGGAGAGTTGTAGCCATGCGTTGGCAGAAACTAGAGGAAATCAGGATCTAGTCCTGTTTATAATGAACTCTATTAGAATCTAATATCTATAAAGCCGTGTTGTTGAAACATAATTTGTCTCCCTATAATCACCCTCACCAAAAGTAGCCAAATTAAGACTAATTTTTTTGCAAAATAACTGTAGTTTCAAAAAACTCGGTCTGATTATTTGCATAAGTGCAGTAAAAATAGTGATTGATCATATAGGCTCTTTTAAATATGCTTTGTTGAACTTTTTATAAGGAATCTTTTAACAGCCTCTCAAAACTAGGAGCCATGCCAGATACTTGCCATCAGCTTTTGCCTACAATACACATAGATTTGGGTGAATTCTTGTCTTTTTGCGGTCCCCAAAATATCCTGAGGTTCCTGCACCTGTCAGGAAGTCTTTACTCACCTGGTAAGGCTGCTAGGATCTCTGTAAGAAAGTTATTAGCCTCTTTTCCTGTTTGTTTGTTTGCTGTTTTTGTTTTGTTAAAGGGCTTTATTGGTTTCATGAAGTCAACCTTAGCTTCTTGAAGCTGTGTGGTCGTATGTCAGTCTACACACGTCTCTCAAATACGACGTCCCAGTCAAAGCCTTGGTAACATCATCAGGGTTTTCAATTGTGTCCTGTTACAAGGAGAAAAGATTCTCATTGAACTTATGGAAATGAATATGTTGTCATGAAATATAAGAATATTCACTGAGAATTTTTGAATTCTGGAAGGATCAGGTAGGGAGAAAAAGAAAAGTTTCAATTTGGGGCGCCTGGGTGGCACAGCGGTTAAGCGTCTGCCTTCGGCTCAGGGCGTGATCCCGGCGTTATGGGATCGAGCCCCACATCAGGCTCTTCTGCTATGAGCCTGCTTCTTCCTCTCCCACTCCCCCTGCTTGTGTTCACTCTCTCGCTGGCTGTCTCTATCTCTGTCGAATAAATAAATAAAATCTTTAAAAAAAAAAGAAAAGTTTCAATTTGCTTATAAAGGAATAAAGGTATATTTTGTCCAATTGTTGTAAATATCAGTCAGCTTAGGGGAAAAGTTTTGCTAAAAGTGGATAAACAAGGGGCCCCTGGGTGGCTCAGGCAGATAAGCATCTGCCTTCAGCTCAGATCATGATCCCACAGTCGTGTGATCGAGTCCCGCATCGGGCTCCCTGTTCACTGGGGAGCCTGCTTCTCTCTGCCTGCCGCTCTCCTTGCTTCTGCTCTCTCTCTCTGTCAAATAACTACATATAAAAAAGTGGAAAAACAAAACATTAAAAATCAGCAATGTTTTAAATACAAATGTCATAAAAACTGTAATCATCCTCCCTAGTTCCCATGTTATGAATTCAGTTATACTTGAATCCAGTTTTTCCACCAGTTCTAGAAATTCTTGCCCAGTTCAATTTCATGACCTTAAGGTTATCAGAAACCTGTATTTGTCAAAAAGTCCTTTCCATGAATTTCTCTGAAGATGAAACATATTTGCAGAAAGCTTTTATAAAAGCATCTGAGTAGAAGTATAACTGTTTGTAAATGATAAAAGGCTTAAAAGCGGCCATAGTTAAAAATCTGGTGAGAATTCGTGACAATGCAATTGACAAGGAAATTTGGAAATTTCTTTGACACACACACAATTTCAAGGAGTTTTATACAGTTCTTAGAACACTTGTTTTTTTTAACATTTTGTTTATTTATTTAACAGAAGAGAGAGAGAAAGCAAGAGAGCACAAGCAGTGGGAGTGGCAGAGGGAAAGGGAAGAGCAGCCTCCCCTCTGAGCAGTGAGCCTGACTGGGGGCTCCATCCCAGGACCCTGGGATCCTGACCCTAGCCAAAGGCAGATGCCTAACAGACTGAGCCACCCAGGGGCCCCTTAGAACACTTATTTTAACATATATTTACACAAATATAATCTAAGAGGATTCAGTATCACTTATTTGATAATGCTTCTGAAGAAATTTAACATAACAAATAAGCCTAAGTAATTTAATTTCTTACAAAATCTTTGAAATGCTTTAGGGCCCTCTGGGAAGTTTCAGCTAGAGCATGGTCAAAAGAATTTAGTTTAGAATTTGATTTGGGGAAGTATTTCGAGAAATATGAAAAGATTTGCACATCTCATTAACTGGGATCACGGATCATTATGAAACAATACTTATACATTCAACCCAAGCGACAATAAAAGATTTTAAAGGCAAACACAGAAGGTTATATGCTTGTGAACAAAACTCGGTTCTTTTAATTCTAAGAAGACTCTAAGGAAACCAAAAGCTAATAGACCTGTGTTCAGTACTTAATATTTGTTATTTTATCTTATTTGGAAATGACCAAATTAACCTCAGTTATCACTTAACATAGCAAACCCCCAATGTTTCAGGTTGTCAAAATAGTTTGGGAAACTATCTTCACAAGTGTATGTAAAACCTTTTTAAAAATTTACATCTATTCTATTTACTTCTCAACAATTATGCTTAGATTACCCATAACAATTTCGAGAGACACCAGAGGAAGTCAGTCACCTCCCATGCTGTTGTTGTTGTTGTTACAAACATTTTGTAACACAGATAACATCAACTTATTTGACTTGAAGTAAACCCAGGCAGAACAAAAGATTTACTGTTAATGCTGATAACTCTAAAGATGTGTATTTTAATTAAACCAACAACCTTAGCTTTATTGCAAAGTGAAGCAGTTGAAAAAAGTAGGTATTAATTTTTAATGTGAATTCTGCTTAGTAGATGGCTTTGCTAATAGGTGACCACACTTTCCCTTTCAAATAGTTATTGGTCATCCAAGTTATTGCTCCCTAAAAAAGTCTCCATCCAAGATTTTGGAAATTAGTAGCCATAAGATTTGCATTTCAAAATTTATCCAGAATGAGACAAAAGCTCTTTGAAGTAATTGTCAGCCATTGAACTAAATATAAATTTACATTTTAATTTATCAAAACCATATACCTATATTAAATATGTGCATCTGTTTCATGGGAAAGGAAATGAATCACTACAGGATAAGACACTAGTTTCAAATTTTAAGCAAAGTAGACAAATTCGTAACTAATCTCTAGACTTTTTGCCCACAAATTCGTAGCTGCCGATTCCCTGGCTGACAGACTTGGAACTCTAACCCTATTAGCCACTGTTTGAGAGAAGACAGATCGAAGCTGCTCTTTTCACGTGTGGGTTTGTATTTTGAGCCCTTCGCTGGGCACAGAACCACCTCCGGTTTCTGGAGCTGTGAGGAGCACTTGGCTGCTGCTCTTCTGGGGGTGATTCGGGGGGCTTACCCTTTGCTACTCATCACCACTGTTTACAACGATCAGTTATTTAGGGCCCTTTATCCTCCACCCACTCGCTTAGGAATTGAAAACCTTACATAATTGAGCATTTCATTCACAAAAGCCTGGAAACTTGACCAGTGATTGAACTCATTTGATGTAAGACTACTTAAAATAAGAGACAGTATCCTGTAACAAACTTACAGAAGGAGGAGGGGGAGGGGGAGGAGGAGGCAGGGGAGGGGGGGGGGCACATGAAGGGGAGCAGAATATGCCGCTTGGACATACTGATTATTTTGAATTCAAGTTACTTGAGAAACAGTCAGTACAGGAGGGACACTCTGACCCTCCTCCGTCCCCCAGAAAGCAGGAAATACATCTGCCGTGTGAATGGTGCCCTCCCTGTGCTGGAGGGAGAGAGAGATCTTTAATGCCAGAGATAGAAAATTCAGGGCCAAGAAGGCTGTATAAACAGAACTTGCTGTCTCTTTACTAATTTGCTACTCTAAGCCAGAAATTCTTTGTCTTGTCAATTCTTCACGAATTTATTCTTCATCTAAAAGGTTTAAAAGCTGCCTGCTTTAGTCACTTTTTGAGTGTCCTGCATATACTAAATTAAATTTTTTTTCTCCTGTTAACCCGTCTTATATCTACTTAATTATTAGACCAGCCAAATTGCCTAGAAAGAAAGAAAGGAAACATGTCCCTGCCCTAGAACAAACAACAACTGTTCAGCAGCTCCTTGAAGCTCCTTCTTGGCTTACTTACTGCGATCGTGGCCCTTGTGCTTCCTGAGCACCAGAGCTTCTTGAACGAGAGCAACCTTTGCACTTACTGTAAGCAGCGCGTACCCACCGGCAAACTTGTAAACAGCTTTGGAAATCACTCAAAGCACTAGATCGCTGTACTGTAAACCTCAATTTCATTAGTCCTATGATGGAGAGAAATAAGTCAAAGATCAAGACTTTTCTCAGCATTGGGCATAGAGGGCAAGGCCTGAGTGTGATTAAGATGCTCCTTTTGGCAGGTTTGGTTTTTTTCCCCATTTAGCAAGCCATTTGAGATTTCTTTGTCTAATGTAATAACTCTCTAACTGTGCACGGGAAGACAGAAATTACCCAGGGCAGGCATCTAGTGTTTTGTATTTGGACAAAGTTTGGGATTAACTCAGCGTGGTATATATAATGAGGAGTGACAAGCTAACGCAAGCTTCACAGTAAGTACTTTGTTTGATGAAAGAAATGTAGTAAGTTTTGAAGAATGGAACCCAAGCTAGAGTGAGTCATGGATCAGAGCTGAGTAAATACCAGTAAGATCAAAGACATAAGCTACTATTTTTAAATCGGTTGCTTTTTAAAAAAAAATTTAGTTGCCAAATTTAAAAGTTGGTAAATTTCTCATAAACATCCAAATTTAAAAGACCAGGCACTGTTGAGTACGTACGGGCGCAGGAGTGGACATCCATCAGATAAGGCGTCCTCCAGGTTGTCATGGGAACTGGCACCTCTCTACACTTGGGCTTGGGCTTGGCCTCACCTGAATTAGATACTCCCTGACCCACACATCCTGGTTTAGGAGGTTTGCAAAGCAAAGGAAAATGACTGTCAGAGTCTTCTAAGGAAAGAAGGAGAAACCAGCAGCATTTAGGTGTGGATGGGACTGGTAAGAGAAATTCACCGAACAAAAGAGACCAAAATGCAAATAAAAGCAGGCACTGTAAGTGATTCGAAACCCCGAATATTAGATGGAATGCAAAATCTGCCATATTCTCTTCAAGGTAGTAACATGACTAGTACCGTTCAGAAATCTTGTGTAAATTCAGCTCAATAAATAATTTCTCAGCATCTTATCCATGCCTGGCTCCATGATGGATCCTGAAGATGCCAGAATCAGGAAGGCAGTCTCTGACCCGAGAAAATCACTGACTGAAGCAGGAGACTAGCATATGTAATTGCATAAAAATACATCAACTTACAACTATATAATAAAAAGGCAAATAACCCAATTAAAAAATAGACAAAGAACTTACCTCATATTACATGACAAATTAACTCAAAGGGGACAGAGGACCGACACATAAGAGCCAAGACTCTAAAACTCTTAGAAAAAATAAAAGAAAATCTTGATGATTTGGGATTTGGCGATGGTTTCTTTGCTATGACACCGAAATCACAGCCAACAAAAGAAAATGTTGATAAATTGATTACAACAACATTTGAAACTTTTGTGCATCAAAGAACACTATCAGTGGAGTCCAAAAGCAACCCACAGAATGGGGGAAATATCCACAAATCGTATCTGAGAAGGATCAATATCCAGAATGTACAAATAACTCTTACAACTCAACAACAACAGAAACAAACAACCCAATTATGAAATGGAGAAAGGATTTGAACAGACATTTCCCGAAAGAAGTTACAGAGATGGCCAATGGTACCTGAAGAGATGTTCGACATCATCAGCTATCAGGAAATGCAAATCTGAACCACGAGGAGATTCCACACCTCTTAGGATAGTTATAGTACAAAGAGGACAAGTGTTGACAAGGATGTGGAGAAATTGGAGCCCTTGCAAACCTCATCAACTGTTGGATTGTAAACTGATGCAGCCGCTGTGGAAACTGGCCTGGGAGTTTCTCAAACAGCTAAACCTGGAGTCACCATAGGAGCCAGCATTCCATTCCTAAGTATCTACCCAAGAGAAATGAAAGCATGTCCACACAAACACTGGTACACAAATGTTCCTAGCAGCAGCCAGAAGGTGGAAAGAGCCCAAATGTGCACCAACTGCTGAATGGTTAGACAAAATGTGGGGTATTCTTACGCTAGAATATTATTCAGCCCTAAGAAAGGAACAACCTCCTGACGGGCTACAAAGGGGGTGAATCTGGAAAGCATCATGCCAGTAGAGAGAGTTCAGTTACAAAAGTGTGCATAATATATGACTTCATTGGTACAAAATGTCCAGAAGAGGCAAAGCTGTAGACAGAGAGTAGCCATCAGAGGCTGCCTAGGGCTGGTGGGGGAGGGAGGGTTAGAGCGCTAAGGGATGTGGGGTTTCTCTCAGAGGTAATGAAAGTGCTTTAAAGTTGATAATGGCAATGGATGCATCATTCTGTGAGTGTAAGAAAAGGTACAGAATTACACAGGTGAATTGTATGGTATGTGAACTATGCCCCAGTAAAGCTGTTATACTAGAAATAAAGACATGCATTCAGGTGTGGAAGGTGCCACATTAACATCAGGTTCCAGGTATAACGAGCCAATGAGAAAAGGGGTGTGACTGTCTAACCTAAGAGACAAGGAGGTTTCATGCAGAAGGTGTTCACCAGACATACAAGCAAGAGAAAAGCTTTTTGGAAGAAAAGCAAACACATCAACACCTGGAATATTCTCAAGCATTTAGTATGGCTGAAGAATAGGGAGCAAGAGGGACAAAGTAGGCATGAAAGACCAGGTCATGGGTGGCCTGGCTGGATGAGTTTAGCTATTGGGCAAGGTTAGTCTTTATCCTATATGAGATGAGATCTAGAAAGATCCCTCTGGCACCAGTATGGAGGGTGGATTGGGAGAACTGGGCATTCACTGCTTCCTGCATTGTCCCACAACACTTGGCATCAGCCACAATAAAATGCATTTGCTTTTTCTAAGCATGTATATGCTAGGCCCCCTCAGTCAATTTGTGACATCTCCGAGGAAAGAGACTGTCTTATTGATCTTGGCATTCTCTGGGCCCAGCCTGGGTGCAAGGCATAATGTAGGTGCTGGAAAATACTTACTGAATGCCCTTACATGAGGTTTCTGGACAACACTATTCAGGCTGTTACCTTAAAAATCACCTGGGAGATTTTGCATGTTTCCTATATTTTATTCACATAATGATATTAAGTATATAAAAACATCAGCAGATGTCACTTCAGAGATTTCTTAATAGGTAAGAGAATGGAGGTCTGAATGAGACCAGTGGCTGTAGGGATCAGGAAAAGGGACTTACCTGAGAGACATTCAGGAAATAGAGGTGGTCATAACCAGTGAACAATCAGACATGGGCATGAGGAAGAGACAGGCCTCTCCGTTACCTGTGAACTACATTGGAAATGAGGAAGATGGTAGAAGAATACTGGAAGGAAGGAAGGAAGGATCCGGCTCTGGGGTGGGTTTATTGGGGTTGGGGAGTAAGTGGGTCAGATTTGGGCATGTGGACTTCTAGGTGTCTGGGGAGCAAACAGATTGGAAGCCCATGGGAAAGCTGGAGAGCAGGAGTGATCAGAAGAGACTGGATGGGATCACTCTGGGGGCACCGAGTGTGAGCCAAAAGTCTTGCTTGGAGTAGAGTCCTGTGGTGGCAAGTTAGGGCTGGGGAGAGGCATGACAGCCAGCAAAAGAGGCTACGAAGATAGTTAGGAAGGTGGTGGAAAACCAGGCCCAGGGGCAGAGAAGACAGAGTTTCATGGAGGATGCGGGAAACAGCTAAATAACAGAGAGGTCATGTAACGTAAGGTGGAAACATGACACAGTAGCTGGTTTTGGCAACATTTCCCAAGGTGGGGGATTATATTTCGGAGGATTATAAAGGGTAGGCACTGAGCAAAGAGGGTCAAAGAGGGAATGCAAGGGAGGAAAAACTTTTTAAAAAGTGTAAACATCCCTCCCACTTCTGGGTACATATCTAGAAGAATTGGGAACAGAATCGCAAAGAGATATTGGCACACCCATGGTCACTGCAGCTTTATTCACAGTAGCCAAGAAGTGGGAGCAACCTAAGTAAAAATAAATCTCTGCTGAGGGACATAAAAGAAAATAAAGTGAATGAACAGACACTCTGTGCTTTGGGATAGAAAAAAATGTTATTTTAGAGATACGAATTCTTCCAAAATCAATTCATAAATTCTAGTAGGTTATGAAAATATCAACAGACTTTTTGGGGAAGAAACTTGAAAGAAGTGGTATTAAATGTATCTGGCAAAGTAAACCTGAACATTTGGGAAAATGAAGAACAAGGAAAGAGTAACTCTATCAAACCTAAGAGCATATAGTGAACTAACAATATTTACATATTCAAAAAAGAAATGCAAACATCGACCAGTAGATCAGAAAAGAGCCCAACCCTGGGCCTAAAGATAGACGAGAATTTCATTTATGCTGAACAGGACCTTTCAATCAGCGTAGGAGAGGACTATTAGTGAGCAAACTGCACTGGGCTAGCTGCTCAGAGAAGAGGTACGTAGGATCCCTACCTCACTCTTTACAGCCAAATTATCTCAAGGCGTAGAGAGACTTAAAAGGAGAAAATCACAAATAGTTTAGAATGAGGCTGTCCGGTGAAATTCTCCACGGTGATGGAAACACTTTTTATCACCAACGCCCCACTCGGCAGCCACTGACCACATGTGACTGTTGAGCTCTGGGAACAAGACTGGTGTAGGTGAAAACAGAAATTTACACGTTATTTACTGGCAATTATTTTTAATTTAAATAGCCACATATGGCTAATAGCTATTGTATTGGACAGCCCAGAAGAAGAAAACAGGAGTACATTAATTTATAGTTTGGTACACAACACCCATTAGATACAGAGAAAGATAAATCTGATAACGTTAATTTGTAAACACCTCCGTGGAATCAAAAGCTGAAGGTCTACACGTATTTTAGCATGAATAACAGACAAAGGCTAGTTTCCTTCTTTTACTAAGTGCCTATACAAAGCAACAAGAAAAAGATAAATAATACTAATTAAGTATTTGCTAGGGACAAAAATAGGCAATTTACTAAGACAAAAGTAGATGCCCAATAAATACAAGCAAAGCTGTATGACATAAACCATCATTAAACATGCACAAATCAAGCCACAATGTTCACCTTTTTACCATCAGGTGGACAAAATGTAAAAGACTCACCATGTTTGCACTGGCAGGGATGGGTACTCTTCCATATGATGCTGGAGAATAGCGACTGATGCAACTTTTCTGGAAGAGTATTTGGTAACAACTGCACATGAAATGCTCGGACTCTTTGACCCAGCGACTTCAGTAAGACATGTGCCCTACAGATCTACTTGCAAAAGGTCACGAGCGTACACACTTGGCATCTCCACTGCAGCTCTGTGTCTCCTGGTGGAAAACAGAGACAAGCAGAGCTGCTCTCCATAAGGAATTAGCTTGAATGATCCTCTCAGCACAAGGCTGGGCAGCCCTTCCAGTCAATGCCCAAATCTGCATGAGCTCGTGTAGAACAATGTCCAGGTCATGAAAAAGAAAATCAGGTGAGACTAATGTGCTCGACCTGATGTTCTAGAAGGGTGGTGGGGTAGACATGGAGATGAGTGTGCATAATCCCTCCCACCATCCCAGCTCAAAGAATAAAATCAACGGTTGGCAGTGGTCATCCCTGGAAAGAGCGACTTGGCTGGGGGTAAGGGCGGGAGGAGGCTTTCACCTTTAATTTTGTATATTTCTGTATGTTTTACATTTTTTATTTTTTTAAATTGAAGTAAAATTCACATAAGATAAAATTAACCATTTTAAAGTGTCTAATTCAGTGGCATTGAATATATTTGTAATGCTGTACATTCATGACGTCTATCTAGTTACAGAACATTTCCATCACCTAAAAGAAAACACTCTACCCATTAAGTAGTCTCTGTCCTCCCTTCCCTCAGTGCTTGGCAACCGTTAATCTGCCTTCTTTCTCTATGCATTGACCTTGTCCTTGCATCTGGCTCCTTCCACTTAGCATAGATGTTTTTGAGATTCATCCATGGGGTGGTATGCATCAGTACTTCATTCTTTTTCACAGCTGAGTAATACTCCATTGAATGGACGTACCACCTTTTACTCATCCATTCATCAGTTGATGGACACTTGAGTTGTTTCCGCCCTGGCTGGTGTGGATAAGCTAGTTGCTATGAACATTTGTGTGCATTTTTTTTCTGAATACCTGTTTTCAGTTATTTGGAGTGTATACCTAAGAGTGGAATTGCTGGGTCATAAGGTAATTCTATGTTTATTTTTTTAGATATATTTCTTTTGAAATTTTGTTAACAAGAATAGAAATTACAGTTTCAATCAATTGGAAGCATTATGCACTATTTAGTGTTTTCTTCTTTGGACCTTTCTGTACTAAAAAATAGTAATTAAAAGTACTTAATAAAAGAAAGCAACAGCTTCATGCCAATGTCCACCAGGCCAGCCTCTCCTGCTTTCATCTCTGCCCTTCCCTCTTCTCAGAGATTTGTTGAGGGAAAGGGGCTCAGGTTATTTTCCCTAATTTCCCCTTGATCTAAGGAATCACTGCAAACCTCCACCGTAGCCAGGAGGAGGCCCACCACTCTGTGGAGGGTATCCCCATTTGTCCAAAGTCAAAATTCCTTTTTGTATCTATAGGTGGAAATTCTAGAAAGTAGCTTTGGGTTTCATTTTATTTCTGTTGTCTTATTAGTTAGAATTGGACACTCCCAAGATCATCTAGCACTTCTGTCAAAATGATCATTGTTTTTACACCAAGAAGAAAGCCCCCCTCTGGACTCTCAAGCATTGTCTGAGGAAATAATCAAGCATTCACACTGGTTTCCTGCTGTTACATGTGGACTAAACTTTCTGGGCCAGAACCGACTAATCCCTAGTCTTCAATTTATGGAATTGTAAGGGATTTTATATAAAAAGCAAGCAAGAAAACCAATATCTCCTAGAGACAAAACAACTCCTTTTATGCTAGGGGCAGATGCGTATTAAATCTAGAGTTTCACGTTAAAAAACAACTGGAAGATTCCGGAGACTTGCCTTATGTTGGGGAACATGTGCGTTCCTTTGTTGTTGAGAAGGGTCTCATCTTTGAATCAGTATTGAAATACTGATTAATATATTGGGCTCAGTAGTCTACCATTTGCATGATAAGTGAACACTGACTTGCTATTTTCTAAAAGGGACTACTCCACTGAACAACTGTGACAGAGTGAGGAGGAGATCAGAATAACCCGCTGTTTAGATCCTACTGCACGAGTCCCACCTGTTCAGCATACTGGGTGCAATCCAGGCGGCCATTTATGGACTACTTCAGTGACGTTAACCTGTTCTGTATGGAATGCATACATTCCCCTTTATTTTATTTTTGTCTCACTGTCTCCCTTCTGAATCTGTAGATTAATTTTATGACGTGGTGAAATGTCTAAGAAGCTGCCCAGTGCAGCACTTTTTCAAGTGTGGATGAATATTCATTAGGTCATAAGCTCCATTTAACGGGTCATTACTAACATATTTTTTCCAAATGAAATGCAATCTAAACAAATGGAATGGAAGAGAACAGAATGGATCAGATCACATTAGAACAGAACAGAATTGGATTGAATAGAAAAGTAAAGAGCGAAAAAATATCTTTGAGCACAGTAGCCAGTAAGGCAGTTTACCTTTGTTTGGGTGTGCGCATGTGTGAGTGTGTGCGTGTGCGCATGTGTGCATGTGCGTATGTGCGTGTGTGCGCGTGTGTGCGTGCGCGTGTGCGCATGTGGGCATGTGTGAGTGTGTGCGTGTGTGCGTGTGCACATGCGTGTGTGGGTGCTTGCACACATGTGCTCTGAATTAGATGTAAAATGCATCTGTTATTAATGGTCATAGTCAAAACATTTTCAGAAACACTGGCCTAATGGACTTTTCTTTCTTTCTTTTTTTTATAGATTTTATATTTGAGAGAGAGAGAGCGCGCGCCAGCGAGCACGGGAAGGAGCAGAAGGGGAGGAAGAGAGATTCTGAAGCAGACTCTGTGCTCAGCACCGAGCCTTTCCTGGGGCTGGAGCTCATGATCCAGAGACCATGACCAAGAGATCATGACCTGAGCTGAAACCAAGAGTCAGATGCTCAACTGATGACCCACTCAGGAGCCCCCGTAATGGACCTTTCTTACTCCTAGAGCATCCCTGGGTAAACTGTGGATCCCCGTTAGGCATTTACTCTGTTTTGTAAAATTACACAGTGTAGCTTTACCTTAGAACCTGAGTGTCTTTCTTCGAGCTGTAGTCAAACTACTAAGCTGGCCTGTGAGAAAGGATATAAGAGAAATGTTTTTTTTCAAAGAGCAGAGAGTGTTATATGGGAGGAGAAAAAGTTAAAATGGAATTGGAAAAGATCTTAAATATCTTCTTTGCTGTTGTTCTGATTTTATTTTTTTAATTTAAATTCAATTAATTAACATGTAGTGTATTATTTGCTTCAGGGGTACAGGTCTGTGATCGGTCAGTCTTATGTAACACCCAGTGCTCATTACAACACATACGCTCCCCAATGTCCATCACTTCCGGAATCTGTCCTGGCCTCTGGTGCGCTGCTCAGTATCAAGTGTGATTGTTCATGAAGAGAAATGTGTTTGATTGTTTGTAAGGAATGGCAAACCCTGTCTTCCTTCAGCTCGGGTACAAATTGGGGCCTGCAGGGCTACCTACTGAGGGTCAGAGACCGGGACAACCACTGTGGAATCGCCACCATGGCCAGCTTTCCTGTCGTGTGAGGTGAGGGTGTAAGAAGGTCGTGACTAGCAACAGAATGTCCGGAAAATGAATTTTATTTGAAGTTGACCACACCTTATTGTGCAGGACAAAACACTTGAATCACTGAAGATCCAACTTATGATTGGTTCCGTGACCGTTCCCACTGGTGACGTCACTACCTCCTCAATCCCTGCTCTAATCAATGTCGTGTGGTTCACTTGCTTCGTAACTTTGCAGTTTTCATATTTTAAGAGGTTGCAAAAGGTTTTACCTTTTAAAATAAAATTTACTTGCATATGTTGAGGTGTGATTCTTTGGTTTTTTTTTTTTAAAGATTTTATTTATTTATTTGGGGGGGTGCTGGGGACTGCAGTTGGGGGCAGAGGGAGAAGTAGACTCCAAGCTGAACAGGGAGCCTGATCCTGGGCTCATCCCAGGGCACTGAGATCATGACCTGAGCTGAAGTCAGATGCTTAACCAACTGAGTCACCCAGGCACCCCTCTTTCTGTTTTTAATTCATAAACTTCTTTATAGTCAAAAAATGTAAGGCTTTTGTAAGGAGGAAGAAATTTCCTTATTTCCTCCAAAATTCTTCCAACCGGCTTAAGAATTTAATTGATGTGAGACAGATGAATGGGAGGAAAACAACCCTACAAAGTTGTATTACATAAGCACAGAGGCCCAGTAAGGAATTTGAGACCCACAGAGATGACCAAGCCAAGCAGGTTTGTTGTTGTTGTTGGGGGGGCGGCAGTTTTTATACGTTTTAGACAAAGACAATAATGTGTGAGAAATTGACAGGGTAAAGACAACAGGTATGTGAGAACTTTAAATCGCAGGAATTCTACATGGACTTTGGGCTGAGGCTGTAGATAGTAAAAAAGCCACCACGTTTGTTTCTACAGCTTTCTCAGCTTTGAAATCCCATCAGTGCAGCTAAGGATGTCTTTTTACTTCGTAGTACAGGGAGGATCCCTCTCCTATGGGAGACTCGTTTCCTGCTTTTGGGGGACAGAGGACAGTCTGGGTGTCCTCGTACCAGCAGTTTCCCAAATAGCTTCGATTCCAGATAACCGATGTACCATTGTGGCACATTTTGGGGTGTCCTCCCTGGGCCCCCACAGTTTCTTCCTCTAAAACTCCCCTGGAATTTTTACAGACTACTAGCTGAGCTGGTGACTGTGGAGGGAGAAATCCAGTTAGTAAATGAGTGGTGAGAAATCTGCAGAGAGTGAAGAGAACATAGATTAGAATGAGGATGAATAAAAGGGGTGAAGGGGACGGGGAGGTCCAGACTCCCAGTTATGGACTGAATAAGCCACAGGAATAAAAGGCACAGCATAGGGAACATGGTCCATGGTGTCGTAATAGCATTGTACGTGTACAGTGAGAGACTGACAGACAGTAGCTACCCCTGTGGGGAACACAGCATAATGGATGGGGGTTGGCAAATTACTGTGTTGTACACCTGAAACTAATGTAACATTGGGTGTCGTCTATACTCAAAATATTTGGGCCTCCCAGTGTTCTCCCAGTGGACCACTGGCGCATCCAGGGATGTCCCTAGAGCCCAGTCACATTTTTGGCCCTACAAAAAGTTAATGTATTAACATTTTACCTCACTTTTACTTTGAAGTTGTTTTATTTTTAAAAAGTAAAACTTCATGCATTTTTTTTAAAAACGAAAATCTAAAAGTTATTAGACAAGTCAGTCATACAAAGTATTTACATCAGTAATGAGCAAAGTGGTAACACTCCCAGTGTCAAATGCCACACAATCCAATCACAGCTTGGGTCTTCAATGGTTCAAATGCTGTATCTTATACCATAAGGTGTGGTCAGCTTTAAAATAAAATTCATTGTGTGGATATTCTGTCCCCAGTCAAGGTGTTCTTTACACCCTCATCTCACACGACAGGAAAGCTGGCCATGGTGGCGATTCCACAGTGGTTGTCCCGATCCTTGGCCAACAGCATGTAGCCCTCCATGCCCCAGTTTGTACCCCAGCTGAAAGAAGACAGGGTTTGCCATTTATTCCAAACAATCAAACACATTTCTCTTTATGAACATTAGCACCTGATACGGAGCAGAGGCCAGGAGAGATTCCTGAAAAATCCAGAGAGGCCATTCACATTCATGGTTGAGTTCTAACCCAGCACAGAATTCTATTCCCAAACCTTTCACAGAAGCCCAAATGAGTGATAGGAAAAGCGAACTCTTGGGGTCAGATGTGTTTCAAAAATGAGAAAATTTTCAAGTGGAAAAATGAAATGATAGCAAAACTAGAGCAGGACCCTAGCAAGCATGAGACAGTATCTTACTGTTGTCATCACGTGAGTATGTCTGTGTTCCCCCGAAGTGGGGTAAACACTCTGGGACTTCAGATGTGTGCACAGGGCTTGGAGGGTCTGCCTCCGAACACGGATTCCAAAAAGGATCCCTTTTCAATTTCAAAGATAAATATTTTTTCTCTTTATACCTGTTCTTGATAATCCAATATTTTTTGTTCTCCGATTCTTCTCCTTCAAAGCCATAGCCAACCACCAGAATGCCGTGATTCAGGCGTTTACTCCTGCAGTTTGGATCATAATAAATGCCTGGAAAAGTACAATTCAATGCTGAGGTGGGACATCCCAGTGACATGATAACATGTGACAATAACCTAGCAACCACAGTAAAGGAGGCATCTCAAAATTGAGTCGTGATAGAAATCCAGATAAGATTTAGAAATCAGATCTCTTGTTTAGGTACGTTAGGGATTTAGGACATCACCTAATACTAGCAGAAATACACGTTGTCACAATCTCTTTTGTAAAGAACAGTGAAGAGGCATAAAAGACCACTTGTTGGAACTTTGTCATTCTACCATACAATGTCAGCCTAAGGAAGCCGCAGAGAACACAAAATTACTTGAGCCAAGGATTCCTTTCTAGTGTCAATCTCAGTAGTAGAATTCCTTGGAAATTTCCAAGGTCCAACACCTGGAAAAAGTAATCTAAGCTCTACCAGTCAAGTTAGTAGCCATTTACATATATTTATGAAGTTCTTAAAAGCATGGGCATAGGGGTAAGTCATGTCACATGGTAACAACAGGCACAAGGATTACATGTACAGAATGAACAACTATGCTAAATCCACACCTTCCTGATTTCCACATACCAAAGAGTCGATCCTGCTGTAAGTCAGGCTGGTTACCCATTTTTTCTGCCTAATTTTCTATGCAGACAAAAGCTCACCTTTTTTATAGAACTGGAAGGAATGCGGGCTTGAATCTACAGCAGCAGAGACGGGCCCCACAGTTGCCACCGTGGTCATGAGGCCGTCCTCCTCGTTGGAGACACGCCAGAAGGTAGTCACGTTGGCAGCAGATTTCTCAGGCCTGTATTTGCAGGATTCATTCTTTCAAAGGTAAAGGGGAAGGGACTTGATTATTACCATCCACCTCCTGGGGAACAGGAGCTCCAGACAGTTTGCAGCCGAGTGACTTCCAAGTCAAGTTTGTTATAAAGCATCTCAAGACGCAAAATGCTATTGATGGCTTTTGAAATTGAGAAATTAGCAGATATCTATTTAATAAAACACACTTTTGGTCCACTCATTCATAGATGTTTCACTCTGGAGATCTGTGCTGTATATAAAATGGTATTTGTGCTGCTGTGTGACCCAGAAGTGGGAACAGCTATACGGTAACCCTCTGGCAGAGAACTGTGCCAAGCTAATAGATTTTAATGACAGTTCTGACCACTCGCAGATGAAGAGTCTGCAATCTAAAATGAGAATTCTAGATACAGTCTTTGTTTTTACTGAATATGCTCCACTTTGATAAAAGAGAAGGAATTCCATTTACCCTTCCAAGATACGGATAGGATTCCTCTGAGTCCAGGCCTCCGTTGTCCTTCACATACTGGAAGGCGTTATCCATCAGGCCACCATTGCAGCCCTCATTGCCTTGAGACCAAGAGCAGTCCACCAGGTTCTGCTCGCTCAGTTTCAAAAGTTTGCCAGTTTTCCGGAACATCTGTCCTTCGAGGGCACCAGTCGCATTAAAAGCCCAACAAGATTGACACTGACCCTGAACACAAAATTAAAGAGCTTTTAGTCTACAAAATTAATAGGAAGACTTTGACAACAGCCCTTAGATCTGAAAACTCTTTCAAAACATAACAAACTGTATACAGTTCCTGAGCTTCCACAGCAAGGACACTGGTTCCTTTGGCTTTACTTTTGGAGAGGGAGTTGCTGAACCCTGTCTCACCTGATCCTTCACGGGGGTGACGTAGCCTTTCTCTCTCCAGTCCACAGATGAGGGGATCTCAGCAAAGAGAGGTGCTTGGAACACGTTTCCTTCCTCAGGCTTCTGGATTTTAAGGTCATTCAACACCTGTTTGAATTCTTCACTGGTCTTCAAGGAAAAGGAAATAGAATGCTGTCAAGCAGGAGGTTTTTTAAGAAGTACTTAGAGGACGCACGAAACATTCAGCAACCCACGACACACTCACCAGGTCACCAAAGGCGTTCATTGCCATCATGAAGCTGTGTTGCCCTTGGCTGTATTCCTCATTGTGCTGGTCAATCATTTTCAAATTCTTCTCCCACACTGTTCTCCTCTGTCCTTCTTCATCCTGGAGACAAACAAATAAACTATCATCTTTATTTCTATTTAAAACCAACTCACTTGCTCCAAATGGATGTGCTCACAGAGAGGAGGAGAAACTTGACCAGGGATGGGCTGGTGGTCCGGGAGCTGTTCTCCAGCGACCACACAGGACATATGCCCACATCATGTGTGGGCACGGTGCTCTGCTTACTGCCTTGGTCAGAGCAGCCTCAGGAAGTTACTCCCCGCTGGGAACACCCACCAGTATAGAACATTCCCTGGGGGTCTCACTGGACAGCTCAGATGTTACCAACCTTGTCATACAGTTTCCCGTGTGCCGCCTTCCAGTGGGACCAGTGCGCATCTAAGCTCTGATCGAGTCGTGGAGCCGCTGAGGCCATTCCCAGACAAAGGGCAGCCAGGAAGAGAGAAGGATGCATGTTCCAAATACCTAGGAAGAAAAGAAATGAATTTCTGATTAGACCAAACCATCGGAAAAGCCATCTTCCTTTCTTCTGAGATGTTAGAACCCCTATGGTACAGTGAAAATATTGCATTTATCCTTCCAAGTGTTGGCTAAGGATGTGGCATGTGCAGGGGGCCTGCTGCCCTGCTCCCTGCCCTGCACCGTCTCCTGCTTCCAGAGCATGTAGATGGCAATGCAGGGAGTGACGGGCCCTGAGTCTGGTGTGTGGGGGTCAAGAAGTCATGCCTGGAGGGGCCGGGCCCTGGAAGAGTGCCTCCTGGGAGCCCCAAGCCCCTGGCCCTCAAGGCTGGTGTCCCCCCTGTGTTTTCAGGGATGGCCCCTCCCTTCAGGCCTTGGTGGGGGATCTTACCTGGGACAGGTGCAGTGGGGCAGGCTCAGTCCCAGATGCAGGTCAGCGAGTGTCCAGCAGGCCTGGGGATGGATGGAAGGCTGCCCATTTAAGCCTGGGATTTGGCCCTGCGGGTGCTGCCCCTGACATCTGCCTCTGCTGCAATTGGCTGAGCCAGCCTGTGGATGGAGCCTCTGTGCCCTGGAGCTCTGGGACCCTGGGGCATGTGATGGCTGCTCCCTACTTGTTTCAGGGGAAGTTGTGCCTGCCTCAGTGGACGCGGGGAAGTCAAGCGAGAGGACTGGGGAAAGCCCTGTGGAGGGTTCCGGCACCTCCCTGGGGGACATTTCCTAGCAGGAATTTATGTGTTGGCAGGTGGTTCGCGAAAAGAAGCTCACAGGGAGCCTGAAGTGTGTTTCCAGCATCACCCTGCATATCCTTTAGTCCTAGAGTCTTTGGTTAAAATCTTCCTGAGGGCTGAGAACAGGGTAATCTAGTCTAGTGATTCCTGTTTATTCCAAGCAAAGGTAGGGCAGCTGGAGGAAGTAAACCCCACAGGGGTATGTGTTATCAGTGTTTCGGGATGGGATGCCTGTAATCTGGAGAGGACTGGCAATCCCCCAAACAAGGGATGCCCTGGGCAAGGCTCAAGTGCTTTCAAGGAAAGGGACTGATGGGAGCGCTGTGCAGGGAAGCTGTAGGATTTTGTAATTCTGCTGTCCTAACTCCCACAGCGGGGATTCTTCTTTCCTCTCTGGTCTTTCTCAAAACCAACAGAAATGATTTATTTCCAGAAAAATATGGTTTAACAAAAGAAGGAAAGATGGAATGTAGAAAGTGCTGCTTCTTCCCCACTCTCTGCGTTATGGATTATTATGTTTCTCGGTATTCAATGTGCTTTTCTTGAGATTTAATTTTAAAAATTTAGAAAAACAGCTATTCAAAGCCAAAAAAAAAAAAAAAGGTGCTCATCAGGAGACCAAGAATTTGCCCTCTGATGACCAGTTTTGCTCTCCTTAGAAACACGATTCCACACGTCTAGACAGTGGGTCATGCTCCCTCTCTGGACCTATGTCCCTGAGACCCCCCAGTGATCCTCCTCACACCTCGTCTCCAGTCCTTCTCTGCTCGGGCAGGGCAGGGTCCAAGGGATTCCGTGCAGGGGCTGGGAGTCAGGGCAGGGCCGGGAGGGGCATTCTGCAGCTCTCAGCTGGGGCCCCTGCAGGCTCCCCAGGGCCCTCAGCCTCAGTTTCCTCATGGAGGACGTGGGCTGTGATTAGAGTTTCCTCAGAGGATTCTGTGAGACTGAATGCACTAACACATGTCAGGCATTAGCGCAGAGTAGGGCTCATGTCATACTGCTTCCTTGTGAAGTCAAAGACAAACTCCTTCCAAAGTTCTTGCTTAATTCAGAAAGCATTTATTCAAGAATTTAATTCATAGGCCATCCCTACTTATTTCTTTACTTCCTGGGAGCCAGGTTACTGTGATAGTGAAATGAACCATAAAGTCTAGGTAAGCAAGCTTAGGTGTTAAAAAGCCAAGCTACATCTAGTTATCATTCTTAAACCATGTTCCCAAACTGATAAATTAGGCACACATCTCCTAGGATTATGCCCACAGAACCTAAAATACAATGTATTGTCTCACGTTTGACCCATTATGCTGGAGATAATATCACATTTGTAAATTACAGATAGCTTATTTTGCCTATTAGGATTTGGGAGGTCATTCGAGGGTGCTAGGGCGGCTGATGTTTCTTTAAAAGCCGTTGAGATGACAGTGAGATGACATTTCATCCCCAGCAGCATGGATGTAATTGACGAGGCAACACCGAGTGTGCACGAGGACGTGGAATCACGGACACCCTCAGACATTACTAGTGACGGGGCGAATGGTAAGCCGCTGGGCAGGGGCTCCCTGGCTTCTTATAACAGTAACTACACACCGGACACTAACGCAGCAATTCTAGCGTCAGGTATCTACCCAAGTGAGGATGTTCACGGCAGCTTTACGCATAATAACTTCCAACTGGAAACCACAGGAGAATGAACACCACAGTGCGTTCATCCTCAACAATTGAAAAAGAATGAGCTTTCTCTGCATGTACCAACACAGACGATTCTTAAAAACACTATCCGGGGGCGCCTGGTGGCTCAGCTGGTTAAGCACCCAACTCATGATTTCGGCTCAAGTCATGCTCTGGGGGTTGCGAGATCCAGCCCCATGTCGGGCTCCACACTGGGCATGGAGTCCACTCTTTTACTCTCCCTCTGCCCCACCCCCAAAATAGAAAAACTATGTCAAGCAAAAGAAGGTACATATTGAAACGTACATATGATTTTATTTTATGAAGTTCAAAGGGTAAAACTAATCTGTGGTGTTAGATATCAGAACAGTGGTCTTGGGGCGCCTGGGTGGCACAGCGGTTAAGTGTCTGCCTTCGGCTCAGGGCGTGATCCCGGCGTTATGGAATCAAGCCCTGCATCAGGCTCCTCCGCTATGAGGCTGCTTCTTCCTCTCCCACTCCCCCTGCTTGTGTTCCCTCTCTCGCTGGCTGTCTCTATCTCTGTGAAATAAATAAATAAAATCAAAAAAAAAAAAAAAAAGAACAGTGGTCTTGCAGGGGAATTATTGACTGGAAAGGGGCATAAGAAAACTTATTAGAATGTTGGGAAATTCTGTATTTTGATCTGGGGGTAGCTCCACGGGCGCCTGCATTCGTCAAAACTTACCCAGCTATATACTTAAGACCTATGAATTTTACTCTCTGTAAAGTTCTACCTCAATAGAAACTTCGTTAGGATAAATTTGAGATCAAGCCAAAGAAAGTTACATTGTAAAAAATGGAAATCTGTATCAGGATGTTGAGCAGATTCCTGCCTTTTCTCTGAAAAAACAAATCTGTAGAAAGTAGCCAAGAAGCTTTCTATTGGCCCTACAGCTGTGCCCCAAGAAAGACCACTAACATCTGTGCTTGTTGGCGTGGTGGAAATAAGAAGCTAAGGCAGGTCTCCCTCTGAAGAGCAGCTGGGAAAGGAGACTCTGACCTCCAGGTTCTCTGTGTCACTGGCACCTGCAGCCTGGGTTCATCCGAAGCCAGGCGACAGCTGCTCCAGTGGCCAGAGCAGCCAGAACTCAGGAGGAGCTGCTGGAAAGCCTGTTCACCCATCTGGGCCTTTCTTGCTTCTTCTGTGAATTATTCTAAAGCACTCAGCTGACTATGGATTTAAATACCATTCTTTCGTCTTTAAAGCCACAGTAGATCCATTTGTTACTGATTTCACATTTTATTTGTAAAACAATAAATGTTTTCCTAGATCCTTAGAGATCATATATTTTACTTAGTCCATCTTTCTAAAGCAGAGCCTTAGAACATCTACCAGGGAGGCCTCTGCTGGGAAGGAGCAAAAGATGGGGAGACGAGGGAACTGACTTTCCTTCAGGGGAAAAGATGGGTTTTTGTTTTGTTGGTTTTTTTTTTTTTTCTGTATTTGACCTTTCTGTTTGGAAATCCTGCTTCTCTATGTGAGGGAGCTCGTTTCTACTAAACTATATGCCCCAGTCATTTCATACAAAATAAAAACTCTACAGTAGTGCTTGCTTTTAAGGATTTACAATATGTTTATGCATCTTGGGGAAATCTTTCTTTAAAAATTTATTATTTTAGTCAACCATTTATTGAGGGTAGTCATGTGGTTCAGTACTCCAAATGATGGAGGATAGGAGTCCTTTAGAAATTCATACTTTTGGGATGCCTGGGTGGCTCATTTGGTTAAGCATCTGCCTTCAGCTCGGGTCATAATCCCAGGGTCCTGGGATCGAGCACTCCTTCAGGCTCCCTGCTCAGCACAGAGTCTGCTTCTCCCTCTGCCACTCCCCCTGTTTGTGCTCTCTTGCTTTCTATCAAATAAATGAATAAAATATTTTTAAAAAATTTTCACACTTGTAAATTTTATATCACATTCGTTATAATTTCCAAATATTTCACATCTTCTGAGTAGTGCCAGAATGATCCATTCATAGAAGAAAAAAAACATTTCCAGGCCATTTTACAGGAAGTAGAAGAGATGTCCACAGTGACCACTTGTGACGTCACTCTAGCAGGGACCATCCCTCCACCCTCTATACAATACAGGCAGAAAATGTTTTATTTTGCATGGTGTAAAGCCGTAACAACTGGTTTCTGATTATCGTCCATGACTGTTAGGCTACTTAGTCCTTCACAGTGTTAGCGCTGGGCTCCTTGTCCTTTTATCCCATTCTGAAGGAGCCCCAGCACCGTCATCAGAATCTTTGGCATTTCCAGGCTCACCTCGCACTCCCCGCCGTGAACAGTGCACTCCAGACACACTACTCTCATGACCTGAACTTGCTCTGAGGAGCTCGCCTGTGCCTCAGTGCCTTGACCAAGCAGTGCCTTCCATCTGGAATGCTCTTCCTTCCCATTCCACCTGGTTAAATGTCTGGTGAAATCCTGCTCTTCCCGCCAGTCCCCTATGAAAAGCCAGTAAATGGATTTCCTCTTTGTGCTTCCACAGCTTGTGGACCTTAAAGCTGTCAGGGTGCCTGTTACAGTGTTTCATAATTTTTGGCAACCTTGCCAGGCTGAGCTCCTCAAACTCATGTTCAAGTCTACTACACCATCGGCCCATTATCTCAATGACTGGGTCAGCAGGTGCTTGATTAATGAGCAAGGTCACAGGCTGCATGAAAAATATGGGCCGCAGGGCCAAATGACGACTGCTAATTGCTTTACATTTTGACATTTCTTCTATTATGCAGAGTACATCCATGCATAAAGTTGCTCTCATTTTGGTCATACTTAAAGTGAATAAATGGAGCTGAAATATTCACATTTATGTTTATATAATTTTCTGTTTCTTTTTCTAACTAATAAGCTGTGATAATTCATGCAAGGCAGGAGAATTTTCCTTCTACACTATATATGATTAAAGAATTTTATGAATAAATTAATGTTCAAACAAGTGCAGTGAATGTTTTACAGTATTTAGTAGAAAACATGCTCATAACATGGTTAGTATCATCATCTGCATTCAAATGACCAGAAAATTACAAGTATATCAGCTAATTATGAACATAACCATTCCACTTTATCAGCGACAAGAGCAAGTGACTTGCAACTTTTGATTCAGATGTTCTAGAATTCAGGGAACCAGCATCATACATCATCATCATGCTAGTATTTGTCAACAACTCACAGTATGTTAGGCATTGTTAAATGGTTTAATTGTATCACTGCATTTCCTTTCACAGTAACTTTTACCTGAGAGAGTCTTGAAAACTTGCTGCCCTTCCCAATGATGAAAATTTGGAGTTGGGGAATTCTAATTTAGTCGATGCCAAGATTAAGAAACTGACTTGACATAAAACTTGAGTAATTAACAGCTCAAGTAGTCGTAGGATCTCTTTGAAGACCAAATGACAGGTAACCCAAACCAATTGAATTAATTTCCTTAAAAGCAGAATTTTGGCAAAGACGTTGGGATGTTGACAGAGTTGATAGCAATGCTGGAGAAACAGATGTCAGGACCGAAACAACTGAAATCCAGGGCCAATCTGGGATCTAAGCAGCAGGAACCATTAGGCAATATTGTCAGGGCTGAGTGGCTGGAATGAAGAATTCACACTGTTTCTTTCATCCTTGCATCATTCTGCTTCCAGATTTAAAAACCTGAAGACAATACCTAACGATATTTTATCCCATGTCTAAGGGAGGGAAAGGCATCTTAATTATAGCCCCAGCAAGACTGCATGCAATGGGGAAGAAACAAGTTTCCAAAAAGAAACCGCAGTGCTCCTACCAAGACCAGAGGAGTGGATGCTGGTGGCTGAGAAATAGCCTTGGTTCCACGCAGCAGCCCCCAATTCGCTTCTCATCACACAGATAGACTCTTTCTTTTCATTAAACTTTTTCTTTTAGTTATAGAGTCACATGCAGTTGTAAGAAATAATACAGAGAAATCCCATGTCCCTTTTACTAGCATAAGAACAGACACATAGATCGATGGGACAGAACAGAAAGCCCAGAAATAAATTCATGTGTGTCCATGAATTTACAACAAAAGAGGTGAAATTATCCAAAAGAGGAAGAACAGTGTCTTCAATGAACGGTGCTGGGAAAACGGAGCACCCCACGAAAAGAATGAACCCGGACCATGGTCTCACACCTTGCACAAAAACTAACTCAAAATGAGTTAAAGATTCAAATGTAAGTTCTGAGAGCATACAACTCCTAGAAGAAAACAGAGGCAATAAGCTCCTTGACATAGGTCTTGGCAGTGGGTTTTTGAATCTGACACCAAAAGGAAAAGTAGAAAAGCAAAAACAAACAAGAGGGGCTCCACCAAACTATGAAGGTTCTTTCTGCGCAGTGAAGAAACCCATTAGCAAAGTGAGATGGCAACCTAATGAATGTGAGAAAATATTTGCAAATCATGCACTTGATAAGCATTTAAAATCCAAAATATTAAAGAACTCACAGAATTCAATAGCAAAAAAAAAAAGATAAAAAAATGGTCAGATCTGAATAGACATTTTTCCAAAGAACATCCACAGATGGCTGAAAAGTACATGAAAATACGCATCATCATTAATCATCAGGAAAGGCAAATAAAAATCACTGTGAGATGTGACCTCACACCTGTTAGGATGCTACTATCAAAAGTCAAGAAATAAAGAGCTCGGTGAGGATGTGGAGGGAAGGACGCCGTGCGCGCTGTTGGTGGGAACGCAAACTGGTGCAGCCATTACGGAAAACAATACGGAGGGTCCCCCCAAATTAAAAACAAAACTACCACAACATCCAGAAATCCCACTTCTGGGTATTTATTCATAGGAAATGGGAGCAACACTCAAAAGGATATATGTGCCACATATGCACTGCAGCGTCACTTAAATGGAATCAAGATACAGAAACAACGTAAGCGTGAATCAATGAATGACTGCGTAAAGAAGATGTAGCATGTATATACACAATGGAACATGGCTCAGCCATAAAAAAGAAAGCAATTTTGCCTTTTGCAACAACATGGATGGACGTTGAAGGCATTATCCCAAGTGAAATAAGTCAGACAAAGATAAATACCATATGCTCTCTCCTCCATGTGGAATCAAAACAAAAACGAAAATTGAGCAAACAAACAAAAAACCAAACTGAGCTCGTAGATACAGAGCACATGGGTGATTGTCAGACACAGGGGCTGAGGTTGGGAAAAATGGGTGGGGGGATCAAAATGTAAAGAATATTAAAAAAGAAAAAAGGGAGCCAGAGAGAAAGAAGCTGTTGATTCCTCCTGCTATCTTAACTTCTGTTCCATCCTTAGCTTCAATTCCAACATCAGCCTGGGGCAGCGAATTTAGTGACTCTCACCCTGCAGATAAAGGATGAACAGAATCTGAAACATCTTCAATTACTGTGCACAGAAAGGGTCTCTCTTTACAAGGTTTTCTTTTCTTCCCTCTGTCTCCAGATGGGCTGGCATGCAGAGAAGAGAAGTTTCTCTGGAAAGCAAGTGCGTTTCTTCCTGGAGCTTAGTGCAAGCTGCAAGAAGTAACCACCACATCCTGTATTCTTGAGTTTCTCTGCCAGGTTTCCTGACATTCCAGCCTTGGTAGGCGTTGTCTGTATCCGTAGGTGTAATAGGTGCCAGGTCAGCCTCCCCGGAGCAGACATTTCCAGCTTCTTAGCTTACTTAGTAAGGACAGAGATAACCTCACTGCATCTACCCGCTCACAGTGCAGCCAATGCCCCATTTTATAGGCTTTTATTTATCATACCCTATTTCCAAGTCCTGGTTTCTCTGTTAGACATAATTCTTCCAGTTAAAGTGACAGACACCTAACTCGATATGCTTTAAAATAGTTTATTGTCTTGCATGTGAAACAGGGTAGTTTTTCTTGAAGCACAGGTGGATTCCATCGAAAGCTTAGTGGGTGTGGGACAAACTTCCATGAGCGATGTCACCACACCCAGTGTGCGACCCTTCCCCCACCTGCTCTAGCTCCCAGCTGCCGGCTTCACTCTCAGACTTCTTATACTCACTCTTGGCAATTACAGACTTCTCTTTTCTCAGGATGGTATCCTGAGAAAAGAGAAAGGATCTTACTGAATAGCCTAGAGAGTCTTGGATGGTTCCACTGGCTCTAATGGGCCTGTGGCAGGTGCTCATTTTAAGTAATCTCTGTGGATTGTAGATGAAGGAGCAGGTCTCGGCTCCGTCCCGGAGACAGATTTGGTCAGCGACACCTGAAACACTCTCAAAGAGGAGGGGGTGATTGGAAAGGGAAAAAAGAGTGTAATTGCTGGGTCAAGGGTAATTGAATATTTCCTTTTACAAGAAACTGCTTATGAAAGTGGGAGATGTGGGGGCAGGGAAAGAAAAGGTACAAACTTCCAGTTATTGATAAGTAAGTTCTGAGGATGTGCTGTGACCTGGGGACCAGGGTGAACAATGCGATATTGTATATGTGAACGTTGCTAAGAGACTAACACTTAAAAGCCCCATCACAAGTAAAAATACTTGTAACTCCGTGAGGGATGGATGCTAACTGACGTTTTGTGCTGATCATTCTGCTGCAATTTATAAATACATCAAATCAGTATGTTGTACACGCTAATACAGTGTTAGATCTCAGTGAGATCTGAGTAAAGCTGAGAAAAGAAACTGCTCAACGATACTCCAGAATAGCTGTTCCACTTTCCGTTCCCACCAGCAAAGGCTGAGTGGTCCAGTGTCTCCACATCCTTCTCAGGTGATGTCGCTATTTTATTTTACCCCATCTAGTAGGTGTGTAAACACGTATCACCGTGGCTGAAATTGGCATTTCTCTAATGGCCGGTAGTGATGAACACTTTTTCATGTGCTCATTTGCCGGCTGAGTATTCTCCTTGGCGAAGATAAGAAGATTCCAGCACTCCTCCTTCCGCCTTGCCTGTGTTCTGTCCGGGGCTCATGCGCAGACACGGACACGGCTCATGGTGTCTGACTGTGAATACGGGATGGTCAGCGCTGCCATCCGATAGAGAAGTGTAGCCGAATGTCTTCCTTCTCTCTCAACAAAATCTTTGTCATGACCCTCGTGGCTACTTCAAGGAGCTCCTCTGAACCAGTGTGCACTGTGGTTGTCTCTGTTGCAGAGAGACTGTCTCTGTCTCTCGGCAGTTCTAGGCTCTGCTTCGCACTTAGTGACAGGAGGCACTGAGGGTCATGTGAACGCACTAACAGTTGTTATAAAACATAGACCCTGCTTTACTAGCAGCCACTCGGATCTATTTGAAGCAGAAAGAAAGCTTTAAGGGCTTCACCAGACGATTGTACAAAATTTTGTGGTGAAAATGCACCACGGCCATGGAGCCAGTGGATTGCTCTTGCGCGAAAATCCGGTTTTCAGATTCCACGGTCAGGCGCTTGGTTGACACATGATTTCCCTACTTCCGGCTGCTCATACAAGCATCACGTCGCAGCTTCACCGGGCGACGTCAGCGCGGTGGGATCACGTTCTGCAGGAATACGAGGCTCTTTCACGACGGGGACGTACTCGCACCCGAGGGGGTGAGATGCTGGGTGAGATCGTTCTGTTTCCGCCCAGGTCCATGTGAAGCCCACAGCAGGAGCTCAGATCGCCTCCGTCTATGCAGCCAGAGCCTCCTTGCAGGGCTGGTGCGGCCCTGAGGACGAGGACATCCCGAAGCCCTGCAGGGGTCGCTGCGGCTGGGCCGCACAACACACCCACACTCTGCCTGACACCGCAGTGCTTGCGGAGTCTCACAGGTCTGGGGGCGCAGGAGGGTTTCTCCTCCTCGGGGTCCATGGGCGCGGCTCCGTGATGTCGCAGCCTCGTGGGCCGCCGGGTCCTGCTCCTCACGGAGCAGTGGTGGAGACACAACGGAGCGTGGGAGCACACGGGGCGTCTTCAGGCCTCGGCTCAGACTGGCACGCTGCCCCTTGCATTTATTCCATTGCACAAAGCAAGTCGCACAGACAAACCCCAGCTGAGCGGGGAGGCATGTACTCTGCTCTCGCAGGGGATGTGGAGGCAATGAATATTTCTGAGTAAGACTCGCCTGGCAGCTGGGTCCCAGGAGCAGGTGTCCCCACAGCAAGGCGCAAGCCCTGGCGTACTTAGGCTCCAGTCTTGTACCTCACGTCACATGACCTCCCTGTACCGTCTCTGGGCCGTCACCAGATCCCACCGGGGTCAAGAAGAGAGACATATGGGGCACAGCGGTTAGGCGTCTGCCTTCGGCTCAGAGCGTGATCCCGGCGTTGTGGGATCGAGCCCCACGTCACGCTCTTCCTCTGTGAGCCTGCTTCTTCCTCTCCCACTCCCCCTGCTCTTCCTCTGTGAGCCTGCTTCTTCCTCTCCCACTCCCCCTGCTCGTGTTCACTCTCTCGCTGGCTGTCTCTCTCTCTGTCGAATAAATAAATAAAATCTTTAAAAAAAAAAAAAAGAAGAGGAGACATAGACGCATCATTCAGTTTTCAGGCGGGACAAGGTCATTCGGTAAAAAGAGCATCTGTAACTGGAGCTATTGATAGGGATATGTCTGGAAAATGCAATCTTAAAACACACACACACACACATAATAGTATTTCAAAGACACAGGCGTCCCTGGGCCCAGGGTGCTGTGGGAGCCGCGGTGCACCCTCAGGACCCTGAGGCTGGTGGGGACCATGTAGTCGGCAGAAGCGATGGTTTCCTCCAAAGAGAATGAGCCCCAGGTTTCTGGAGTAGAAGTTTCTCCGTGGACTCGGAGATCCGTCCTGGCTGTACGTGAAGGCGTTTCTGGCGGGGAGCTGGACTCACGGGCTGGCAGGTGCAGTGGGCGGGCTGGCTGAGCGCAGGGCTCGAGGACGTCACCGCACGATCCCCTGAAGCCCAGGGCTGTTTCCCAGGCGGGAGAGAGAGGCCAAGCGAGAGGAGTGTGCACGTTCTGGCGCTGGCTGCTGGCTTCCCGCATAGGGATCTTGGGCTCCCCTCGCTTTTCTCGGTTCCAGCGTTCTTACACTGTGAAACAGGACGTAGAAGCTTGTTCCGAGCGTGAGCTGTGCTAACGCACACGAAGCATTGCACTGGCTCCGGAAAGTTCTCTGCAAATACAGACGGACAGGAAGATGGTGGAGGCTGATGGACACTGGGAGGCACACAGAGCAGAGAACCACGGGGTGTTCGCCCTAGACTGAAGCTGCGTGTCCCCCACCAATTCAGGTATGGAAATCCTAACCCCCAAGGGGGTGGGATCAGGAGGTGGGGTGTCTGGGAGGTGGTGGGTGCCCACAGGGATGGGATCAGTACCCTTACAAAAGAGACCCCAGAGAGCTCCTGATCCTTTTCTGCCATGAGAGGACACAGCGAGATGGCCATCAGTGGAGCAGGAAATGGCCCCTCGTCAGACGCTGGAATTTGCTGGTGACTTGATCTTGGAAATCCAGCCTCCAGAACGGTGAGAAATAAATTTCCGTCGTGTACAAGACCCCATCTATGTTATTCTGGCTTAGCGACCCGAACAGAGTAGCCAGCATTTGTGCCTGGCTGAGAGCGGAGCCTGGTTTCCACACTGGATGTGCGTCTCTGTAGGGTTGCGTGGACAGACAACATCGCTCTTCTGGGGTTTCTCTCAAAGTCCAAGGAGAAGGATTGTTTAGCCTGAGAACTGAAGATGACTGCCTTCTTCCCTTGACAAGGTAGAAGCAGGAGGTAGTTGAAGTGATTCTGGATACCAGACTTTATTTGGAGCAGCAGAGAAATTACTGGAAAACAAAAATACTCTCTGCAATTTCTCAAGCTTCTTCCTATGTAACTCATTGCCTAGTAAAGAAGAAATTAAACTGTGCGATGTCCTTTTTTAATGTAGATCAGATAAAATTATATAAGCCACTTACTCTCACTCAGTAAGATAGCTCATTGGTCCTTTTACGTCAGTACGTGTAGATCTATGTGGTTCTTTTTAATGGCTGTGGAATCCTACCACGGGGACATAACTACTGGAGGACACTTGGCCTGTCTTCAGATTGTTGGCTTTTTCCCTATTAAAAGTATTGTATAAACATTCTTGTACATTTGTGTGGATATTTCTTTAGATTCTTGGGAAATTCACTACATCCAATAGTATGGCCATTAAAGCTTTTGTAGATATTTCCTTTTATTTTTTATTTTTATTTATTTTTTTTTAAAGATTTTATTTATTTATTCGACAGAGATAGAGACAGCCAGCGAGAGAGGGAACACAAGCAGGGAGAGTGGGAGAGGAAGAAGCAGGCTCATAGCGGAGGAGCCTGATGTGGGGCTCGATCCCATAACGCCGGGATCACGCCCTGAGCAGAAGGCAGACGCTTAACCGCTGTGCCACCCAGGCACCCCTAGATATTTCCTTTTAAAAGATTACTTATTTGAGAAAGAGAGGGAGAGAGCGAGCTATGGCGAGTGTGGGCGGGAGGGGCAGAGGGAAACGGAGAGAGAGAATGTCAAGCAGACTCCCCACCAAGTGTGGAGCCCTATACAGGGCTCGAACCCACAACTCATGATATCACGACCTGAGCCAAAATCAAGACTCAGAAGCTTAACCGACTGAGCCACACAGGCACCCCTGTAGATACTTTCAAACACTACAAAAAAGCTAAGTCAATTTATACCCACTCAGTGTATGAGAGCTCCAGCCATCTTAGCCCCACTGTATACATTCATTGAGAACTTACAGATTCACATTGTCATGGGGAATTCTCTATGGTAGAAGTCAATTTGTTATGACAGCATTTGCTTTTGTCTTTAATATTAAGAAGTAGTTTAGTATTGACTGTACTAATCTGAAGTGAGTAATCATAAAAATAGAATCATGTGACATTTCAATTTTTTCCATGGGTAGCCATGTACAAACCAGTCTAAGTAAATAGAAGGCAAGCTCCCACTTTTTCTGCCCTAGCTCCATTTTATTATGTATACAGGTTTAAAGAGGACCAATTTTAAACACTCTCAAGAAAATATTAACTGGCATCGTTTCTCCCAATATCGCAACCAGATGACTCTTTTTCTCTGAACACAAACATATAATTGGTTATTTATTATTAAACCCCTAGCGATGTATCCAGGAATCAGATTGTCAACAAGAACTCCATATCCACAGGCAGCAATGAGAGTCACGTGAAGACTGTGTCATTGCCAGGTGTCTGTCACATAGGCTCCATTCCCTTCCCTGATACTGGAAATGGCGCTATAGTGAAGAAGGGGGCCTGGGGGCAGTCAGCTGTTTCATCAAGACACCAGGGAGCTGGAATGGTGGCAGCACAGGGGACATGGTCCCCAGAGCCAGTTTCTCCTGCAGGTTTAGAACATCATAAACATCTGTTCGTCCCTGTTGAGCAAAACATTTGTAAGGTCATGTGGCCCTGACCCTAAATGTGTGATATATATATATATATATATATATATATATATATATATATATATATATATATATATATATATATATATATATATATATATATATATATATATATATATATATATATATATATATATATATATATATATATATATATATATATATATATATACCAGTGTATCCTATGGCTTAGAGACGAATCCTGAACACAAAAGCCTCTAGGGCAGGGCTTCTTAATCTGATGTCCACTGATGGTTTGGCTTCATGGATAGACTTCAGGCAGCCTTCATTACTCAGGGTTCTACTTGGACCTTTGACAAACAGAACCAACCGGATGTATATATAAAGAATGAGATTTATGATAAAGAATTGGTTCACATGATCATGAAGGCTGAGAAGTCCCAAGATCTTCAGGCAGCAAGTCAAGAAGCTGGAGACACAAAAGAACCCAAGGTGGAGTTCAGTCTAACTGGGAAGACCTAAGTGCCAGGTGTTAGACCTGGAGAGCCAATGGTCCAAGTTCCAGGCTGGTCCAGGCCCAAGATGAGCCAAAAGTTCAGTTCCAGTACAAGGTCATGAAAAGACCAATACCCCAACTAGAAGTCAGACAGGCAGGAGGGGTTCCCCATTACTCAGAAGAGGGTCAGTGGTTTTGTTTTGTTTGTTTTGTTTTTATCTATTCAGGCCTTAACCTGGCTGGATGACAGCTGCCCACATTGGGGAGGACAAGCTGCCTTACTCAGTATGCCAGTTCAAATGTTAATCTCACTCCAAATCACACTCACAAACACACTGAGAATGTTCGAACATGTGTTCAAGTATTTTCTGACCTAGTCAAGTTGCCACATAAATTTAACCATCACAGTTCAAGTCCTTGCCCACCTGGCATATATACACATCCTCTCCAACCATGATTTCCAATTAAAGACAATAACAAGGCCATAATTCTGCCTAATAAGATCCAACTAAGCTGACACAACCAAAAATGCACTAAGGCCTTTCCTTGAAGAGGATATAAGGTTCTTGAGGGATATTTATTCTTCTCCTCGATACCCTGTAACTAAAATACTGTGACGTAAAATCAACAATACTAAATACTATGACATGAAGACAATACAGCTCATGTTACACGGTAAAGGAATAAGAGAGGGAAAAAGACAAAGATGTTTTATGCACACATATGCATACATATTCATGACAAAATAGGAAGGAAATGCTCATTTCTGGATGAATGAGCTGAAACTGGTTACGTGGTCCTACAAGCTCCATCCACTTCCCCGATACTGGAGATGGAGCATTCTGTATTTCCTTGGCCCTCAGCAAACACCTCAGCTGGTCGTGATTTTTTACCTGGTGTGCTGACCCAAACCTTCATCCCTCAAGGGTCTTGGGCCATAACCACCCAGCTGGAGTGGGTTGCTGTCATTTTCTGTTGACCTTAATCACAGGGCACCCTAAGGTATCTCTTGTATTTCAGACACACTCTCCCTCGCCTTCATTGTGGAGTAGCCGTCCATTTCTCCTTGTAGGGAGGATCATTCACCACTCCCAGCATCATAACTCCCTTCTTTGCTTGTTGACTCAATTGTGTGAAGACCGTAAGTGTCTAGGCAGCAGTCTTAACTGGATTCCAGTTCGATGGAATCGTTGTGTATATTCTGGTGAGAACATTTCTCCTTCTGGAACTGGGACATCTGGGGCAGAAGAGAATAAGGTGATAAGAACAGAAAGCATAAATTTTATTAGTGGATTACTAGAGGTAGTAGTGAGTAGTGCCATTCCCACCCCTTAATTCTTGGACCTTTGAATTCTGGTGATTGGAGAAATAGCACCATACTGGTTGCTGATTCAGTCCACATACAGCCTCCTAGAGAATCTTTCCTCAGTCCTGTGAGATACTACCACTAAGCTGGCGCTGTACCTGAGACTTCAGAAGTCCATTCCACCATTCTATCAAGCCAGCTGTTTTACATGTGAGGGAACATGATAAGACCACTTAATTCCATGAATATGGGACAATTGTTGCACTTCACTGGTTGTGAAGTGAAAGTCCTGGAACAGAGCAATGCTCTGTTGGTAGGATACCATAATGGTGGACAGAGCATTCTGTAGTGAATGGATGGTCATTTTGGCAAAAGCACTGTATGTAGGGAAGGCAAATCTGTATCCAGACTGTCTATTTCAGGAAGAACAAAAGGCTTCCCCCCTCCATGATGGAAGTGGTCCAATGTAACCAACCTGCCACCAGGTAGCTTGCTTATTACTCTGGAGAATGGTGTCATTCTGACTGTCAGACTGACTCCGTGTCAGTCTTTGCTGGGGGCAGATGGGGCACTCGACAGTGGAACCTTGTGAATAGAAGTCTGTGTTGCTGAGCCCATGCATAACCCCCACCCCTGTCACCATGGCCACTTTGTCCATGAGCCCATTGGGCAATGGCAAGGGTGACTGTGGAAAGAGGTTGACTGCTATGCACACAATGGGTCATCCTACCCACTTGATTACTAAAATCCTCCTGCTGAGCTCATCCATTGGTGAACATTCACACAGTACACAAATATCTTCACACTCACTACCCATTCAGAAAGGTTTTTTCACAGATTTCCCCCCAAATTTCCTTTGAACCACTTATCCAGTCTTGGTCCTTCCATGTCTTTAGTCATCTTGCCCAACCATGGGACACAGCTTGTGAATGAGAATATAACAACACGTTTGGCCATATCTCCTTCCAAGCAAAATGAACCACCAGACGTATAACTAGAAGTTCTGCCCCTGAGGAGACTCTCTCTTGTCCACTGTCTTTTAGAGATGTCCCAGATAGGACTGTTGGGCTGCAGCTGTCCACTTCCAGGTGAACGCTGTCCATTGTGCAGAACCACCTGTAAGCCAGGCCTGAGTTATCTTTCTTTGTTGATAGACTGTAGACAGCTCCTAGTGAGGCCGTAGGAGCAGGCTGGGCGAGAGAAGGCAAGGGTGGGGGCCGTGGCATTTGGGCTGCTCCTAAAGTAAATTGCTCATGCCTTCAGGCCTGCTTGGGCCTAATTGTGCAGATACCACTTCCATCTGATGGGGAGTGTTGCTGAGCATGTCCACTTTGTGGTTTGGTGCATCAGATAACATCCACGCATGAGGGGTAAACCAGGCCACACTATAACCAGATGACCTGGGGTTAAATGTTCAGTCTCTACTAAGGCTCAGGAGCAGGCCAAGACCTCTTTCTCAAAAAGAGAGCACAGCTTTCCTCAGAAATCCTCAGCGTCTGTGCTGTGATTCATCTACAGGGGCCCGCCAAAGGCTCCGATCTGCCACTGACACTTCAAGCACCCCTGGATGTGACCCAAGTGGCAGACCAGCCATGCAGCTATTGCACCTGTTGCAGAGCTCCTCTTATTTCTGAACCTCACTCAAAACCAGCAGTGTTTTTGGTTACTCAGTAAATAGGCAGGACATGACATCCACAGGAGGAATATGTTGTTTCCAAAATCCAAAATGCAAAAACCCAAAGGAAAGTTTGCACATCTTTTTTGGTTTGTGGGGAGACCTGATGCAATACCATATCCTCTTCTTAGGAGAGATCCCTCAGACAGCCCCACACCATTGGTCCCTAGAAATTTCTCAGAAATAGAAGGCTCTTGAATTTTTGTCCGATTTATTTCTCACCCTTTAACACAACATCTTACCAACAAGTCTAGAGTCATTGCTATTTCTTGCTCACTAGATCCAATCAGCATAATGTCATCAATGTAATAAACCATTGTGATATCTTCTGGAAGGGAGGGGCAGTCATGATCCCTGCGAACTAAATTATGACATAGGGCTGGAGAGTTGATATATCTCTGACATAGACCAGGGAAGGAGTGCTGCTGGCCTTGCCAGCTGAAAGCAAGCTACTTCTGGTTGGGCTTATGGCATAGATGGAGAAAGAGGCATTTGGCCAGATCAAAGCTATACCCCAGTACCAGGGGGTGTTAATTTGCTTAAGCAATGCAGCCACATCTGATCTAATTGAAGTGACCACCTGCTTAAGTTTATGATGATCCACTGTCATTCTCTAGAATCGATCTGTCTTCTGCACTGGCCAAATAGGAGGAGTGAAGGGGGATGCGGTGACAATCACCACTCCTGTGTCTTTCAAGGTCTTGATGGTGGCAGTAACCTCTGCAACCTCTCTAGGAATGTGGCATTGCTTCTGGATGACTCCTTTCCTGGGTAGAGGCAATGATAGTGGCTTCTGCTTGGCTTTCCCACCATAATATCCCTCACTTCACAGGTCAGGGAACCAATATGAGGATTCTGCCAAACACAGGGCTTAGTATATCTATTCCAATTATACATTTCAGAACTGAGGAAATAATCACAGGATGGGTATGGGGACCCACTAGACCCACTGGGAGATGGATTTGTCCTAACACTCCATTGATCACTTGATTTCCGTAAGCCTACACTCTGGTAGACTACAGTGACATTTTGGGTCTCTTGGAATTAGTGTCGATTAGGAGTGAGTGTCCAGCAGTCCCTGAAATGTCTGATTATTTCCAAAGTAGTTACCTTGGTCAAAGCCAAAGGTACCTTTAGGAAAAGCTGGAGAAAGATTAGCAGGAAAATTGTTTGCTAGTTACCAGGATCCTTCCTCAAGGGTACCTGGACTCCCCTTCATTCAAGGGTCCTGGGTCTGTAAACTGGCTCAAGTCTGGGAATTGATTAAGGGATGCAACTCTCTTTCATGATTCAGGTTAGACTTTTGTTCCCTTGACCTGGAACTTTTCTTCTGGGTTAAAATTTATTTCACCTCTAGGAACACTGTGATCAACTAGCCAACACCACAGGTCTGCGTGAGTCAGACTATTCTGACTGCTGCTTTGACTCTGCTGTGCGTTACAGTGACCATGCACTCCCTGCCTTGGGCTGTTGAGTGCTGCCACTTGGTCCCTCACAAATTCATTTCTCACACAGTGGTACAAAGTATGTCTTCTGCATCTTCCCAGTGTGGGTGAGAATGTCTTCAGTGACAAGTCCAATCTAACATTCCAATCGGCCTCACCTGTGAATCCCTTCCTCTACATTAAACCAAGACAGGGCTGGCATTTCCAGCTCATTCTTTATGGGCCACTTTTGGTCTATGTTTCACAACCAACCAAACACACTGTTGGACTCGTTCTGAGTCCCCAGGCAGCAGCATTAAATGCCGAACCTCTTCTTAGGGAGCCTATATCAACCAATCCATCCTAACCCAAGTTCATGTTCTTCTCCCCACTATCTCACACCCTTAATATCCATTCTCATACATGTTCCCAGAGCTGTTTGTATAAGTTAAAAAACTCAAGTGGTCCCTTGGAGTGTAGTGCACCTCTGAATGGGTTCACCTTGAACCTCACCTCTGGGGGCCTGCTGAGACCTGAGTTAAGCTACAGCATAGAGGGGAGGTAGGGGTAGGTCCTGTCTTTGTGTGCTTGGGCTGCCATAACAAAATACCATAGACCGGGTGGCTTAAAGAACAGAAATTTATTTCTCACAGCTGTGGAGCCTGGAAGTTCAAGACCAAGGTGATGGTTGATTAGGTTTCTCGTGAGAGATCCCTTCCTGTCTTGCACATGGCCACCTTCCTGTCATGTCTTCAAAATGGACTTTCCTTGTGTATGTGCATGGGGAGAGACAGAGATCAGTTTCTCTATATCTTCTTATAATGCCACCAATCTTATTAGATTAGGACCCCCCTCCGAGGATCTCATTTAACATTAATTACCTCTTAAAAGCTGTATATCCGAACACAGTCACACTGAGGGTTAGACCTTTAACACTGAACTGTGCGTGGTACACAATTCATGGCAGAGGCTACGAATCTATAAAAGGGAAAAGAACATCTTTATTTTTTTCCGAACTTGAATCAAAACATTCCCTTCAAGTATGTATGTCACTCACAGACCAGGGTATTAGCAGTACTCATGACTTTGTCATCATGAGAAATCAGATGTTTCATATCACATTACAGTTGTCCATAATCTTAGGAAATTGTTTATGCTTGTCACTATTTCAGAATTACAGCACTTAGAGGGTCCACCATTGCAGGTACACGTATTATCATGTAACCAACATATTTGTATCTTGGTAAATGTATTTCAATATCTGATCACCTTGTAATTTCAAGTACTTTGTTGCAAACTTTTAAAAGCATTATCATGACACAGGATCTGTGGGCATCTTCAGATGGCCTGAGGGGCCAGGGCTGAACGTCTCCTATTACACGGATACCTGTATATTTCCGTTTTTGGACTTTGGTTTGTTCTCCACTGGTTACTAGTTATTCAGGATCAGCCAGGATTATCTCAGCAGTGAGGGGTGGAGAGCTGAGCTGACATGTAAACCTGGAGGTCCCTTTGACAAGAAAGGAGTTTAGTGACCAGGCTTCTAAATACAGACTTGTAGGGCACTATGCATCATGGCCAGTACAGCACAATCATGGCCAAAACTCTGCAACTATGTTGAGGGTTATTGAAGCCTTAAAAATAAGGGTGAGATTGACCAAACTTTAGCTAGAATTATTAGCAACCACCTTTTCTAATAGAACTATGCTTTGTGGCATTGTTTTACACTGATCTCACGTTAATGGAAACTTGTCCTAAAATAAACAAGTGGTTATTTTCTGGATTGTGAGCCAAAGTTTAAAACGTTCCCTCTTTTGAACAGACACTTCTCAAAAGTGGCCACATGAAAAGCTACCCAACATCATTAGTCTTTAAAAAAATACAGACTAAAACCACACTGAGATCCCTCATTCTACCTACTAAGATAGCTAACATTAAAATGCCTGACAAGACCAGATGGTGAGGATACGGAGAAACTGAAAATCTTACATTGCAGGTGGGAGTTAAAAATGATGCATCCACTTTGGAAAATAGGCTGTTTCTTAGAAAATTAAATTATAGGTCTCCCTCATGACTGAGCGATTTATTCCTAGGTGTTTCCCCAAGAGAAATGAAAGCAGGTGGCCATGGAACAGCTTGCTCTAGAATGATACGAGCAGCTTTATTTGTAATGACCAAAAGGAGGAAAGACTCCCAACGGCTGTCAACAGGAGAACGCCCAGATGACTGTGGATATCCCTGCCCTGGAGTACTAGCCAGCCATGAGAGGAGGGAACTGCTAACGGGGGTAATATCGTGGATGAATCTCACTGACATTATGTTGAGTGAAAGAGCAAGACACACAAAAGAGTACCTACAGTGTCACTCCACTGATACGAATGAATAAACAGGCACCAGTGATGTGGTGAAAGAGATCTGAGCAGTGCTTGCCTCAGAAGGTGCACTGGAGGGGCATTGCCTGGAAAAGCAGCACAATGGATGGTGCTGGTTGGATTGAATGTTCTACCTTCTGAGCTCGACGTTTTTCACACAAGTGAATATGTTTATCAAGACTCATCCATGTGCAAGATAGGAGCACTTTACCTCAATTACACGTATACCACAATTAAAACAAAGTGGGACCTGGATTCTCCCATATGGTAAACGTATGGAAACATTTCTCATGCCAAATTTTTTTGTCTCCGTAAAATTAGGATTAATATACATGCATAATAAAAGACGTGTCTATCTGGTCAGTGTGGCCAGAGTGTCAGCCCAGAAACTGTGCCTGATGGACACAAGTGGAAAAGACAGGGCTCAGTGGAGGAAGGGAGGAATGCAGGTGGAAGGGGCGTTCTCCAGGAAACCTGCCCCAACTTAGGAGAAAGGATCAAATCAAGGAGGACACATGCTGATGTATGAAAGGTTGTTGAGATGTGTCAGAAAGAAGTCGCTCTATGTTGCTGAAAATGAGAACTGGCATTCGTTTCCTGTAGGAGAAATTGTGCTAGCCATATTTTTCAGACTTATATTTTGCCCACGATATTTCCTCTTTGAGGCGAGAGTTATTTTCCCCTACAGAAAAATGTTCTGATCATGTTTCTTCTTAATTTAGCCTTCCCAGCTTTAGAACAACTAAAGCTGACTGATTTAACATATAAAATATTTTTAAAAGAATAATGGAATCCTATAAAAGTCTCAACATGAAGTGTTTCTGGAATGCAATGAGAAATTCACACTTCTGTACCAGGGAGCCACAGAGTTGGCTGGGGCCACAGGCAACTCTGATATTTCAATAAACTATAAAATAAAACGATGATCTGCCATTCCGCCATTATGCCTTGTTCCTTAGGTGTGGATGGGAGATAGCGTTCATTCATTCATTCAACAAATATTTATTTAGGACCCATCATATTCCAGGTGAGTGGTGAACACGATGGTTCCAGGCAAAGGCAGACAATAATCAAATGAACAAATCTGTAGTAATTCAGGCCACTGATTGTGGAATTAAATAATTCTGAGTTCAAATCTTGATTCTGCTTCTTAACAGCCATATAACCTTGGTCAAAACCCTCCCAGAGACTCCATTTTTCCTTGTCAAGGAAGATTAAAAACGCCTATCTCTTAGGATACATTATACGGGGGTTAGCATACAGTGCTTAGCATGTAGCTACTACTATTATTCTTAATGATGCTCTGGAATTTATGAGGGCCCTTAAACCATCAAATACCCTTGTTGGTGTCAGACTTTTAGATATATCACTGAAGATGATAGAATTATCAGACAACAGAGAAAAATCATAGAACATGTGACAAGGCCTTAAGGTCTAGGGATGACTGAGCACGTGAGGTCATAGGACCAGCAGAGATGGACAGAGGATTAGGAACACGAGACCACAGATACTCAGCTTGAGCCATTCCAACACGCTGCCTCACGGGTGCTCTGTGCTCAAAGTTGGATGGAGACTCAAGAGCTAAGATGAACTGGAGTCTCTCCACCAAACCAGCTTCCATCACCATGGCCTTCTGCCCTGTGTTCCCTGCTTGTCGAGCCCCCAAATGTGCATGATGCCCTGAAGTAGGTCATCTGTGGGCAGAATGGTGACAAAATGCAATGCTGTGTCCAGGCCTTGCCTCGGTGAGCTTTGCTGATCTGTGATCCATCTGGGAAGCTGGTGTTCTTCCCCCTCTTCTCTTGCGTGTTCTCATAAACCAAGCGAAAAGCAACTTTGGACACTTCCAGTGGGTTCACTCTCTGAATGGTCCTGGCAAATTGGACTTGCCAGAAAACATGACTAAATCAGTCTCTATGTCCTGGACCTGTCCATCATCTAATGGAAATGCGGTGGTTTGTTGTAAAAGTAAAGAGTGTGAATGTTTCACTACCAAGGGCAACAATTAACCAAACCAATTGCCTGGGTCATGAGCAACAGTGTCACCTGTTCCCATGTCGTGCTGCTGGGGATGGGACAATAAAGCATAATTGCCCTGGCTTGTCTCCTCCCATTAGAGCTTTCATGACCCACTTAGTAGTAGCTGTGTTCATGGATTTGCAGAGGGACATTGGCCATTGTCCTTCCAGCAGTTTCTTCTGTTACTTTTTCTTATTTTTTAGTTAAAAAACAAAACAAGTAATCATTATGAAAACTTTAGGAAGTATAGATAAGCAAAATGGGAGAAACATGCAATGAAAATCCCAGCCAACCTCCTTGTGGCCCCTTAAATTCAGTGGACACCTGGGACATAGTCACAGATACTCTGCTTGGATGATGGCCTTTGTGCACCATAACATCCCTATCCCATGCTCCAGATGAATGAACTGAAGCTTGGAGAGGTCTGGCAGCTTCCCCGCTGGTAAGCGGGGAGTCAGGGTTTGATCTCAGGAGCTGTTACTCCAGACAAGGCAGCACCCAGGGCTGGGCCAGACCTGGGATTGAAGGCTGACCATCAGTCAAGATCATTAAAGAGAATTGCAGAGGACAAGAGTTACTGTTTCATGCTACTGTCCTGGGGACAGCAGCTAAGGGACCACACTCCTCCCTGGAGCCCCATGTCATTACCCCAGGCACAATCCCTGACCCTCTGCCACTGTGTCCACTTAAACATTTCTGGAAAGTGCGTCCTGTGCTCTGTGACTGTGCACGACCCTGGGGAGATCCTCTCTTCTCGCTGCAGGAACCAGCACTCTCTAGCCCTAGCAGAAGACCTCCCACTCCTGAGTTATTTCCTCTAGAGCGGGTCCTGGGGTGCAGTTGTCAGGGCTGCAGGGAGACTGTATTTAGATGCTGAGGGGCCCTGTAGACATCTGCACCCTGTGCCACGTGTGAGGCAAGGGGGAATGATTCTTTCTGAATATGTCAGTGTTCTTTTCCTGTCTGTGCTCCATTTCTAGGGACATGTCCCCTCCTCTGCCAGGGACATCCTTGTCTCACGGACAATCAGGATTTCAACAGCAGGAATGCAAATTGGAGTAAGAGTCACTGTTCAGCACCTGACAACCCAATTAAAATTCCTGAGTCCACAAGGACCCTGAAAGCCAAACGTGGAAGAAAAAAAAAAAAAAGGATTTCTGAATCCCAGGGAGAGAGAATTCCTCTGATAAGGTCGCCGTCATCAAGGAATGAAGTGCCCATTGCCTAGTGGGGTGGGAGGAAGAGAGGAGAAGAGTCTGCCCGACACTGGGAGAGGGTCATCTCAAAGGCTGAGGGCCACAGTCTGCTCTCACTCATGCTGTGCGAGGCTGGTCTAGAGAGGGGGGGCTCCGGAGGCTCCCCAGGCATAACCATTGGCAGGGAGGGCCCAGATCACACATCCTGGGATGACGAAGGGCTGCACATGCACAAATTGTTGTAAAACCCCAGAGAACCTTGCACAGCCGTGGGTAGAAGGGGAGGTCTCATGCATGAAGGAGCCTAGATTCTGTACTGGGGGCTCTAAGTCACGTTTACTTTAAGAAGAATAAAGGAATATGACAGTTCTTGATAGTGTGGAGAGTAAATATGCTGACAGTCTGGGTTAGGGTCGTGGTTGAGTATGAAAACGGCTGATGAGCTCACAGAAAATGGCAGGAAGTGGCAGATGGTTGATGCATTGTGGGGACTGAGCTGTATACATTCTCCTTAGTCTTCTCCTGTGATTCCAGTGGAATCACCTTAACTTCCACTTCCACTCAGATACTAACAACATTAGGGCTAGCAAACATTAAAAGAAAATGCTGGAGTCTCTGTAATAGGTTCGGACATTTTGGCCGCATCTGCCCCATGCGCTCAGATTGTAGTGTCTCAGTCCTGGCTGGGGAACCCCTTCTCCTCCCCTGAGCTGTGTGCGTTCCTGCGGCACAGGGCAACTGTTCTAGGTCGAGGCCCCACGATTAGCTTAGTACAGAGTTCACTGAACTCAAAACCCAAGCCGTCTGGGCACACATCCAACCCAGGCGGAGCCAAATGCTGTTACTAGAATGCTCAGGCGTGGTGCCAACAATCACTTGTACAGGAGGGAAGCCCGGCCCCAGGAGCACAGGGCTTGGGTTGAACGCAGGTGAGAGGTGAGCCCACGGCCCCGTCCTCCAGGCATCTTAGGGCAGTCTACACTGCGCACAAGCTGCGGCAGGTAAGATGCACAGCCCGCTCCACCCCTGCTTGCTTAGAGCGCAGGAGGGAAGACAGGAGGGGCCGGCAGAAGGTCCTGGCGGGCTGGTCACACCCACAGACTGAGGACGCGGACAACGGGAATATCCAAGCGGAAGGAGAAAAGCAGGAACGCTTACTCTTGAATATACCTGTTTCTCAGTATAAAAGTGGGACACTTGGCAAATCGAAATGTAAGAAAGCAAAATGACTCAACTCTGAATGTCAATGTAGTGCGCTGTTCCGTGTATTTCTTTGCAGACTGTTAGTCCAAGCCTGACAGAGGCTATGGGGTTTCGAATGAGTTACTCCCTCTGCGGTGAAACCCGTGTCGGAAGGACGGTAGTCAGGAACAGACTTGCCTAGTGCGCCGCGTGCTGGCCGAGAACGGACCAGACCGCTCCACGACAGGTATTCCTACACCGCACCGAGTTTTAATTGGGACACTAAAGGTTAGAACGGACTTTGTGTACAGCATCGTGAAAGCAATGATTTCATGGGGAAACGAAGTCAGAGAGGGAAAACATTAACTTTTGCTAAGTGCTGACCCCTGGTGGTGGAAAGTGGCAGGCCAGCTGGAGGAGCCAGGTGTCTATGGGGAACCCATCACCTGCTGTCTGGTGATATCAATGTGCCACGGGGGCATCTGTCCCGGGGAAAGGCAACAGGCCTGGCCATTCTCGCAGGGCTCAGGGGACCAGAGCTGTGGCCTGGGAGGGAGCACAGCACGGCCCCCCAGGCACAGCAGAGCCTCTCTGCAATGACAGAGCTGCTATGTCCATTAAACAGACCCCCTTCCCTGGAGCCTATACAGTCAATCCAAGGAGTCTGTCCCCCTCCTCCAACACGGTCTCCCCCAGGTGGCCTTCCTAGCCTGCCCATGTCTTGCTCTCCCTTAGGGTCCCCAGATGTCTCCAGTGAGCAGGGGAAGGCTCTTGCTTTGGGGTAAATCAGGGATCTTATCAGACACCACACCCCAACCAGGGATTCCTGCCAAACTGCCTAGATCCTTACTAACACGACAAGAAAAGGCCTCAGGTTAGCAGTTCCCAAACCTCACTGCACACTGGAACCCCGGGGTCTTTAAGAACCCCCACTGGCTGCACACGCCCACTCCCTTCTGGACACTATGCTTCCCTCAGCCTGGGGGCAACCTGGACACAGCAGTTGTAAGCACTTCCAGGGACTCCGACGTGCAGGCAAGCGTGGGGACCACTGTCCTAGTTGGGAGAAATCCGAGCCTTGACTGAAGCTGTCCGTCTTTTGGTGTCTTGTGGCCACAGCATTTCTCTTGGAGGCCCGGGATCGGCACGTTACACAGGCAGAGGACCTTTAGTGACAAAGGTTACTGTCCATCATGGAGCCTCCACAGGGACAAGAAAACCACCAACAACCAAATGCTCGCACTTTACAGTTTGCAAAACACTTTGCCCAAGGAGACGCTGTTCAGGCTCCCAAAAGAGAGACCTGCCAGTGTCGTGGAGAGTTTGACCTTTGGAGTCAGAAGGACGAGGTTTACGTCCTGCATCTGCCCCTCGCCAGTTGTGCGGTCAGTCCCTGGGCCTCCTGGAACCTGGGCTTCTTCACCTGCAAGGCGGAAACGGGCACCCTCACCACACAGGGACTTGAGCAGATTGGAGAAAACCAAGTGACAAGAGCCCGCAGAGTGCCAGGCGCAGAGAAAGCAAGTGGCCGTAATTATGACTAGAGGGCTCAGAATGTCCCAGAACTCCCTGGCTTCTGTCCAGAGGGAACAGGGTAGGAGCTGGGTGTTTGCATTCTGGCCTTGCCCTACCCTGTGCCCCTGAGCCAGGCGCTGACTCCCTGGGAGCTTGTCACAAGGAGCAGGGGGACCTGCAGAGAAGGCCAAGATAATGGGTTTGTGCGTAATTATGCGTAATTATAACTCGTGTCACCAGAGTAAAATTCATGTTCTGGGGCAGGTAGGACTTCCTGTACCTTTGAGACATGAGGACCCCAAGCAGCTCATGTCATTGCTTCCCCTCCCCCATTTATTGCGAAATTAAAAAAAACACCTCTCCCCATTTCCTGACACGCCCTGGGGGGAGCCGCCCTCCGTAAGACCCCCTCATGTGGATCCTGAACACATTCCTGGGGAGAAGTCTGTCTTTACACAGCCGGGGGTGGCCTTACCTTGCCTTGCCATTCCATAGGCTTCCAAGTGGGCCCGATTAGCAACAGAAACGCCTCCTTGTCTGCACCTCGAATCAGTTGACAAGTCTAAGAAGGTCCCCTAGGGAAGCCATGGGGCTGACTCCCTGTTCCAGAAATACAACCACAGTCATCTTGTTGGCCTGCAGGGGGCAGCAGAGCGCCGGCCGGAGCAGAGTGAGCAGCTCTCTGGGTCCTTAGTGCAGGGGGCTGACCCTGGGGAGAGGACACCTTGCCCCCAGTGCATCTGGGCAGGGTGGGGGTAAGGGCGGCCAAGGCCAGAGACTGTGGGGGCGGGAAGAACACGGGGCAGGTCTGAGCTGGGCGAGGTCTGTTCCCCCAGTTCCCTGGGAAGTGAGTGGGGGCAGGGGTGGGCTGGAGCCCCTGCGCTGTCCCTCGGAGCCCACCACAGTGTCTCTTTCCAACAGCGTGCTTGGAGCTCTCACACTGGGGCTTGACATCAGCCCAAGAGGCAGTATTTACACCACAGGAGTCAGCAGGCACTGCGAATCAGTGGGTTTTTGTTTTTGTTTTTGCCCCCAGCGAGCTGGGTAACCAGCACACATTGCTTTGGGGTGTAGCGGAGCCCCACGGGGCTCAGCTTGGGTGGTAGGAGCCACCTTCTTACAAGGAGCGGCGCCTCCGACTCTGCCTGGCTCACCCCACCACCGAGCAGGCCCAGTGCAGCTGTCCACACCCGTCCAAGAACTGTGCGGTTGCTTAGCCAGCCCGATTCTGCTTCCCAGGGAAAAGGAGGGGTGATTATTAGGACAGCAGGGAGGGGGTGCGGGGAGATTTTGCCTCTGCATCTGTGTTTCCTATCACTGCAGTTCTCCTCTGCTCTTACCTTAGCATCCTAGCTTGGCGGCGGGCGGGGGCAGGACGTTAGCTTATGTTTATTTTGACTGTCCTTCTCATCAGATGATTTAGAAGCCGATATTAAAGCAGTAATTTTTCTAAGCCTAAGACAACACAGTGAAGAAAGATGCCCAGACACATATTGGAAAATTGGACAAAGTTGGGAGTTCGCCCAGAATTTAAAAATCACCACAAACAGTGCATTCGCGTGATTAAGAGTTGCAGCTCCTTCCCCGCTGGGTCTCCTGCATCCTGCCTGGTGCAGAAAGCCTAGCCCTCTCCCCCAGACCCGTTGGTCTTCCCTGGGAACCTGCTAAGTCAGTCAGTTGTGGGATGAGACAAGGAGGCTGAATTGATATGCCAAGAACTGTTGTAGGCATGGGAGAGAGCACAGTGAAGGAGAGGCAAGACTCTGGCTAGAAACAAATAAGAAAAATGCCAGGTGGGGTAAGTCAGGGGTTGGCAGACAATGGCCTGGGAGCCACAGCCAGCCCAACACCTGTTTTTGTAAATAAACTTTTATTGGAACATAATCGCCCCTTTCATTTCCTACTGTCTATGCCTGCTTTAGGGACACATGGCAGTCTCAAGAGAGACCACGTGCCCCTGGTGTAAGTGCAGGGATTCACACAGGGTCATATGAGAGAAAGGGGTGTGGGGCATGGCCACTTTCCATTGAGTGCTCAGGGGGCTCCTCTCTAATGGTGACATTTAGATCAGCGTGTGAAAGACTGGAGAGGGGAGGCAGCCAGATGTGGGGCAGGGGGAAAGCAGAGGGAATAGTGAGTGCGAAGGGCCTGGGGCAGAAGGGAACTGGGTGTGTCCCAGGAACCAGACCAAAAAGGCGGGGAGGGGTCTGGCACTGGGGCTTGAGCACGGGTGGTCTGGGGAGAACGGTGCCCCATCAGAGAGGTAGGCGGCTTTACAAACCTAGGGCAGGTGATTGGTTTTGGTCCAGGTGTGTTCAGCAGGTGGGAGCAAAATCTGACTCAGTTTTGGGACTTTCCCTCCAGCTTCCCGGAGACATCAGACAGAAGGTGATCGGCCAGGCAAGATTTGAGGGCGCTTGGACGGGTTGTCCTGGCTCAGTCACTTTGTGAGCCATGGCCAGGCATGCAAACAGAGGCCCCGATCCCTGGTAAATATTTAAAGTGTGAAGTTAAAGCAAACAAGTGGGGAAATGGTCATGTTCTGCCTCCCACTTACACAAATACACCTTCCTGACCCCTGGAAGGCAGGACTGGTTTAGAATTCCCATTCCTCAGGTTCATTGCTCCTTCCTGTCCTCTTCCCAAGCCTGCGGCCCTACCTGTGAGAGGCCCACAGCCATGGACACCCCAGGCCTCACTCTGCAGCCAGCGACAACTGCCTGTCTGCGGAGCAGGGGACACACAGGAGACTCTTGCAAGGCAGGAGCCAGAATTTAGGAAACACCGTGATCCCAGCTCCTGACTCTCCAGGTGTTATGGCTGGGAGGGCCTGACTTGCTTCAAGTTTGGCCTCATTTGCCTGTTATGACTTCCCTGTCCCTAAAAAGTTTACAAGGAGCCCTCGGACCCAATCTCCAGGTTCAAATTATACAGGTAGTTTGTAAATGCTGAAAGCTAGAAAATGCATTTAACAAAAGCACCTGAGACTGGCAATAAGGCCCACTTTTCACCCACCTTCCAGGGCTCTACGATCAGACTCTGCCCGCTCCAGACTTTCCTATGCAATGTCCTTTGCAGGTGTATTCTGCAGCCCCACCACAAAGGAATTGATGTCCTCTGGACACCAACAGATCTTTTAAATTATAAAGCCCTTTGCCTCTGCTTTTAAGATACCATACCAGATTTAGAGAGAAATTAGAAACTAACACCCCCTTCACAGAGAAATAGGACCAAAAACGTCCCTGGGGCCTCCTACAAATGATCAGAAAAAGGCCAATATTCAGGGGCTAATAGAAGCCAAGGTTCAGCTGTGTGCCCAGAAAGACGGCTTTTGTTAAAATGCTTTATACAGACTTCACAAAGGGATAAATCTTTTGATTCTCATTTCAGTTAACAGTCTTTGTGATATAAAAAAAGCAAAAACAAAAACAAATTTAGTTAAAAAGATGGGCCAATCCCTTGATATTGAAGCTGAAATCCTGTTCTTTGGGAAATTAAAAACAACTATCTCTGTCTTCCCAATCTTGGCAAGACAGAAACGCAGCCCTAAAAACAAGTCAAAGTCCACATACACTTACTAATCCCCCAAACTCACCTCCTCCTCTCAAAATGTTTGTGGATATTATAAAAGATCAGAATATTGGAACAAATTGTCCTGTACTTAAGAAAAGAGAGATCCGAGGTGCCGGAGTGGCACAGTTGATTAAGGGTCGGACTGTGGGTTTTAACTCAGGTCAGGATCTCAGGGTCGTGAGATCGAGCCCTGTGTTGGGTTTCTGGCTCAGTGAAGAGTCTGCTTAAGACTCTTCCTCCCTCTCCCTCTGCCCCTCCAGCCCCTGTAAAATAAATAAATAAATAAATAAATAAATAAATAAATAAATAAATAAATTGTTAAAAGAATTCTGTAGAAAAAAGAAAAGAAATCCATTTTAAATAACAATTACTCTGAAACTCTAGGGGGAAAAATGTACATTCTTTCTCTGTCCTGACGATGATAAATCTTGTCTTTAAAATGTAAAGAGAGACCACAATCACCCGAGACTGGGGGAAAAAAAAGGGAAAGTAGCCTTTCAAAGAAATTTATTTATTTATTTATCCATTCATTCATTTATTTAGAGACCTTTTAAAAATACAAACTGCTAAAAGGGCCCTTGTGCCCAGACTCTAGCACCTCTGATAACAGAAAGATATGCTCTAAATTTCTACCTTGGAGAAAACTTAAGATAGTCTCTGCACTTTTCTGATTTAAATTTTCTACCCCATCTTCTCCAAGATCTAAAAGCCATTCTGTGAAATGCAAACTGTAGGGAAAAGAGTGTCATCAGAAAAAAAAAAAAAAGATAGAGGGAGATATTTGAAACATGTGCCTTTAATGTCCTCTCCACAAATATCAGTATTGTCTTTACTATCTTGTCTGTGTGCGTGTCTCACGTATGTGTCATAAATGTGAGACGTTTTCCCTTCCCCCAGATGTATCCCTTCTGTTAAGTTGTGAGACTATTTCGTTGAAGGTAAGTGCTTATAAAAATTGGGCATTCTAAAACTCAGAAAGATAAAAACTAACTGAAATGTTTTTCAAGTTCATGTGATCTGGGAAAATATTTGGTACTAAAGGTAATTTAACATTGTTGGTTTAATTAAAATACACATGTCTTTAGAATTATCAGCATTAAATATGAGACTTTTATTATGCGTGTGTGTTTAATAAAAGTCAAAGAAGTTCAAGCTAGCTCTGTTGCAAAATTTGTCAAAAAAAAAGGTATGATGAATGGAGATATATTTTTTACTTAGAAGAAAGAAAAGTACTATTTGTTTTAACGTGAGGCTGTTTGTTTTGGGGAAAAAAAAACCCCAAAACTTAGGACAACTTCTGAATCTAAGAAGGAGAGCTGTAAAAGTTTTATGGAAAAGGAATGGTGTGATCAGTACTAGCTAAAACTAAGATAAATTTAAGTAAGAAATGAATTTTAATAGTAAAAGTAGCCTGGTGCAAAATTTGCTTTCTCTTTGTTAAAAGAACAAAGTTTTCTTGAACAATTGGTTGACTATTAATTAAAAATTACAAGCCAACATTTTTCTTTACCTTTAAAGTTATCTGCCCCCCCAAAAAAGGATTCTATATTTTGTGAAAATAATTTTCTATGTGTATCAGGTCTTTGATTACTTAAGAACTGACTCTTCCTACTAAAAGAGCTAAATTTTGCTCACAACTATTAACCTTTGGCATAAATGCCTTTGACATCTCTTACCATTACTTCGGTTAAATGGATGACTTTTGTTACATAATGGTCTGTGATCCCACTTAATCAAATGGTTAAAGTTTTACAAACTTCCCCAAATAAAATTCTGAAATCAAATCTTTTGACCACGATCTAACTGAAATCTTCCAGAAAACTCTCACAAAAATAAAAGGATTTTATGAGAAATTAAACTAATTAGACTTTCTTGCTGTGTTAAAAATGGCATAAATTAAAGCATTGTCAAGTGAGTGATGCTAAATCCTGTTAGATTATATTTGGGTACAGATATTATTAAATAAGTGTTCCAGGGGCGCCTGGGTGGCTCAGTCATTAAGCGTCTACCTTTGGCTCAGGTCATGATCCCAGAGTCCTGGAATCGAGTCCTGCATCAGGCTCCCTGCTCAGCGGGGAGCCTGCTTTAACCCTGCCTACTGCTCCCCTGGTCATCCTTGCTCTCTCTCTCTCCCTCTGTTAAATAAATAAATAAAACCTTTAAAAAATGTGTATTAAAAAAAATGAGTGTTCCAAAAATTGTATAAAGCCCACAGAGATCTGATGTCCTGGTATATTATTGTCTTGAAGTGTTGTGTGTCACAGAAATAACCAGCTCTGTAATCATGGCCCTTTTCAGCCTTTTATCATTTACAGACATTTATACTTTTACTCAGATACTTTCATAAAAGCTTTCTGCCAATGTGCTTCGTCTTCTGTGAGGCTCATGAAAAACATAAGAACAAAACCAGAAGCAAACCTCTGAGCGTATGTTTATGATAATCCTAAGATCCTGAAACCGAGCTATGTAAAAATACCCAGAACCAGGGGGAAAACTGGATTCAAGCAAACAAGACTTCATAGCATGGGACTGAATGAACCGAGGAGGACTAGTATCATTTTTATGACTCTATGCTCACTAAAAAAAAATGTTTTGTGTTTCCAGATTTAAGGAAACTTTTCTTTTAAGCAGACTGACTTATAGCAATTTGATGCATTATACTGTTGTAAGCAGGATGGAAATGTTTACCTTTTCTCCCCACCTGAACCCTCCAAAATTCAGAAACTCAGTGAGTATTCTTATATTTTTCATGGCAATATATTTACTTACATAAGTTCAATAAGAATTTGTTTTCCTTGCAACAGGACACATTGGAAACATTGGTTATATTACCAAGGTTTTGACTGCACTGTCCTATCTGAGAAAGACATGCACAGACTCAGATATGACCAGACAGCTTTAAGCAACTAAGGTTGATTTTATGGGGCCTATAACAGGAATCCTTGACGATATCAGCCTGGTACCTTGCCGACAGAGTTCCCAGCAGCCTTACTGGGTGAGTAAGGAAGGTCACTTCTTGACGAGTACAGGAACCTCAGGATATCTGGGGAACCGTGAGAAGAGAGGAATTCCCCAATCCAGAGGTATTGCAGGAGAACTCTGACAACAAGTATTTAGCTTGGCTCCTGGCCTTGAGAGGCTATTAAACGTTCAGTCTAGAAATTCCTTATGAAAAGTTCCATCAAAGCAGGTTTTATTTATTTATTTATTTATTTTTTAAAGATTTTATTTATTTATTCGACAGAGATAGAGACAGCCAGCGAGAGAGGGAACACAAGCAGGGGGAGTGGGAGAGGAAGAAGCAGGCTCATAGCGGAGGAGCCTGATGTGGGGCTCGATCCCAGAACGCCGGGATCACGCCCTGAGCCGAAGGCAGACGCTTAACCGCTGTGCCACCCAGGCGCCCCTCAAAGCAGGTTTTAAAGGGCCTCTATGATCAATCACTATTCTTGCTGCACTTACGTAAATAATCAGGCCCAGTTATTTTTTAAAACTAGACTTATTTTGCAAGTAAATTAATGTTAATTTGAATATCGTTGGTAAAAATGAGAGTGATTATAGAAAATGTGTTTCGGTAACACGCCTTTGGGGACGGCAGATTCTAGTTCTGTTCATCATAAGCTGAACGAGACTCTGATTTCTACACGTGTCCCTCCGTGCCCGGCAACAGTTCTCCAAACTAATATTTTTAAATTTTTTTTTCACTTTTCAGACTTGGAATCATTTGAGAACAAAAACTGCCCTTTTCCCTGAGGCCTTGCAAACTGAACATAAATGACATGAGGTACACGTCAGAGAAATCTCCACAACAGCTCACGTACGGACCATCCTCATGCCCGTTGCTCTGTGGGCCACTAAAAACGGTCACCAGAGACATTTGACCTGCAAACCAGGAACATCGGTCAGACGGTCACTGCCCGCTCTCACTCTGAGGATGCTTCCAGACTGACATCCAGAAATCTCGACTGGCTACCCTCAGCCCTCAAAACTGGTTTATAACTTGATCCTATCATTATTTTCCTTTTGTTTCCATAGAAATGCCTCTTATTTATACCTGCTTGTTTGAACCACGGGCCTGACTTTGAGAGCACACCCACATCATCAGCTCTTGAAATGAGTTTAATAGAATGAACCGAATCTATTGTCAGGACTAAGAGATGGAATCATCGACCAGCTCAACTTTTAACATGTGAAACTTCAGGGAAGTTTCCGAGGAGGGAACCGTAGGGACCAATGGCAGGCTACTCCAAGATGGGCCACTCTGACATGAAGACTATTTGGAGTTAAAACGCAATCCAACCCAGCCAATTCAGGGAAAACTCTTTACCTCTCCCTCAACCCCCTAAAAAGAATTTAGACGGAGGACCTGCTCCAGGAAGAGAGCCATCACTGTGGAGAACTGCATTAGGACGTGAACTAGCTGTGATAGACAGGAGGAAGCTAGCAAGCCGCTTTGATCAGGGTCCTGTCTCTGTCCCATTGTTTCTGAGTGGCCCAGCCAATATTTGTTTACCAAACATTTACTCTTTTTCATTTTCCTGTAAATTGCACTCCTTTCCTCGGAATTTCAAGACCCCCACCTCCTTCTCCTTAGTTCAGGATGATATATGTGCCTCATTTTGCCTGACTCTCTTTGATTTCCATGTCTGTGTGGATTCCTCATACATCCACTGTAAAATTTGATTTTTTCCTAGTAATCAGTCTTAACCCCCAATTGGATTCTTAATCTGGCTAGCAGGACCTTGGCGGGGACAGGAATTCTTGCCCCCAACAGGAATAACTTTCTCACTGTGGGATTCAGCATCATCAAATTCCATGGCCTGCTACCATTACAATGGTTTTGCCCTCAAGTTAAAAGAATCTCGAGTAGCAGAGTGGTACCTGCCTAACCCGCATCAGTCAGGGTCCAGGTGGGGACATCAATGGATAGGCAGAGTCATGGGCAAAATTCATAAGAATACCCAAGAGAATCATGGAGCAGCCCTGCATACAAAGTGGAGGAAGTGGTGTTGGAGTCTGTGATGGTCTGGCCCTGGGGATCCTGAGGGGAGGTTGGGGAAGTAGTCATTCTCTCCACGAAGTGAGTTCTGTTGACAATGGAAAGGGGCAGAGGGAGGATGCTGGGCAAAGAAAAGCAAAGGACTGCAAGAGTTTTTGTACTTCTTTTTTATGGCTATGCCAGGATGGACAACTATTCAAAAGGATGAGTTCCCACCTGGGCTCCTGAAATGTTGAAGCCATAGTAGGAATAGAATGACCCAAATCTGAAGAACGTAAGGACCACGGAGCTCCCTGCCCCATCCTGGGAAAGGCCAAGGGGGGCATCCAAGGGGGGCTTTGGGGTCTTGAGTACATGAACTTGGGTGAGGCTGGAACTGTCAGACAAAGGCCCACTGATGAAGGATAGTTGGCAGGCAGGCAGGGACAAGCCCCCCCCCCCCCCCCCTAAGAGGAAACCATCCTTAAAAGGATTTTACACCACCCTGGAAGGAGCCCTCCACCCTTTCCCATGTGATAGATAGGTGACAGTAATCTGATTGGGTGACAAGCACATGGAGGGTTAATCAGAAAAAACAGCCCACCAACAAGCCCGTAAAACCCCCGAGACTTAGAAACTCAACACAGCTCCCCTCCTGCGGCCACAGTGAGACTCAGATGGCACAAGGTCCTGGGAGCCACAAAGACGAGGCTCTTGGGATCTTTGTCTTGGTGTTGCAGGGAAGGGCACCGGGGAGCAGGCTCCTCATCCCCTCTGGGCGGCGCTGCCCTTGGTACAAAGCCCGCTCCTGGGCTGCCCTGTGGTGCCTGACGTCTCCATGTGGACAGGAGCGTCCCAGGGCCCGAGGCCACTGTGGGCTGAGCTGGAGGCCACTGTGGGGGTTCTGCTTGGTTCAGAAATCCAGATTCCCCACCTTGGAAAAGGAATCAGAGCCGTGGGTGGGAATCCGGGCGGACAGTTTGCAGAGCGGGGTAGAATTACAGCTGCAGGATTCCCCGAACTGATGAAATGGGTCGTCCCCACCATGTCCTGAGTCCCCGCGGGTCTAACTGAACCCCGAGGGGAGGAAAAATTCCTCTCTACCCTCAAGGTCTTCCAGCTGGACTAAGAACTAAATTGACATGAGACAGATGAACAGGAGAGAAAACCAAAGTTCTCTTCTGTGCGCACCGAGGCCCAGTAATGAGAGGGAGCCTACGGAGGTGACCGAGGGGGCAGTTTTTATACTTTTTAGACAGAGACCCACTGGATCTGGGAGGAATTGACAGGACCAGGAAAATCTAACTTTGGGAGCTTTGCTCAGGAAGGAATTCTGCAGAGTGTCGGCTGGGAGGGAATGAGGAGCAAGGAGCAGGGCTGTTTACCCAGCCTTCTGGGCTCCGATTCTCCCGTCTCTGGTGACGAGAGTGTCTCTGTCTCCGGGTCCAGGGAGGCCACCTTCCACAGGGACAGTTCTTTCCTGCTCTTGGGGGACGGGGGGAGGGCCTGAGGGTCTTAGTGTCTCTTGAGCAACTTTATTTATCACAATCAGTATGCCAAAGAGGCAGCTTTCGGGGCAGCCGCCCTTGGCCCCTGCGCCCTCCTGCCGTGCCCTGGACAAGCCACCCCAGAGGGAAGGGCCGGCCTGGCTGCTCCCCCGTAACCGGCCACTGCTGGCAGCCAGGCTGTACCCAGGGGGACGTGAGGACATCCACGTCTGAGAGTGGAAGGCCTTCATGAAGAGTGAAATGACAGTTCCAGTCTGGAAGATGGAAACGCCCTGGGGACGGATGGCGGTGACGGTGCCCAGCGCCGTGTGTGCTCGCTGCCCCCGCGCCCTGCAGGGAGACGCGGCTCCAGGGAGCGGTCTCGTGCTAGGCCTCTCTTGCCACAGTTTCTTCAAAAGGAGGTAAAAATCCATAAACCTGAAACCTAGGAATAGCCAGGTGACAGAAAGCTTGCGGAGGAAGGCCCAGGAGTACCCGCTGCGTGTAGAGGCTTCCAGAAAGCACGGAGAGAGGGAAACAATAGATGGCTGCTTGGAAGAATTTGGTATTTGTTATTTCAAAAGAAGAATCTTAAAGGGGCTATCACAGGGAAAGGAGTTCAGAATTTTGTGTGGCTCTTTTCTCTTTAGTATGCTGTCCAGGTTTGTGTCCCAGTTTGAGTCCACGTAGGGAATGGCGCCATAGTCTTGTCAGAGCTCTGGGTTCTCCAGGACGCCATCAGGCCACACCGTGTACTAGGAGTGCAGTTATCTGACTCAGCATCTCCAGACGCTTGCTGAGCACCTGTTATGGACACCAGCCCCGGGCTCACGACAGGGACACGGAGACAGGTGACCATGCATCCACTCACCGGGCTGGTCACGGGGCTCAGGTCAGCAGCTGCCTGAAGAATCGGCTCCTGGGGGCTATTTCCAGAGACTGCGCTGTGCTTTGGGCGACCTCCTGAGGTGAGGTCAGACTTTATCTTTGCAACCAGAGGTCATGCGCTGCCTTGCCGCTGAAACCTCAAACCCCTCAGGCCTGGGGCTCAGAAGCTTCCAGAAGTGGGCCAGGGATGGAGGGCAGGTCCCCGCTGAACACCCCAAAGGAGGGAGGGCCAGGGAGAAGCCCCTGAAAGGGGATTTTAAGGGGGCAGTCAGCCCCCTCCGATGGGCTCCCCTGGAAATGTGCGTGTGGCAGAGTGGGAGATGCCCCAGGGGACGGCCGCTAATCTTCCAGAACCCCAGCCTCAGACGCTGGCTGGTGGCGACTATTGTTCACAGGCCCCAGTCTCTGCTCTGAAACGATGAAGAAGACTGGGCGCGGGGAAGACGGGCAGGAAAGAAGTTCCACAAGGATCTACAGCAGAGGTCCCCCGGGATGGGGCTCTGATGTGCCCTCAGCCTCGGGGCTGATGTTTGGTGAGGCGGCCTGGCCAGAGGCCCACGGCTGTGACTCTAGCCCGTGGGGTTCCTGTCAGGAGCACAGAGCAGGATCTGAATTCAGTTCTTGGTGGATAATGTGCCTCGTGCCCTGAAATCAGAATTTTCCACCTAAGAGATAGTTCCAGATGGTTTCCTTCAACCTCACTCTTTGGGGTGTGGAAACAAAGGGTTTAAGAGATTTAGACAAAATCTTTCTATCACATTATTAACAATTTAGGATCAGGCCATCTGCCCACACCTGGGGGCCCGTTATTTTTCTGTGCTAAGTATTTACATGAGAATGTAGTGTGTGTGTACGTGTGTGTCACGAGTGTACACGTATATGTGTGTACTGTGGAAGTGTGTATGCATACGTGTGCGTGTGTCTAAGTGCATACGTGTATGTGCGTAAGTGTACGCGTGTCATCTGTGTGCGTGTGCGTGTATGAACAGTGTATGTGTGCCTATGTGTAACTGTCTGTGTGTATATACACAGACGTTGCTGTTGTTGTGTGTATATGTGTGTGTTGTGTATAAATGTGTGTACGTATGTGTGTGTTTCCGGAGATAACAGATTCTCTGGCCCTGAAGACCTGTTCTCTTGGCCCAGATCCCTGACCTGACCGATGCATGACTGGGACATGACTGTGTTTCCCGCAGAGTGGGGTGAGGACTGTCGTCTCCCTCACAGACAGGGACGCTGCGTCTGTGCTGGAGTCAGCAAACCCAGGGCCTTCCGGGCCAGGCCTCACTGGGGCTCGGACAACCCCCTTGGCTTTCGCAGCAATTTGATGCAATGGAAGTTTTATCCCTTTGCCTTTTTTTCTAGACATATTTTAATGTAACTGAAATCATGCAAAATGTACAATTGCATACACTGCTTTTTAAAAAACCTAACACTATGACCGCTGACTTTCAATGGTATTAGAAGCTCTTTGGAAACATCAGTGCTAACCACCCATACTTCAGGGTGTGGCCATGTCCCGATGCCCGTCCCTGTTCCCGACCCTGAGACACTGAAGCGTATTTCCCCATCATGAGTAAAGTTGGCATGAACATTTTTATGCACATTTTCTGTTTTTGTATTTTTGACTGAACATCGAACTCCTTTTTCTTTGGCTTCTGTCACAAGACAATTAAAATGCAAGGAGACAAACCTTTATTGCTGAGCACATCACATGTGTGTTGCTCTGGGTCTGGTTTTCTTTTTTCCTGGAGAAAACATTATTTTATTAGCCTTCGGACCAGTCTGTTAATACTTTATTTACTACAGATTTTGCTAATAACACAGCTTTGAGAATATCACTATTTGAGCACGAACGGAATGAAAATTCAATCTTTCCACCATCATGAGAGATGAAAATCATGAGTTAATATATAGTTTTTGATAGTTTTGAAAACTTCCCGCTTCAAAGCTCAGCATTGGTAATGCCGTATAAATATTAAAGATTATTTTTAAATCAGGAATGTCTATCCAGTTTTTTTAAAAATTTATAATCTTAACATACAATGTTATGTTAGTTTCAGGTGTGTAACATAGTAATTGGACAACTCTATACGTTATACAGTGTTCACCACCGTAAGCGTACTTCGCCTGTGACCGCACAATGCTATCACAGTATTATCGACTGTATTTCCCATGCTGTCCTTCCGTCCCTGTGATTTATTTATTTTATAACTGGAAGTTTGTCCCCCTCAATCTCCTTCATCTACTTCGCCCATCCCCACACCCCCCTGTTCAGTGGCAACAACTGGTTTGTTTTCTATTTTAGGAGTCTATTCCTGTTTTTTCTTTGTTCTTTTGTTTTGTTTTTGAGATTCCACGTAAACATGAAATCATGCGGTATTTACCTTTCTCTGTCTGACTTAATTTGTCTAGCATAATATCTGTAGGTCCATTGATCTTGTCACAAATGACAAGATCTTACTCCTGTTTATAGCTAAGTAACTAAGATTCCATTGCATATATATACACCAAACCATTCATCTATCATTGGACTTTTGGGCTGCTTCCATATCCTGGCGATTGTAAATAATGCTGCAAGACACATAGGGTGCATATAACTTTTCAAATTGGTGTTTTCATTCTCGTTGGGTAAATACTCATGGTGGAATGACTGGATTGTACGGTATTTCTATTTTTAACTTTTTGAGGAACATCCATACTGTTTTCCAGAGTGGTTCCACCAATTTCAATTCCACCCATAATGCTTGAGGGTTCCTTTTCTCCACATCCTCGCCAACACTTGTTTTTTCTTGTCTTTTCGATACTAGCCCTCTTGACAGGTATGAGGTGATATCTCATTGTGGTTTTGATTTGCATTTCCCTGATGAGGAGGGATGTGGAGCATATTTTTATGTGTTTGTTGGCCATCGGTATGTTTTCTTTGCAAAAATGTCTATTCAGGTCCTGTGTCCTTTTTTTATTCTGATTTTTTTTGATGTTGCGTTCTATTAGTTCATTATATATTTTGAGTATTAACTCCTTACCAGATATGCAATCTGCAAAGGTCTTCTCCCCATCAGTAGGTTGCCTTTTCATTTTGTTTATGGTTCCCTGCACTGTGCAAAAGCTTTTTACTTTGGTGTGGTCCCAGCAACTTATTTTTGCTTTTGTTTTTCTTGCCTGAGGAGACATATCCAGAAAATTGTTGCTAAGGCTGATATTCAAGAGATTACTGCCCTTGTGTTCTTTTAGAAGTTTTATGGTTTCACATGTCACGTTTGGGTCTTTCATCTGGAGTGTATTTTTGTATATGGTGTAAGAAAATGGTCCAGTTTTGTTCTTCTGCATGTAGCTGTCCAGTTTTCTTGACACAATTTATTGAAGAGACTGTCTTTTCTCCATTGTATATCTTGCCTTCTTTGCCCCACATTAATCGACTGTGTTAGTGTAAATTTATTTCTATGCTTTCTATCTGATTTCACCGATCTATGTGACTATTTTTGTGCCAGTAAAGTATTACTGTCATTACTATACATTTGTAGCGTATCTTGAAATCTGGGATTGTGATGCCTCCGGCTTTGTTCTTTCTCAAGATTGCTTTGGCTATGTAGGGTCTTTTGTGCTTCCATATAAATTTTACAATTGTTTCCTTTAGTTCTGTGAAAAATATCATTGGCATTTTGATAGGGATTGCATGTCCAGATTGCTTTGGGTACTATGAACATTTTAACAATATTAATTCTTCAATGCATGAACATGGTGTACCCTTCCACTAGATTGTGTTGTCTTCAACTTCTTTCATCAGTGTCTTAATAGTTTTCAGAGTACAGGTCTTTCACCTCCTTGGTTAAATTTATTCCTTGATATTTCATTTTCTTTTTTGGTACAGTTGTAAGTGGGATTGTTTCCTTAATTTCTTTTCTACTACTTCATTATTAGTGCACAGAAATGTCACAGATTTGTCTATATTAATTTTGTATCCTGTGACTTTACTGAATTTGTTTATTAGTTCCAATAGTTTTTGGGTGGGTTTTCTATATATAGTATCATGTCATTTGCAAATAGTGCAGTTTTATTTCTTCCTTACTGATTTTAATGCCTTCTATTTCTTTTTCTTATCTGATTGCTATGCCTAGGACTGCCAGTACAATGTTGCGTAAAGTGGCAAGATTGGACATTTTTGTCTTGTTCCGCATCTTAAAGGAAAATCTTTCAGTACTTAAACATTGAGTGTGATGTTAGCTGTGGGTGTGTCATCTACGGCCTTTACTATGATGGGGTATGTTCCCTCTAAACCTACTTTATTGAGTTTTTTTTTTTTTTTACAAGTACAAGCTGTAGAATTTTGTGACATGTCAAGTTTTTTCATCTACCGACTTACCTTAAATGCTCATTGAGAGGCGCTGGGGGGGCTCAGTCGGTTAAGCATCGGCCTTTGGCTCAGGTCATGATCCCAGGGTCCTGGGATGGAGCCCCACATGGGGCTCCCTGCTCAGTGGGGAGCCTGCTTCTCCCTCTCTCTCTGTCACTCCCCCTGCTTGTGCTCTCCTGCTCTCTCTCTCCAATAAATAAATAAATAAATAAATAAATAAATAAAGTCTTTTAAAAATGCTTATTGAATTAACAAACTCATTAATCAGTTTCTCGTGGTCAATGTTCTTCTTTGTCTGGTTTGAGGGTCTGATTTCTGTGCAGGCTCCCCTCACTGAAGACATTGCCTCACTACGGCTCTGGGCTCTTCTCTGTGTGAGGCTCCCCTGCATCCCAGCTCAGGTTCCCACTTGTCCAACCTCCTCGCATCCCTGCCCCTGGGAGCCCCCTGTCCAGCCTTGCCCACCTTGGCACTAGGAAACTACTGGGGGGCCTTATCAGTCAACACAGGCTGTAAATAGTGAGGACCTCACTAAAAACTCTTTCATGTTGAGAACACTCAGCCCCAGGGAAGACATGCAAAACAGGTTATCTTGTGGAATGTTCTGATTTGTGGCTTTATCTAATTGCTTTCTCCTGGTGGCATTTAATTTATTCCTCCACAAAGCAGAGAAACGTGGAATAAAAGCTTGATTAGATTTTCATTCATCATTTTGGCAAGAACATTATCCTGAAGATAAGAAATAAAAATAAATTTTACTGTCTCTGCCCCCAAAGGCTGTAGCTTAAAGCTGCAATCCAAAGAAAAGCAGCTTTTCATTTTACTGCTGCCTGAATCCTGAGAGTCCTACTGTGTGCCAGTGGTTCCCACACTTTGGGATGTTCATAGAATAGTAAGATTTCTTGAAGAACATGGGGGACTGACACTTTGTTTTGCAAAGTAAGGCCACTTAGAAACAGCAAAAACTGCCCAACACTATCACCAGTCATTACAAAAAAAAAAAATTTAAACAATTTTTTATAATGCCAAAAAAAAAATCCCAAAAAGAGGGAAAAAAAAGAAAAAAGGACAGAAAGAAAGTTAAAAAAAAATTAAGAAAGTTTTGAGTCTCAGAACAATGGACATTATTTCAATTGAGTAATTTAATCTTAGAAAAAAATCATCCATTAATCCTTATTTCTCAATTTTTCTAGAGTAATAACTAGTTCATTGTGGGCAATATGGCTTTAAAGTTATTGCTATTTTGATTGTCCAGAAGCATTTGCTGTGTTCTGTGTATAGAATTGGGGGGCAAGCCCCACAGGCCCCTTCCCATGAAATCTTTCTTGGCCCTGTGGATTCCATCCTCTGACACTGTAAAACTCACCCATGTTCCACAGGCAGGGTGTCACTTTGGGAAGCACCGTGATTCTGGCTGCTCTGGAAACATGGTCACAGATCTCAGCGTTAGGAGGAAAGCTGGAGTCACACACATGTGACCATGGTTTTGTCGTGAAACACAGGGGGAAGTGGTCTCTGCTCCAACAGACCCAGGGACAGAGAATGGGAAGAGCAGGTTTTAATTCATACGTGTGCTAACACTTGGACCTGAACTTCCCATCCCTGTCCTGCCTCCAGGTCAATATATAGAAACCCGGATTCCTCGTCCACAGTCACCATGTAAACATGTGTTAACACAGTTATGATGCTGCTTGCGGATTCCTTCGTCTCCTGAAAAAGAGCACAAGGAAGACAGATGAGCGTGAGTCGGGGCATCCTAGATGCCCACAGCTTCCCAGGAGTTTCTGGCATTTGGAAAGACACTATGTTTCCCTACAAAGCTTGAATTTCTATTGAAAGCCAGGAGCTCAAGAATCTGATTTTGCAAGTTAAATACTGAACATTTGACTCTTGTATTTTCATTTCTCCTTTACTACTCCTGACCTTCCCAAGGCAATGGATGCTTCTGGATGAATCAAGGGTGGGTTGCATATAAAAAGGTCAATAAAAAATGAACATAAACCCTCCAAAAATATCAACCTCATCATAGTTGAATTTGAGGGGCTGGGAGGAGAGGGGAGTGGGGAATTAGTGTTTCATGGGGACAGAGTTCAGTTTGAGATGAGGAACATTCTGGAGATGAATGGTGGTGACAGTTGCACAGCAATGTGAACGCACTAAATGAAAATGGTTAAAATGGTCAATTTTGTGATGTGTAATTTGCCATGGTGAAATGAAATTCAGCTTGCTTGCCAGTGAGCAGATGAGTGTGGGAAGCTGTCTCACCCCTTCCTGGAAAAAGAACAAGTTGGGCAAAATGGCAGTAGGTAGTCTCAGGAGGTCAGTGCTGACCCCTGGGAGACTACTGGGAGAGCAAGGCGTGTCCGGCTCCCTGGCTGTCGTGTGAGTGTGACCAGCTAGCCGGGAGCTTCTGCCACCCGCCTGTCTGGATCATGGGCTCTGAGCCGGCAGGCATGGAGTGGGCTGTGTATCTTATCTGCAGTGGCATATTCCCTGTCTGCCCCCTGGAAACGCTTGTGCACTGTGTGCACTGCCCCAGGGTGCCTGGAGGAGGGGGCTGTGGGGTCATGTTTCACCTGCATTCAACCAAAGCCCTGTGCTCCTGGGGTCGGGCTCTCCTCCCGATCATTGACAGCAAGCCCTGACCGTTCTAGCAACAGTATTTGGCACAGCCTGGATCGGATTTCTGCGCAACTGCTTGGATTCCTCTGAGCTCACCGAGCACTCCACTATGCAATTATGGGGCATCAAATGAGAACAGTTCCCCTTTGCAACAGGAGTGCACAAAACTCGGGTGGAGGGGAGTGGGGCGTAGGGAAGGAGTTCCCCAGCGAGGACGCAGGAACCCGAAGCTGAGCACACATGGCTGATGTGGAAAAAATGTCCTAACCCATTTGAGAGACTGTAGTATTTTCTTTTTTGTGTGTCTTAACCTTCATCCATGTTAGTGGCTGAGTAGGGTTAAAAGTTAAGTGAGTCCCCTGGAACTGAAGGATGAGCCTAAGGAGAAACTGTAAACGTCCATTCCCCAGTTTTCAGCAACCCTCTGCATTTCTTTCCAGTTCTGGGACCTAATTAGCCCCTTTCAGATTCAACAATGATTATGACCCTGCCCTTGGGAATAATTATTGTCCACACTGCCCAGAACTATCATATCCCTTTATTCTTCTTAAAATAAGTCTGACTGGGAGCCACCCTGCTGAATCTAGTCTCTTGCATTCTTCAGGGAGCCTCTCCCCATGGCTGTGCAAGGGTCCTGAGGTCTTATGAACAGTCTGTGTTTGTGGCCCTTGGTCATCCCAGAATCTGTGACCTGCTCCCCTCCTTACTAAAGCTGTGCCTGAGAATCTTCCAGAGCCCACCTTCTCTAGACCAGCCTTGCACAGCATGAGTGCTACTGCCCTCAGCTTTTGAGAAACCCTGCCCCTTTCCCAGGGTTGGGACATTCTTCTCCCCTTTTCCTCACACTCCATAGGCAATGGACACTTCATTCCTTGATGACAGCAACCTTATGGGAGGTTTTCAGATTGGACCCTGAGATTAGGAAACCCTATCTTCTCTCTTCAAAGCTTGGCCCTCAGGAACCTTGTGGACTCAGGAATTCAGTTTGCGATATCAAGCGCTGAATGGTAATTCTTTCCTCTTTGCATCTATTTAATTCTGATCTTCTTTAAGACAAGGAAGCCTCTGACTGTAGAGGGAACAAGTCCCTAGAAAAGGAACACAAAGGGGAAAAGAACACTAAGATTTTCATTAAGTATCAGTTCCCTTGTGTCACACATGACACAGGTCAGCAGGTGGCTACAGGACTCCCCTTGGCATCTGAAAGTCTCTCCTCCCTGAGCATCCCCCCAACCCCGGGACCTACCCTAGAAGAAACAAGTCAAGAGTGGTGGAGGGTGGACAGGGCCTTCTGCTGGGGAAGAGGGTGGTGGTTCCTGTAGAGAGAAGAAAGGACCTCCCCAGAAGTCAGTGCACAGTCGCAGATAAGGAAAAGCTTTCCAGAAACGTTTAAATAGACACAGAGGCAGAGGGTAGGGACTGTGCCTGGGGTATTGACCTTGGGGAGGACTTTGGGTGGGCCTGTAGTCCCTTGGACCGCAGTACAAAACATTAACTATTGTCCTGTGCAAGTCTCTTCCATTATCTTCACAGACAGCCAGTCTTCAACCCTGGGTCCAGCCCAACTCTGCAACTCGACGTGCTGCCTTGTCTGGAGTCACAGCTCCTGAGACCAGCTCCTGGCTCCCTGCTTACTGGCTAAGGAAGTTCCCAAACCTCTCTAAGCTTCAGTTCATTCATCAGTAAGATGAGATAAGGGCTATTATGGTGATCAAAGGCCATCAATCAAAGCGTAGTGTTCCTGAGTGAGCCAAAAATCCCAGTTGTCTATTGGTTTTAAGAAGGCACAAGGGAGCAGATTGGGATTTTGGATACTGTCTTTTTTTTTTTCCTCTAATTTTGCTTACCAGAACTTTGTAAAATCTTCATAATGATTAGTTTTTTTTAATTAAAAAGAAAAAGGAGTAACAGAAGAAATTGCTGAAAAACAATGGCCAAGATCCCTCTAAGAATCTTTAAAAACAGCCACTACCAAGTGGTTTCATGAAAGCTCTAATGGGAGGAGACCAGCCAGGGCAACGATGCATTACTGCCCCATCCCCAGGGACACAACATAAGGAACATGTGACATGATTGCTCACGAACCAGGTAACTGTTCCTCATGTTTGCTGGCAAGTCCCATTTGGCTGGACCAATTGGAGAGTGAATCCACTAGAAGTGGAGAAAGTTGTTTTTGACTTGCTCGTTATTTTTCCGAGAACATGCAAGAGAAGAGGGGGAAGAGCACCGGCTTCCCAGCTGGAATGCCCATGAGCAAGGCTCACTAAGGCGAGTCCAGGAGGCAACATTGCATTTTGCCTAAAAATCTCCCCACAGTGCATCACGCACATTTGGGGGTTCAACAATCAAGGAACCGCAGAGCAGAAAGCCATGATGATGGAAGCTGGTTTGGTTCAGAGACTCCAAGGTCACCTTTGTCCTTTACCCTCAACCCACACTGAGCACAGAGCCCCTGTGAGAGCATGTTGGAATGGCTCCAGCTGAGAGTCGTGGCCTTGTGACCCTAATCCTCTGTCCATCTCTGCTGACTGCTATGACCTCAGGTGCTCTTCCCTCACCAAACCTCAAGGGCTTGTCCTGTGTCCTATTATTTCTGGATTGTCTGACAGTTCTAAAATCTTCAATAACATATCTGAAGATAGGATCCCAACAAGGGTGTTTTGATGATAAGGGCCCTCTTAAATTCCAGAACGTCATTAAGAATAATAGTAGCAGCTTCATGCTAGAGATTATATGCTGACCACCATGTAATTTATCCTCTATAATCTTTGCAATACTTTCAGAAGTAATCATATTAAAGCCAAAATGTTACTTCAGCTGAGTACCCAAGCTGGTTAACACAGGACCTAATTGCACTTTCAACCTACCCCACAAAGGTAATATTAACCTGTCAGCCAGGAAGTTTTCAATCTGGTCCAATGAGTCTGGCACTTGGGTCCTCTGATCGCTCAAAGAGGTGAAGTAGAAACCTTGCTATGTCCCCTAGAAAGAGGCATTGCCAAGAAGAATCTTTTTTTTTTAAGATTTTATTTATTTATTTATTCGACAAAGATAGAGACAGCCAGTGAGAGAGGGAACACAAGGAGGGGGAGTGGGAGAGGAAGAAGCAGACTCATAGCGGAGGAGCCTGATGTGGGACTCGATCCCATAACGCCGGGATCACGCCCTGAGCCGAAGGCAGATGCTTAACTGCTGTGCCACCCAGGCGCCCAGGAAGAATCTTTTGCTTTGGCTAATAACGCTCTGGTCTCCACCTTCTTCTATAAAAACCTCCCGTGTTGTACATCTCCTGGGAGCACCTCTCTACCTGCTCCATGGCCCCTGCCTGATTCATGAAACATTTCATAAAGCCACTTAGATCTCCAAATTTACTTGGTTGAATTTTATTATTTACCAGGATGAAGGATTTCTCTGTCCTTTAAGATCCTTCAAGTTGAACTAAGAATCTAATAGATCCGAGGCAGTTTACAGGAGAAAATCAAATTTAATTTCCTACGTACAGGGAATCCGTGTAGGCATGAAATTGTAAAGACAGGCAGGCAACACAGGGCTCACAGGACATCCAGAAGGGGATGGGCTGGGGATACAAAGAGGAGGGAGACTGTTAGCAGGCAGGGGAGAGGAGATGTTTGGAAAGCAAAGGTTGTCCTGTTGTGCAGGTTAGTTTCTCAGGTAAGGAGGAATTTGTGAATGCCGTCTTCCTGCTAAGGCAGGCAGGGGAGGGACAGGGAAAGAGTTTTTCCTGAATCAGCTGGGTTTTGGTTGCTTTTAACTCAAAAACAATCTTTATGCCAAAGTGGCCCATCTTGGGGCACCTGCCCTTGGCCCCTACACAGTTAAAAAATCTACTCCAAAATTTGATATTTAATCTACTTGTATTAACAATTATGTGCAGATTACTTACAAAAACTTTATTAAGCATTAGACAAAGTCAATTTTATCTTTAGCTATTATGTTTTTCTTATTGATGATAGAGCTTATAAGAGATAATTTATTTGGCTAGTAAACTCAGGTAGAATAAAAGTCTTTATGCTTACCGTTGATAACTCTAAAGACGTGTTTGTGTTAGTTAAGCCATCAGTCTTAAAGTAGCATTTATATCATATAATTTTCTAGATCATGTGAACTTGAAAAGCACTTGGGTTAGTTTCTCCCTTTTGGAGTTTTAGAATGCCCAATGCTTACAGTCACTCGCCTTCAAACCAACTAAATAGAGGTCTTCCACAAATTAATTTTGGCAATGTCATCCGAAGGTAGAAGCATTTACAACACGTCTACAGATGCCCATGACCATACAGAGAGTTGCAGATGTTATAGCTTCTATTGTAAAATTACTGTCATGAATAGGCACAAAACTTCCTAGTTTGGGGGCACCTCCTGGCTCAGTTGGTAGAGCATGTGGCTCTCGATCTCGGGGTTGTTGGTTCCAGCCCCATGATGGGTATAGAGATTACTTAAAAAATAAAAGCTTAAAAAAACCAACTTTTAAGTTTGGATCTGTTTTTATTTCTCTGGTAGATGGAATAACTTAAGGTTATTGGTCTAGAGGGCTAAAGATATTTTTTTTAAAGATTTTATTTATTTATTCGACAGAGATAGAGACAGCCAGCGAGAGGGGACACAGCAGGGGGAGTGGGAGAGGAAGAAGCAGGCTCATAGCGGAGGAGCCTGATATGGGGCTTGATCCCATAACACCAGGATCACGCCCTGAGCTGAAGGCAGGCGCTTAACCGCTGTGCCACCCAGGTGCCCCAAGATATTTTTTTTTTTTTAAAGATTTTATTTATTTATTTAACAGAGAGACAGCCAGCGAGAGAGGGAACACAGCAGGGGGAGTGGGAGAGGAAGAAGCAGGCTCATAGCGGAGGAGCCCGATGTGGGACTCGATCCCGGTACGCCGGGATCACGCCCTGAGCCGAAGGCAGACGCTTTAACGACTGCGCTACCCAGGCGCCCCGATATTTTTGTTTTTAATATTTGTGGAGAAGACACTTAAAATTTGTATTTCTTGTTGACAAATCAAGTTTTATTTTTATTAAGATTTTTTATTTATTTGACACAGAGAGAGAGAGAGGGAGAGAGCAAGCATAAGCAGGGGGAGCTGCAGGCAGGGGAGAATCAGGCTCCCCACTGAGCAAGGAGCCCAATGTGGGGCTCAATGCAGACTCTATCCCAGGATGCTGAGATCATGACCTGAGCCACAGGCAGCCGCTTAACCAACTGAGCCACCCAGGCACCCCAGCAAATCAAGTTTTAAGTGCCTTGCCTTCCATGTTTGGTTGGTACGAATAATCTCCCTGGAATTGTGAAGAGATGAGCAACATAAGGGGTTCCTGGGGAAGATGAGCAGAACACTGAATGTTTATATTTTGAAGGCACAAGAAAAAATACAAGCACTTTCTAGAAAGACTTTTATAATACTTATAAGCCTATTGAGATAAATAATGGAGGTTTGGGGGTTGGTAAAAAAGATTGGTGTTCTTTGAATTGTTTTTGGAACCACACCTTGTGTGCTGTAAAGGCTAGATTTGTAAAACAAGGACACCGGTTTTTAGTTTATCAAAGAATGGACTTGTTTCTTTAATAATATCAAAGGACTGATGCGCCCATCCACCTGTGAGAAAGTCTTCCTCTGAGTAAATTTTGCTTAACAGAAAAGGCCTAAAAAGTAAAAAAAGAAAGAAAATTAAAAACTAAAAAATTCAATCAGGCTCTGATTATCAGCTTTTCATTTGGCCAAATTTTTTAGTATGAGTCATTAAAATTCTAAAACTATATTGTCAGATCTTAGCCAGGAAAAACAGTAACACTTTATGGCAATATTACACAACATCATGGTCCCAAAAGACATCCTTCAAGAGGGTGTAAACGGTGCAACTTTTACAAGACCTAGAGCGACTCCCAAAGATTGCCCAAGAGAGAGCCGAGGCAGCTGGAAAGCCAAGCCACGTTCTTACGATGTAAAACCAGAGAGACCAGAGGAAATAGTAATTCCAGGAAAAAAAGGATCCATAACCAATGGGTCTGGACTTGGAAAGGAAGATAATGTGAATTCTTATCTCCCTCTCTCACCTGGACTCAGGAGGAGTTGATTTAAAAATGAGGCAATCAAACAAACTCTGGGGACCCTGCCCAGGTTGGAGAAATGTTTTCCTGTGGCCCTCAGTTCAGTCCTTGGTCAAGGATGCCAGGCATCTGGGGAGGATCCCCTGTCCCCTCAGGTGGTTTCCTGTGAAAAGGTGAGTGTCTCTGCAGGTGGAAAGGCACATGAGGTGGGAAAGTAGCAGACGGAGCGCTCAGGGAAGGGACGATGGAGGAGCCCTAGGAGACAAGTCAATCGTACAGTCTTGTGTCTCAGGTAACTCTCCTGTTTTTAATTGTTCAGTAGCCTTTTGTAATGAACCTTTCAATGTGACTATTCTGGAATCTTGAAGCCTTTTGGAGGCTTCTGCATTTGAATTAAAGTAGGCATCCCATTCTGTGTATTTAGATTGGGAACCCTGACTGGGGTTCTTAAACGAACAATCCTGTCTAACTAGAATGTTCCCCTTAATGGCCACTGTAACTCTAGGTTATTTTTTAATTATTCTTTTCCATCTTTCTAGATATGCTTACCTTCTGTGATTACAATTCTCAGACTTAAATAAGCACGTGTACAGTAGGTATTGCACTTGACTATATATCCACCCAGCTAAGGCTTCGGGTTTCTAGGAGCCCGACTCATATTTAGAAGGGAGGGGCCACAGGGTTGGGGACTGGGTGTCAAGTCACAGGGTACCTAGTGGCAGGAAGATTTTCTTGACGCTGGTGGGGGACCTAGTTTCCATGCAACCTGCTCCGTGACCAACTTATCCTGTTATGGGAGACTCCTTGAGGTGGCAGGCCATCTAACAGCCTTTAAATGCTGGAATCGTGCCAGCCAACTTTTGTGGCTTTCTGGCCTCTGAGACCCTGCTAGCAATAGGCTCCATGTACATGAAACCAGACAAACTAGCATGTGCCTTCAAGTGGCAGCAGAGCTGCGTCCTGCCCCTGGGAAGGCCCTGTGAGCGCCAGCACCCTGTCTGGGGCCCGTGGAGTTCTTCCTCACAGCCCTCACAAGAAGCAGTATGACATGAGCCCTGCTCTGCGCTAATGCCTGACATGTGTTAGTGCATTCAGTCTCACAGAATCCTCTGAGGAAAATCTCATCACTGCCCACGTCCTCCATGAGGAAACTGAGGCTGAGGGCCCTGGGGAGCCTGCCAGGGGGCCCCCAGCCGAGAGCTGCAGAATGCCCCTCCCAGCCCTGCCCTGACTCCCAGCCCCTGCGCGGAATCCCTTGGACACCGCCCTCCCCGAGCAGAGAAGGGCTGGAGACGAGGTGTGAGCAGGATCACTGGGGGGTCTCACAGGTGTAGGTCCGGAGAAGGGGGCATGACCCACTGTCTAGAAGTGTGGAATCGTGTTTCTAAGGAGAGCAAAACTGTTCAGAGGGCAAATTCATGGTCTTGTGATGAACAATTTTTTTTTTGTTTGAAATAGCTGTTTTTCTTAACTTTGTGAAATTAAATCTCAAGAAAAGCACATTGGATACTGAGGAACATAATAATCCATAATGCAGAGAGTGGGGAGGAAGAAGCAATTTCTACATTTCACCTTTCCTTGTTTTATTAAACCCTATTTTTCTGGAAATAAAACATTTCTGTTGGCTTTGAGAAAAGCGTGAGAGGGAGGAAGAATCCCTGTCTAATGGAGAGAGGAAAGGAGAATTACAGGGGTGTCTGGGTGGCGCAGGCATTAAGCATCTGCCTTCGGCTCAGGGCGTGATCCCGGCGTTCTGCGATCGAGCCCCACGTCAGGCTCCTCCGCTAGGAGCCTGCTTCTTCCTCTCCCACTCCCCCTGCTTGTGTTCCCTCTCTCGCTGGCTGTCTCTATCTCTGTCAAATAAATAAAATAAAATCTTTAAAAAAAAAAAAAGGAGAATTGCAGAGCACCATGCCTTCCTCGCACACTCCTCCGTGTGTCCCCCTTCCTTCCAGGAATTTGGGCAAGTGCTGGGGATTGCCAGTCCATTCCAGATTTGCCCAAAACCCAGAGGTAACCCATCCTGAAACAGCGCTAATAAATCTGTGGGCTTGGTTTCCTCCACTTGCCCCCACCTTTACCTGGAATAATCAGGGACCACTAGACTAGATTATGGTGTTCTCAATCCTCAGAGAAATTTTAGCCCATAATTCTAGGACAGAAGGACATGCAGGCTGAGGCCGCAAACGCACTTGGGGCTCCCTGTGACTTCTATTCATGAACCACCTGCCAGCACATGAATTCAGGGTAATTAATTGATGTGGGTCCCCAGAGAAGCTATGGACCTCCCCTCAGCACTGTCCCTGGTCCCCCAGCTTCCCTTCTTCCAGGTCAACTGACTCACTCACCACTTGTCCAGGTGCCTTGTCACCTGCCAGTAGGCCCAGGGTCAGAAGTTCTGCACACAGACAGGGAGAGTCAATCATAGTGTAGGCACACGGGGGGCTGGGGCTGGCCCTGGAAAAACCTTCCATGCAAAGCCTGGGACCCTCACCCAACCTGGGAGACCCGTAGACCTGCACCTGTGACTAGGTCAGTGTAGCTGCAGCTGCCACAGGTGAGGCCAAGGCCGGTCCCGAGAGGCAGAGCCATTCCCCCAAACCAGCTTGGCCACCACCTTTTGGGTCGAGGTTCAGGGCTGGCTGGAAGTGCTGCCCTTGGGCCTGGCCCCATCATACACCCCACCTGCCAGGCTACAAGATGGTGGTGCCACGCGCTCCTGTTCACATGCCCCGGAAGCTGCAGGCGGGATGCAGGGCGGGGAACAAGGCTGCAAGTCCCCTGCACATCCCACACCCTCAGCCTTCCTCCACAGTCCCTGGAGGATAAATTCTATATTTGTATTCCACCTTAGTGGCTCTAACATCACGGAAGAAACAAGGATGGCTCTTTCATACAGTTTGGTTTAATCAGAAACTCATGTGTTTTCCTTTCCTAAGTTTTGGAACATGCATCCTTCTCTCTTCCTGGCTGCCCTTTGCCTGGGAATGGCCTCAGCGGCTTCACGACTTGATCAGAGCTTAGATGTGCACTGGTCCCACTGGAAGGCGGCACATGGGAAACTGTATGACAAGGTTGGTAACATCTGAGCTGTCCAGTGAGCCCCCCGGGGAATGTTCTATGCTGGTGGGAGTTCCCAGCAGAGAGTAGCTTCCTGAGGCTGCTCTGACCAAGGTAGTAACAGTGCACCGTGACCGCACATGATGTGGGCATATGTCCTGTGTGGTCGCTGGAGAACAGCTCCCAGAGCACCAGCCCATCCCTGGTCAAGTTTCTCCTCCTCTCTGTCAGTACATGCACTTGGTGCAGGTGAGTTGGCTTTACATAAAAGTAAACGATAGTTTGTTTTTCTGCAGAACAAAGGACAGAGGAGAGCAGTGTGGGAGAAGAATATGAAAATGATTGACCAGCACAATGAGGAATACAGCCAAGGGCAACACAGCTTCATGCTGGCAATGAACGCCTTTGGTGACCTGGTGAGTGTGGCGTGGATTACTGAACCTTTGTGCTTCCTCTCCCCGTTACTTTACAAAAAAAATCTCCTGCTTGTCAGCATTCTATTTGCTTTTCTTTGAAGACCAGTGAAGAACTCAGGCAGGTGATGAATGTCTTCAAATGTGGAAGCATGAGGAGGGGAGCGTGATCCAAGCACCTCTCTTTGCTGAGACCCCCTCATCTGTGGACTGGAGGGAGAAAGACTACGTAACCCCTGTGAAGGATCAGGTGAGACAGGATTCAGCAGGTCACCCTCAGGAGTAAAGGTGAAAGGAATCCGTGTCTTTGCTATGGTCGGCTGAGAAACATGTATAGGTTCTCTATGTTTTAAAAAAGTTTTCAGATGTGTGCACTGTTGTCAAATCTTGCTATTGCTTTTGTAGACTGAGAGCTTTTTAATTTGGTTTCAGGGTTTTCGTGGCTTGTGTTGGTTGGGCTTTTCATGCAACAGGTGCCCTTGAAGGACAGATGTTCTGGAAAACTGGCAGACGTTGTTGCACGGAGTGAGCAGAACCTGGTGGACTGCTGTCTGTCTAAAGGCCATGAGGGCCGCCGTGGTGGCCTGATCAACTATGCCTTCCAGTATGGGAAGGACAGCAGAAGCCTGGACTCGGAGCAATCCGATCCGTACCATGCACTGGTCAACGGAGCTCCTTCTCTTATCAAAGTTGAACATTTTCAGGGGAACGACATAACATACTTACTACTCACAGTTTAGATTGTAGTCTTTGTATCTGCAAACTTTGAGAACTGTCATTAAGAGGTATTAGCCTTGCACAGTTCTCTGCTTAGATCATTACCACGTGGCTGTTCCCACATCTACAATACGCGCTGATATGCGGACTGTCCTATATATGGTACCAATGTCTCCAGATGGAAACATTTCTCAGAGACAGGTAGACCAAGAATTTTTTATTTAAATAGAAGCCTGTGAGGGGAGGGGAGTTAAGGTGGCAGAGGAGTAGGGGGACTCTAAGTTTGTCTCATCTCTCGAATACAACTAGTTAGTTATATTATTCTGAAGACCCAAGAACTCAATCGGAGATCTGAGAAGACAAATGATGCAGGTCTACAGGCAGAAAAGCGACCACTGTTTGCAAGGTAGGAGGCTCGGAGACACAGACACGAATCCAGGGTGGTATATATCAGAGAATATGGCGGAGGGGAGGGAGCCGGCTTAAGGAGGCTACCGCAAGGTATTATAAGTAGCAGAGTCCCAAATCGGAACTCAGGAGAGACCCATGTCAAGATGAAGACAGTAGCTAAGGGACCCAACGTTGCCCAAAGGTAGGGTAAGGAGGACTGGACAGTTGCTCCCCCTTGATGGTAGATGGGGTCATATCTGGCAGCCTGCAGTGGGGGCAGGAGAAGAAAGATAGCTAGTGTACACAGACATTCTAGACGCCAGGATCTAGATGAAGACGGAGATAGGGCAATGGCTAGAGGGAAGTCTTGTGATCTAGAAAGTATTTTTTCTTATTTCTTTAGGCCAAAAAGTTCCACCTGTTATTAGAAGCCAGTGAAGCCAGTGGGGAAGGAGTGGTTCTCTTCAAGCCCCAGCGCAGAGCCCAGAGGCCACGGAGAGTGTGCTAGGCTGCGTGGGGGCTGCAGGACCACAGCTCAGAGGAAGGACAGCCTCTGGGCAGGGAGAAATCAGCAGGACAGAGCTCTGGTTTCATACACAGAAAATGTGGCCCTTTTGGTGACCGAATGAAGCTGTTTCAGAAGCTTCAATGGTGAAGACTAAAGATTTTAGCAAAAAACCTTCTACTTTTCTGAAGATTTTTAAGAACTCATGCTTTAGAGTTGTGGTTCCCAAACTAGCATGCCTCAGACTCATCTGGAAGCTTTCTGGAGGCCCAGAGTTTCCAACTCCATAGGCCTGGTTGGGGGAGCGGTGGGGGGACGAGTGTTTGTCCTTCTAACAAGGTCCCAGGGGATGCTGATGCTGCTGGTCCACTTTGAGAGTGTGCTCCAGGGCCTGGTTCTCAGAATCCATATGTGGCCAGGAATTAGAAATAAGCCCAATTTATTGAACCCATCCAAGTCAAATAAAAATGTAATTAGTTGCAAAAAAAAGCTATTAGAAACCATGCAAGACTGTGAAAATAAAGAAAAATTATTAGAGGGAACATGACACTTTTAAAGAAGGGTAACGTTTGGTTTTACAGCGAAGTTGCTAGGATATTACTCACAAAGGGCAGACTGGCCCCATATTCCGTGACAATGTTGAGAAGGACATTGATCTGAGCCCTCTTTACATAATCACAGTGTCTCTTCATAATTTTAATGGTATTTCCTTCACCTCCACCACTTTGCAATTCTCTGGAGTTTTCTGCTCAGCAGGGAATCTCCAGGTGATATTTCTGGACTGGCCTTTTAGCCAAAATCCACTGGCATCTAGAGAGAACAGAGCATCTAATTAAACAGCAGAGGTATCAGTCCTAGAAAACAGAGAGTGGGGAATCGAATGGCTCTGAAGCAGCGAGGCCAACAGTTTGTATTTAACCCTTGCACACTGAGCTCCACGCTCCTTGGAAAGTGAGCTACGGGAAAGTGAGTTTGGAGCCGCAACTTGTCACATTCGTCATAGCTATTTGTCATGGTCTGTGGAGCTGAATCCACCTGGACCTTCTGATTTGAAAAGAGTTGATTGGAGTCTGCCCATTCACCTCCTTCCGAGCTCCTGTCCCATCTGCCGTCCACAGTGATGTTAGGGTCCAGAGCCAGCCCCAGGGTTGTCCGGAATTCTCCCTCATCCCTGAAGGCTTTGCTGTGAAGTCAGAACCCCAGATGAAGGTCGGGGAAAGAATGAAGAATGCCTCCTCTCCTCCCCCCGACCCCAACTCAGCTCCTCACAGCTGAGCCTAGAAGTTTGCTACTCGTTTTTTCCAAATCAATCAGATTTGATTCACTTTCCTTTTAGAGCACAGATCATTTCTGTCGCAGGGCTAAATTTCACACATGCGGGTGGGGGGCAGCCTGCTTCTGAGCCCTCTGTCCTGGTCTGTGCACTCTGGGTGAGGGGCTGGGGGGAGAGGCGGTGACATGCAGAGCCCGTGCCCCTCTGGCTGGGGCAGCCACTCTCTCCCCCAACCAGCCTCAGGCAGCAACGTGACCCCAGTGTGGCCAGAGTCTCAATTTCAAACAAGAAGCCAAATATCCAACCATGTGGGGGAAAACTATTGAGTTTTGAATGTTGGCAGCCAATCCAATTTTCTTCCCCCCTCCCCCCCACACATGATATCTCTGAGCCCCGGGTTACTTCTCTCTGAAGTGGGTTATGACACAACCTCACAACATTGTAAGAATCCGGTGAGATGATACGTGTGCAGGACCCGAACCCTGGTCAGCCGCCTCCGCAGGAGACCCACTGCGTCTCTGTGCTGACTGCTGCTGGGGCGGCTCCTTTGGTCCAGAGCAGACGTCCTCCTGACAGAACCTTCTGTCACTGACCAAGTCTCTCTAAGCAAGGGCTGTAGTTCACTGCTACACACCGTCTCAGGTGTGGATAATCCCGCCCCCCACCCAGGCATGTTTTATCAAGAATCTGCTTCCAGAATCTTCAAGTTGGGGGAAATTGACCAGAAGGAAGATGAATGGAGACAAAACTTCTGAAGGGGGGTGAGGGTTGAGCGGCAAATAACATTTCTCCCTCCCGGGAGCCATGTGTCACTTGATGTGTGGCTGGTTCAGTATAACTCCTGAGTTCCTGGGGCATAGTCTTCTTCATATTCATGAGGACTTAGAAAAATTCCTATCACAGATCTAAACAGATTTCCTTGTTTCTCTTACTTTGTCAATCTGTCACATACACACACGCGCGTGAGCGCGCCTGCGCGCGCGCGCGCGCGCACACACACACACACACACACACACACACACACACACACACACGTCTTATTCCCCGCCCCCCAGCCCCAGTGGTTCAGACTGGACAGACCTTAAAATACAGCAGGGGAGAGCTGGCTCCCTCTAGCGGGGATACCCTGAACTGCAGGGGAATTTCACTGAATTAGAAACACTGGCCTGGTCCATATGCAGAGGCTGAACCTAATCCTTAAATCTGGAAAACCACGGCCTTCAGAGAAGGTGCAGCCCATCGTACATCTCTAAACTGAGCCAGAATTACAGAAGACAATGGAACACGTGTGCGTGAAAATGCCTTTAGTCGGACGGAGTTCTAAGTGTCATCACTGAGCCCTGGCTGAAGAACCAGGCACGTCATGAATTCCCAGCTGTGTGACACTGGGCAGCCCATGGGTCCCTCAAGGCTTCAGTAAAATGGTGGAGAAAATACCCTATAGGCTGTCGTGTGGATTCAATGAGGCGTCACACATACCATATTTTGTCCTCTTCCTGGCACACTCCAGGGCTCAGTAAGTATTAGCAATATGTGTGAGCAACGCTATGGTCATAAATCTACTTCGGTTATTATTTCTTCCCCAAGGATCAATTCTTCTCCTGTGCTCAGAAAAAATAAGTGGAAAGGGGCATGTTAATCTCAGTCGACTGTCCCCCAACCCAGACAAATGTTTCCCAGACATCCTTCCTCACGGAGAGAGGGATCGCTTAGCAACACGAACTATAATACCATTGTTTTCAACGTGGGGGACAGATATGACAGGATTGTAAAATGAACAGAAGTGAATCTCACCCATAAAATTGAAACTGCTAAGGAAAATCTTTGACACGCGATATCCTTATTTTCCCAAAATGGAATTCTCTCACTCGGGGGGGATTCCGGAGAAACAACATCCCAGATGGCAGAATTTCCTCATGCTCACTGCACGTGGCTCTCCCTGGGGAGGGACAGGCACCCTCAGTTTTGGTTGTGAATTCATACATAACCCTGTCTGCAGAAGGAGGGGGAAAACAGCAAAGTCTCCCTCCCAAAGAGGCTCCATGTGAGTGGGCCGTCCCATCCTGAAACCTCATTTAGGAGCATTCCAAAACCACCAACCAACGCTGAGATGTGCAGGGACGGGGCAGGCGCGGGAACCCAGTTTGCTGCTCCCTGCTCTCAAGGTACTGCGTGTGCCCAGCTTCTTTCCAGCTTCTTTTTTCCAAGAAGAAAGGCTAAGGGGAAGGGCCCATCCTGGGGCCAATACTGGATCCTTGCAACCTGGAACCTGCGCTCGTCCAAGCTCGTTGTGTCTCCAAGGGCTGAGTCCACCCCCTCCCCCCGCCCCCAGCTCCCTCAAGGAGAACACGGCACCATTCTGGGATTTGCACATTTGCAATTTGGACCTTTGTGACTGTGACCGTGATTTCAGTGAGGCCCTGTCCTTGCTACTGCTGGGCCATCTGCGAGTGCAGGCCAAGAAGAGGGTGGACACAGGGCCCACAGCTGGGCTGACTACACCGAAAGTCACCACGGCATCAGGATCCGGTCAACAGGAGCCAAGCAACCAACACAAAGCCACCACTCACCCTAGACCTTGACACGAGACGCACAAAAGCAAGCACCGAACGGAGAGCCGGGGGCCGGGGTGCAGGCGCCTACCTGCCGGCTTGGACGCCAGCGGTGAGGGCGGGAACCGGGTGGAGTTGGTGGAGGAGAGTCTGGGCCGGCGTCTCCTGCAGAAGCTTCTCAGCAGCCCACACTTGAAAGATGCCACCAGCGTGGTCTTCCCAGAGCCCAAAGGGCTGAACAGCTTCACTTGGATTCTGGATTGCAGGGTCTGCGTGGGTCACAGCTGCTGGAGGAGGCGTGTTCGCTGCGTATCCTGAACGCAGATGAAAGAGGGTGTGTTCCTCGCAGGGAGAGAGCAGGCCCTGAGCAAGCTGCCGATGCTCGTTCTCATGTTCGGGATCCTGGCTGCTTCCTTCCTGCTCTCCAATTCTTCCTGCCTTTTTTTTTTTTTTTTGGCGGTATAATTGACATAGAACATTATGTTAGTTTCAGGCACGCAGTGTAATGATTCCGTATTTGTATATATTGTGAAATGATCCCCTGATAAGTGTAGTTCACATCTGTCACCACACATACGACAAACTCTTCTTCTTTTGTGATAAGACCTTTTAAGGTCGATGCTCTGCAACCTTCAAACACATGGTACCGTATCATTAACAGTCGTCCCCACGCTGTACATCACATCTCCAGGATTGATTTGTTTTGTTTCTGGAAGTTTGTACCCAGGTCTGAGATTGTTATCCATGTTGCAGATATGTCCCATTGAATCAAAAAATAATTCATATGGGGGCGCCTGGGTGGCTCAGTGGGTTAAGTGTCTGCCTTCGGCTCGGGTCATGATCCCAGGGTCCTGGGATCGAGCTCTGCCTCAGGCTCCCTGCTCAGTGGAGAGTCTGCTTCTCCCCCTCCCTCTGCTGCTCCCCCTGCTTGTGCTCCCTCTCTGTCAAATAAGTGAGAAATAAAATCTTTTTAAAAATTCATATGAAGTGCACATATCATTAAATTCCCCATTTTAAACATTTCAAAGTGGACCGAAGCTCCGAGGCCTTACTACATGTACGATGCATGCACCCAGCCCTGCTCTGTGGTCCAGAGCATTTCCATCCCCTAAGGAAGTTCCACAGCCATCAGCAGTCACACCCCTCCCTGCCAGCCCCTGACAACCCCCAGTCTGCTCTCCGTCGCCAAGGATGTGCCCATGCCCACAGCATTTGGTGCACAGGTATGGGGTGGAGAAACTCCCATGAGGCCATCAATTTAAAAGGGAAACAGGGTCAGCCTGTGAGAGCAGCCATGGGCACCAGCTCCTCTGTGTGGAGGGGTCTGGTTCCCTCACGACTCCATGATGGTACCGGATGCCCAGAAACAGGGCCTCACCAGATACCAACACAAATGCTGGGACAGGGCTGGGGGGCCGATAGCCTTCCCACTGTCCTCCCTCTCGGCCCTGTAGGGAGAAGCAGGAGAATTCACAGACTCACACGCTCACTCATCAGCAGACATTCTGGAGCAGCCCATGGGCTAAACACAGTGCAGGGAACAAGAAGGTCTAGATCCGGGCAGACCCATGTCCTGGGGAGACACAGACGTGTGGACACTGACACTGAACATAACAAGAGCGCTCGGGACGGTGCGGGCAGGTGCTCTGTGCAGCCAGAGATCCCCCCGCGAGGCTGCATAGGGACGCATCGCTGCCGTGGCCCCTGGCTCCATCCAGCCCCACAGGCAGCCTCGTTATCCACCCCCAGCTTACTCCCGGCTCCAGAACAGGGGCCCCTTGGAGCTGTGGGGTTTCCTTCCCTGACCCAGGATGGTCCCACTGCTCTAACCTATTGACTTCCACGCATCCAGGGGACCCCTCCTGCTCGGATCTCTCCAGGAACATTCCTCCCCAGGAGGCTCTGGTCCAGGTGGGGTTCCCCATTGTGCCCCCGCCAGACTGTAGAGTGATGTGGGACACTCTTCCCTCCCAACTGGGAGCCAACTTGAGGGGAGGGACGGTGTCCCCAGCACCTGGCAGGGAGGTGCTCAGTAAAGAGGTGCGCTACAAATGACAGGACTCGGGGGACCCCACAGGAGCCTCTCAGAGGGAACTGCCTGCTCTTAGTCTCCTGTGACCTCAGGCCTGGCGGACACTGTGTCCACTTCTAAACCCTGGACGGGGGATTTGCTGCTGCTCTCTCCCCGCGCAGCCACTGTGGCTTCCTGCACTGACCACCCAGCAAGCTCACCTGTAGACAGCTCTGCTGAAGGCTCCCTGCCCTCCCCCATTTCTGTGTGGGACCCTGACCCTCCTTCTCCACGCGGCAACACTGCCCCCTAGTGGGTATGCTGGAAATGGGTAGCAGCTTTCTCCACCCATGGGGCATGTGCCCCTGTGTTCACACAATGTCCCAGCACTTGGAATCTCCTGGGGCTGCCTGTTTTCTGTCTGCTGAGCATTTATACAGGAGAAAAACTGTATGATTATCTGATTATCTGAGCTTAGGACAACGCATATTACAGAGAACTCAGCAGGTTTGGGGGAAAATATGGTTTAATACATACTCGTATTTACAAAAGCTAACTTTTTTATAAATTGGAAAAATTTATATATATATATATATATATAGCTTTACTGAGCTCTGTCCCTTGCTTTGGAAAATCATGTCACCATGTTCCTGCCATGTTTGAGTCACTATCCCAACAACCAGTGTGATAAGGGGGGCCCTAGGCAAGCTTCCTACATACCCCACAGCTGAGACCCGGTGACATTCAAACAGACCAGTGAATTCCCCTCACGCCTTTCCTGCTGTACCCTACCTGATCTCCAATAAGATCCCTTGCCAGGGGTCCTCCCTGCTTCCCCCGCTTGGATGGAATCCCGCCCTGTGAGCACCGTCTGGTCCCACTCTCTGAGCCTGTGAGGGTAAGAAACTCCGTGCGCCCCCCCCTCGGCCGGCTCCTGGGGCCGCACCTGGCTGAGCAGCTCAGAGAAGAAGGCAAAGCAGTGGGTCCGGCAAAAAGCCTGCACCTTGGTGTTTCCTTTTAGCAATTTGCATCCACGGACCCACCTGCTCCGTGACTCCACATCCCCACTTGTCCTTGCTGGGGTCCAAGCCAAGCTGATGGTATTTCCACTTCCTCTCTACCGAAGTCCCCTCCCAGGCATTGCCAGGTCTCCAGGGCTGGGTGGCCACGGGGACATCTCCATGGAAAGTAAGCTTTCTGTCCCTGCTACCCAGAAGGCAAGCAGAAGGACAAGGACCCTCTCTACTCTGGATCCCTGCAGACAAAGGGCACATCTCACTATAGTACGAGGTTTCCCAAACCAAATGCAGGGATCACTGGCCTGGGTTAGAAATCCCCAGGGTCCCTGGGGAGCTGCAGGGGGTTGGGGAGCTCAGTTCCTTATCAGAGACACAGTTTGTACCTCATGAGGAGGGGCTGTGTTCATCTCAGGACCAGTTACAAGCTCACCTGTCGTTCCCCTAGTAATAACCGTCCTTAAGGAACCTTGTTTGTCCAAGAAAACACTGCTCTACTGGACATACCATTCAGCTCTTATGATGTCCTCAGTTCTGGGTGATCATAAAACACACACACACACACACACACACACACACACACACACACACTCTCACCTTCCCAGTGGGACAAAGGGAATCAGGGGCGAGAAGGAACTCCAGGCTAAAGGGGTAAAGGGGCTGCCATCCATCCACCCTCCCTCCTGCCCCTCTTTGCAGGGCCTCCCCTCATCCTCTGGGCTACCCTTCCCCTCCATCAGGGGCTGCTGGCCTAGCCTGGGGCAGACTCATCCACCCTTCGCCTTGTCTTTGGGAAGATAAGCGTGGAAAAGTCTCTCTCCATCAAGATGGACAGATCTGCCATAATGTTGAAGGCAAGAAAGCAAAACATGAGTATTCTTCATCTGAGGAGACCTAACCTGGTCCTGCAGGATGATCCCTCCTCCTGCTCACTGAGAGCCTTGGAGAATCTGAACACAGCCAATTTTGAAGCATGGGCGGCGTGTTTTCTCTCGTTACCACTAGGTGGCGGCACAGGGACAGGTGGGGGCCCAGACCAGTGTCTGGGGAAGGGGCTGCCAGCAACCTGAGTGGGGTTTTGATGCAGAGAAGGTCTGAGGAGGACAGTGAGTGGCTCCTGGCTTGCTCTGAAGGCGGTAGAATACCGATTTCTTAGGAGGGAGCACAGAAGTCCATCCGGGGTCTCTATCTACCGGAGTTCCAAGAGCACCTGCGCCCTGGCTGGCCACAAAGCCCCACTGGTCAGACCCTCCCAGCAGTGAGGAGCTGGGACCATGGTGTTTCCTAAATTCCAGCTCCTGCACTGAACCATCCTCCTGTGTGTCCCCTGCTCCCCAGGCAGGCCGGTGTGGCTGGCTGCAGAGTGAGGCCTGGAGAGTCCATGGCTGTGGGGCTCTTGCAGGCGGGGCTGCGGGCTTAGGAAGAGGACAGGAAAGCAGCGGTGAACCTGAGGAATCAGAATTCTAAACCAGTCCCGCCTTCCAGGGGGTCAGAAAGTGTATTTGTGTAAGTGGAGGCAGGTTATGTACTATTTCCCTGTTTACTCCCTTTAACCTTGTACTTCTAAGTATTTACCCAGGGATGGGGGCCTCCGTTTGCCTCCTGCCCACCGCTCACAAAGTAACTGAGCCTGCACAGCCTGTCCAAGTGCTGTCAGAATTCACCTGGCCGCCAAGACCACCTTCGCCCTGGTCTCTCTGGGCAGTCAGAGGCAAAGTCCCCAAACAGGGGTCAGATCTTGCTCCCACCTGCCGAACACAGCTGGGCCAAACCCAGTCTCCTGACTTGGGTGTACAAAGCCCCTACCTCTCTGATCAGATCCCCTCAGGCACCGTTCTCCCCCAGACCACCATGCGCAAGCCCTGGTGCCAGCCCCCATCAACCCTCCTTTTGGTTTGTTCCCTGGGACACACCCAACTCTCCAGCGCCCCAGGCTCTTTGCACTCACTATTCTGTCTTCCCGGCTCCCCCCCCCCTGCATCTTCTCTTCTTTCTTGTCCTTCACAAGTTGGTTTAAATGTCACCATTGGAGGGGCACCTGGGTGGTTCAGTCAGTTAAGCCTTCAACTCTTGATTTCATAAGATCAAACCCCATGTCTGGCTCTATGCTCAGCAGGGAGTCAGCTTGGGATTCTCTCTCTCCCTCTCCCTCTGCCCCTCCCCTCATGCTCATGTGTGTACTCCCTCGCTCACTCGCCCTTTCTTGCTCTAAAATAAATAAATCTTTAAAAAAATAAAATAAAAATAAATGTCACCATTGAAAAGGTGTCCCCTGAGTAGTCATTGGAAAGTAGCCCCCACCCCCGTTTCTCTCATTTCACCCTGTTTGAATCCCTGCACTTCCACTAGAGGCAGCAAAACAGTCTGTAAAGATACTGCTGGTCTCTATTGTGACTGCCATATACCCAGAAACCAGTCATAGACAGTAGTAAATGAAAGGGGTCATTGTGTTCCAATAAAGCTTTATTTATAAAAACAAGCTGTGGGCCAGCTTTGGCTTTTGTAGGCCATTGTCTGCCAACCCCTGATTTACCCTATCAGGTGTTTTTCCTATTTGTTTATAGCCTGAGTCTCACCTCTTTTGTTCACTGTGGTCTCTCCTGTGCTTAGAACAATTCTTGCCATATTGTAGACACAGTGTACTTAAGGGAATATTATTTAGTGACTGCATTCGTCTTTGAAGCCTTGACGAGTCTCGGTTTCTACTTTCCTTTCTTTTTTTCCAGTGCTTTTTCCCACTGGCAATTTAGCTCCACTTTCTCATTAGCAAAGGTGTCCACAGATTGACAGGGAAGACCTTCAGCTCTGGGAAAGCCCGGCTAGAGCGCGGAGGGCTTACGCTGCTTTCCCCACCTGGCGGGATGCTCGGAGACTCAGCACGGGAGCAGCAACACGCAAACGCAGCTTCTTTGGGCTGAATTTTCAATTTGGGGAAAACTCTACACTTTGTCCTATTTTCCAAATATTCCTGGGCACCTTTCTTCACTGTGCTGCCTTAGGCTTAGAAAAAGCAAGTACTTTAACATCAGCTTACAAACAATCTGATTAGGAGGATAATCAAACAAAATAAAAATAAGCTAACATCCTACTCCCCCTCCCCAGCTAGGATGCTAAGGTCAGAGCAGAGGGGACCTGCAGTGAGAGTAAACACAGATGCAGAGGCGAAATCTCCCTGCGCCCCCTCCCCGCCGTCCTAACAAGCACCCCTCCTTTTCCTGGGGAAGCACAGTTCTTGGGCCGGTGTGGACAGCTGCACTGGGCCTGCTCCGTGGTGGGGTGAGCCAGGCAGAGTTGGAGGGGCCGCTCCTTGTTGTAAGAAGGCGGCTCCTACCACCCAAGCTGAGCCCCATGGGGCTCCCCCACACCCCAAAGCAATGTGTGCTGGTTACCCAGCTCACTGGGGGCAAAAACAAAAACAAAAACCCACCCACCCCGATTTGCAGTGCCTGCTGACTCCTGTGGCGTAAATACTGCCGCCAGGGCTGATTTTGGTGCCAAAACCCAGGAACACTCCCACTGAAGGGTGAGTAATTTATTTTCTTTCCTGGGAGACGTTTCTCCCTTGGATAAAGTCTCCTTTTAATAAGCAACAAACCCGGCACCTGTTCGCTGGTTAAAGGCGAACAGCCTGGCCGCCGGTCTTCAGTCCCAGGGCACAGGCTTCTGGACAAAGGTTTGGTCAATCCCCCTTCCTCAAAAGAAGGGAATGTTGGCCCAGCCCTACCCAGTTCTGCCTTCTGTTCATTGCCATCTCTGAACTGGCTTTCTCCCACCTCAGGGACTTTGCCTACAGTAGGGCCCTTCCAACCCCCAGTGATCAGTGCGCCCTTCTAATCAGGGATTCATTTCAGGATTTTGAATCACTTTTTATTCTCGGCAATTCCTTCTCTAAGCACCTGGGAATATCATGTGTTCAACGGTTCCGAAAGTGGTCCCGCCGACTTTGTCGTCTGGGGGAAGGTGTTGCCTGTGTAGATATAAGACTTTCTCTCTTCAAGTGTCTCTCATGAGAACTCAGTTTAGGAAGAACAACCTTTCCCTCATTTTTGGCTGCACGGTAAGACATATGTTTTTCTGTTAGGTACAATTTAGGTTCAGTCACAGCCAGGAATTAAAACCCAAATTATCGGCAAGCAGGGTAAGAGCTATCTCTTTACGGGACAAGTTGGAGGCAGCCCGGTGTCTCCTGGGCGTTTACTCTCCTTGGAATTCTTTGGGCATTCAGGCAGGAATTACAAACCCCCCGGCCAGCTGCTCGATTGGTTGCATTAGTGGCTGGGGCTTTAATGGGTCATAGAGTTGAGACTTTCTTGTGACAACAACAAAGACTATGGAACTATGATGATGGCAGTCTCAGGGCCTGCACCCCTCAACAGGGCCACACTTGCAAATGAGACATCAGGTATACGGACAGAAAAAGTGCTCAAGGGGTCAGGTGAGGACACGTAATTGAAACTGGCTTATAATTAGCCTGACTGATCAGGCACCATTAGGCTGGGATGCAAGTGAATTTCTGTGACCAAACACCGAGAGCTCAATCAAGAGAGCTCTGAAGAATGAGGCCATTAAAAAGGATTCCTTACTTTGTTTAAGGTTCATCCAGGGAGCACACAACAGGATTGTTTAATCTAGTGCTCTGAACCTGACCTTTGGTCACCACTGGTGACCTTGGGGTTTCCATGACACATAAAAGGATGGAGACCGGCCCTGGGGGTCACACCCCAGGGAAGCTTCATCCATAAGCAGCACACACGTTCCATTAAGAGACCTTAGCTGTTTCGCCGGCATTCTTAGCCTTCTAAAAGAATATCAGAGTTTAAACTGTTGACCTTGTTAAACCCATCATGATCAGGCCAGACTTTTTGGGAAATCCAGAGGAGACCAGGGGGATCAGGTGACCAGAGCAGGTAAGGATGGCTGCTCCTGCTGGCCTGATCACTTCCTCACCCCAAGACGTTAGGCCGTGCTCTCACCTTGGGTAGGCAAGCTAAGGGGCGCCTTGGCTTTCAAGAGAGAGCTGCTATGCAGGGACACATTCACAGTCCCCTCTCTGTAACAGGTCCAGGGTGACACTCCTACTGGGATGGAGAGATGGGAAACACACCATCCTCCGCAGGGACTCCTCTGGAATGCATCCTGAAAGCCTGGGAAAGGTTTGATCCACAGACGCTTAAAAGGAAATGCATGAATTTTTTCTGTTCCCAGGCCTGGCCTCAATGTTGCCTGGAGCATGGTGAAATTTGGCCCCCAGGGGGAAGTATTAAATATAATACTATCTTACTGTTAAAAGAGAGGGTAAATGAGCAGAAGTTCCTCGCGTGAAGGCTTTTTTTGTTCTGGGAGAGCAGACAGATTTATGGAAGACCTATAAATTGGGCCCCACTCTCCTGGCCTCCATAAATGACCAAGAAAAGCAAATACCTAGTAACTCAGTCCCTGAGGTTCCTTCCCCGTTGTATCACCCTCTAAGCCTTCTTGCCCTCCTTACTCCGGGATGCTGGGGACCAAAGTCTCCCCGATGAAAAAAGCTGCGCTCGTTATGTCCATTAACTGACGTGCCTAGTGAATTTGGCCCAGTTAAGGTACGTGTGCCATTCTGTCTCCAAGATTTTAAACAGATTAAAAGGGATTTGGGAAAATTTGCCCATAACCCTGACCAATATATTGAAGCATTTCAAAATTTGACTCAAATGTTTGAATTAGACTGGAAAGATGAATGTCGATTTTTACAGAAAAGCAAGCTGCCCTACAGGCTGCTGGCCCCCTCGGGGATGAACCCATGTATGGGGAGGAACACGAGTAGGTGAAGAGACTTGCCCAACTGGTAAACAGGCGGTTTCTAAAACACCCCATGACTATGATCATTCCTTGGGAATCTGGAAACAAAAGGCATGTGTTTTAGAAGGTTTGGGCTAGGGCGAAGCCTTTAAACTATTCCAAGATGGCCCGTGTAGTTCAGGGGCCCTTCGAGCCCTCTTCTACCTTCTGAGACTGAGAGAGGCTCTGATACAACATACCTCTCTGGTCCCGGATACTCCAGAGGGAGAAATAATATTAAAACCTAAGTTTGTAACTCAATGGGCTCCTAATATTTGGAGGAAATTGCAAAAGATGGCCATCGGTCTGACAGCTCCCTAGATGGCCTCCCGAAGACTTGCTAATTCCATCTTCTTTAATAGAGATCCACAGCAGGCCCAGGAAAAGGAAAGGAGACAACAAGAGAAAGCTGTTTTTCTCGTGGCGGCCCTAAAAGGACAAGCCGTCCAGTCAACCTGAGGAACCCAGGTGCCTGTTACAAATGTGGGCAAATCGGGCACTTCAAACGAGAATGTCCCCAAATGCCCCCACGGCCCTGTGCTATCTGCAAAGGAGAACACAGGAAGAGCGGCTGTCCTCATGTCCCTGAGACCCCCAGTGATCCTGCTCACACCTCGTCTCCAGCCCTTCTCTGCTCGGGGAGGGCGGTGTCCAAGGGATTCCGCGCAGGGGCTGGGAGTCAGGGCAGGGCCGGGATGGGCATTCTGCAGCTCTCGGCTGGGGGCCCCCTGGCAGGCTCCCCAGGGCCCTCAGCCTCAGTTTCCTCATGGAGGACGTGGGCAGTGATTAGAGTTTCCTCAGAGGATTCTGTGAGACTGAATGCACTAACACATGTCAGGCATTAGCACAGAGCAGGGCTCATGTCATACTGCTTCTTGTGAGGGCTGTGAGGAAGAAATCCACGGGTCCCAGACAGGGTGCTGGCGCTCACAGGGCCTTCCCAGGGGCAGGACGCAGCTCTGCTGCCACGTGAAGGCACATGCTAGTTTGTCTGGTTTCGTGTACATACAGGCTATTGCTAGCAGGGTCTCGGAGGCCAGAAAGCCACAAAAGTTGGCTGGCACGATTCCAGCATTTAAAGGCTGTTAGATGGCCTGCCACCTCAAGGAGTCTCCCATAACAGGATAAGTTGGTCACGGAGCAGGTTACATGGAAACTAGGTCACCCACCAGCGTCAAGAAAATCTTCCTGCCACTAGGTACCCTGTGACTTGGCACCCAGTCCCCAACCCTGTGGCCCCTCCCTTCTAAATATGAGCTGGGCTCCTAGAAACCCGAAGCCTTAGCTGGGTGGCTATGTAGTCAAGTGCAATACCTACTGTACACGTGCTTATTTAAGTCTGAGAATTGTAATCACAGAAGGTAAGCATATCTAGAAAGACGGAAAAGAATAATTAAAAAACAACCTAGAGTTACAGTGGCCATTAAGGGGAACATTCTAGTTAGACAGGATTGTTCGTTTAAGAACCCCAGTCAGGGTTCCCAATCTAAACACACAGAATGGGATGCCTACTTTAATTCAAATGCAGAAGCCTCCAAAAGGCTTCAAGATTCCAGAATAGTCACATTGAAAGGTTCATTACAAAAGGCTACTGAACAATTAAAAACAGGAGAGTTACCTGAGACAAAAGACTGTAAGAGTGACTTGTCTCCTAGGGCTCCTCCATCCTCTCTTCCTTGAGGGCTCCGTCTGCTACTTTCCCACCTCACGTGCCTTTCCACCTGCAGAGACACTCACCTTTTCACAGGAAACCACCTGAGGGGACAGGGGATCCTCCCCAGATGCCTGGCATCCTTGACCAAGGACTGAACTGAGGACCACAGGAAAACATTTCTCCAACCTGGGCAGGGTCCCCAGAGTTTGTTTGATTGTCTCATTTTTAAATCAATTCCTCCTGAGCCCAGGTGAGAGAGGGAGATAAGAATTCACATTATCCCTTCCTTTCCAAGTCCAGACCCATTGGTTATGGATCCTTTTGTCCTGGAATTACTATTTCCTCTGGTCTCTCTGGTTTTACATCGTAAGAACGTGGCTTGGCTTTCCACCTGCTTCAGCTCTCTCTTGGGCTATCTTTGGGAGTCGCTCTTGCTCTTGTAAAAGTTGCACCGTTTACACCCTCTAGGAATTCCAGGTGACAGGAAGCACTGAGCATTCTAAAACTCCAATAGGTAGAATTGAACCCAAGTGCTTTTCAAGTTCATGTGATCTAAGAAATTATTTGATACTAAAAGTGCTTGAAGGTTGATGGCTTAATTAACCCAAGCTTGCCCTTAGAGTTATCAACAGCCAGTATAAAGACTTTTATTCTATGTGAGATGACTAGCCAAATAAATTTGTTATTTCTTATAAAATCTATCATCAACTATAAAAACATAATAGCTTAGAATAAGGACTGACTTTGTCTAGTGCTTAATAACCCTTTTGTAAACAATCTACACATCATTGCTTAAGACAGGTAGATTAAGTAGCAGATTTGGGGGTAAATTTTTTAAATAGTGCAGGGGCCAAGGACAAGCTGCCCCAAGATGGGCCACATTGGTGTAGAAGTTATTTTTGAGATAAAGCAATCAAAACCCAGCAGATTCAGGAAAAACTCTTTCCCTGTCCCTCCCCTGCCTGCCTTAGCAGGAAGAGATCATTCACAGATTCCTCCTTACCTGAGAAACTAACGTGCACAACAGGACAACCTTTGTTTTCCAAACATCTCCGCTCTCCTGCCTGCTAATGGTCTCCCACCTGTTTGTATCGCCAGCCCTGACCCCTCTCCCTTGGGATCCCCAGCCCATCCTCCTCTGAATGTCATATGAGCCCTGTGTTGCTTGCCCGTCCTTAGAAGCCCAGGCCTATGGGCATTCCCTATATGTAGGAAACCAAATTTTATTTTCTCCTGTCAATCTGCCTCAGATTAGATTCTTAGCTCAACTTGAAGGATCTTAAAGAACAGAGGAGGGCACCTGGGTAGCCCAGTCAGTTAAGCATCTGACTCTTGATTTTGGCTCAGGTCATGATCTCAGGGTCCTGGGATTGAGACCCAGGTTAGGCTCCCCACTCAGTGGAGAGTCTGCTTGTCTTCCTCTCCCTCTGCCCCTCCCCATGTTCACGCTCAAGCTCTCTCTCTCTCTCTCTCAAATAAATAAATAAATAAATCTTAAAAAAAAAAAAAGAAATGTTTAGAACAGAAGAAATTCTTCCTCCTGGTAAATAACAAAATCCAACCAAGTAAGTTTGGTGATCTAAGTGGCTTTATGAAATTCTCCATGAATCAGGCAGGGCCCATCAGGCAGGTAGAGAGCTGCTCCCAGGAGTTGTACAAAATGGAAGGTTTTTCTAGAAGAAGGTGGTAGCCAAAGGGTTATTAACAAAGGAAAAGGATTGTTTCTGGCAATGCGTCTTTCTGGGGGAGAAGCAAGGTTGCTTATCTAGCACACTACCTCGCCTCCTTGGGGGGGATGGAGAGAGCCCAAGGGGCAGACTCACTGAACTAGACTGAAAACTTCCTGGCTCACGGGTTAAAAATACACCAGTGGGGAGGCGGAAACTGCGCTTGGGACCTGTCTTAGGCACCAGATTGGGAATTCAGTCAAAGTGAGAAAATTTGAGGCTTCTTTAAAAAACATAGTAGTTTCCCTCAGTCTTTTTGATGACTTAAAACCTTTTAAGTTTTACTAACTTAACTAATGAGTTAATTTACATTCTTTAAAAATCTAGATCATTTCCAAATAAGACAAAATACTAGAATATTAATTACTAAACATAGGTGTATCTACTTTTGGCTTCTTTTTACAGAGAAACTAAAAATATTTGGAAAAGTTCATGTTACATTAAGAAAATTTTAAAAAGCACACGCCTCCAGAAAATTTTAAATATTCCCTAAGTTTGCAAATTCGAAAATGTTGAGATGATAGATTGATCACCACTGTTTGCTGCTTAGTTTTCATTAGAAGTCAAGGTTTCTAAAGGTAAAAATTCTAATTAATATAAGTAATTAAGACTACTAAAAATGATAAGAGAAATATCCTCATCCGCCAAGAAAACTGATATGTTTTCAGAAAAAAAAAAGACATGAGAAATAGAGATACACTTTTCTGTTAAGAAAAAAAAAAGTAATTTTGTCCTAAAATAAGTATGGTTGGAAGAGGAAACATTAAACAATATCAGAATGTGGAACAATTAGAGGTAAGTAAAAAATTTTTTTTAAATGTGTGATCAAGCTGGCTAAGTTTAAAATAAATTTAGTAAAAAGTAAATGTAAATATGAAATTAATCTGTTGCATTGCAATTCAGTTTTTTCTCTGTTAAAAAGACAAAGATTTCTTGGCCTTTAGTCTGAGATTGTCTAAGTTTCATAAAGATCTGTGATCCTGGTCTGGGAAGTGCTTTACAGCCTCGTTTGGATGGAAATATTCCAAAAGATTTGTTACAGTAAATAGGCCGATTTAATATACAAATTACACGGGAAATATTGTGAAATAATACTAAGCTATTCTATTATATCTGTCAGATTGTGTCACTTGTAGACAAAGTCAATTTTGCTTCTGGGAAAATGCCCCTTCATTGCCAGACGTTAGCCATCTGATGTCCTCGTGACATACCCACAGTCAGCTTTTGGAAAAAACCTTAATTTGGACAAAAAATGGACAAAGAAGTAAATTCAATAAACAGTCAGGCTGTTGGAAGCCCAAGACAGCCGCTTGGCTCTTTCTGGCTCCCTGACAAGCCCCTTTCTTCGGCTGTTTGCCTTCCTTCAGCCTCCAAGAACGTCGACCCTGACTCAAATTAGAAACAGACATAGGTGTAGGGACTTCTAGGAAAGTGTAACACCTGCCACGGGACTTCATTGAACCGCCGCCACTTAGGATGTGTGATCCGTATTTTTCTTGGTCTTGTACGCTCATTTCCAGAGGGGTTAGAGCCTGTCCTTGTCACAAGGCTGATGCTTTCCCGGTAACCAAATAAACTATTAAAATGTGTTTCCCACTTGGGGTGCACGTTCCACTCTCTCCAGGGATCAAGGCACCCGCTTTACTGGACGAGTCCTAGGAGCCTTCACAAGAACCCTACCAATGTCTCAGAATCCTGTCCGGACACACCTTCTGCTGACCCTTGCTGTCTCGGGCTGGGGACCAGCTGCTGTCAGTCTAATGTCTGATGCTCACACCCATCATCAACAGGGGAAAGAAGCCTTCGTAGATTTGAAGTCAAAGGACCCGGCAGTCACTGTCAGAGTAGGTGACAGAGTGTTGTAAAGGCCTCCCGCCTTGAACGGGACCTTACGAAGTACTCCTGACTCGGACACTATTGTGGAACTCAAGGATGCTGGAGACATCTGAGTCAGGCCCCCCGGGAAGAGAAGGGGAGACACAGAGGGTCCCCTGCTTCCGCCCAGGACAGCGGAACACTTCATACTGTCACTGAACCTAAACAAGCCCTCTGTGCTGCTTTCCTTGCCTTGGCTCTGCTCTTGGCCTTGAAGGATGGGGTCCTCTTCCTGAGTCTCCCAGGCCATGGCTAGGGGAAGGGGGGTAACCTCTTTTATCCCAAGCTAGGGAAAAATCTAACTGCACCAGAACTTTGCACAAGCAAAATGCAACATCTCATTGGTTGTCTCCCCTGACCTTGTATCATGAGTTAACGAGGACCCACCGGGTGGCTCGCCCCATCAGGATTCATGCCTTTTGGCCCATCCCCATTTCCCAGGTTAGGGATTGATGTGAACGAGGCCAAGATCAAAAACTTGCCTTTAATATTATTACAAAATCTGCTGCTGAAGCTATAGCTGGAAAAGGGAAGGGAAAACTGTACCCTCGGTGTCTTCCAGATGGATTAAGAATTACATTTATAGAAGACAGATTAGCAGGAGAAAAAAAACGTAAGTTTTATTACCTGCGCTCAGAAGCCAATTATTAAATAAGGACGGGGCAACACTGTGGATGAATCTCACCGACATTATGTCGAGTGAAAGAGCAAGACACACAAAAGAGTGCCTGCAGTGTGACTCCACTGATACGAATGAATAAACAGGCACCAGTGATGTGGTGAAAGAGATCCGAGCAGTGCTTGGCTCCGAAGGTGCGGTGGGTGCGCTTTGCCTGGATTGAAATTTTCTGTGCTGAGTTTGGTGTATTTCACACATGTGAATAGATTTGTCAAGACTCATCTATGTGTGAGGTATAAACATTCTACTTCAATCGAAAGTGTACCACCAGGAAAAGAAGATGGAACCTAGATTCTCCCATATGGAAAATCTTTGGGAACATTTCTCATAATTCCGTTTTCTGCTCTGGAAATAAAATTAATATATCCTCTCCCTCTCTCACATGTATTTGGGGAAATATATTGGATGAGGTATATTACTTCCCTTTGAGAGATGAACAATGAATATGGTGCATTAGCTTATCGGAGAGGAGATTTCCAAAACAAAAAGCTGCAGGAAAGTACTGGTTGGTGATTCTTCTGCTCTTCACGCGTCCTTTCCCTGGAGAAGAAGTCAGAACATATAGAACACAGTTCGATATGATATTTGAATTTGTGCTCCTATAACTTTGGGGTGTTCTGTGATAGATGACGTACAAGCTGGGGGGCACAAAAGCAAAACAGAGGTCTTGACCATGAAATCCTGAAGTGCCAGGAAGGTGTGGTGTCAGTGGCCCAAATCCCCGTGACCACACCCTTCTCGCTCCACCTGCTGCCCCAGGAACCCCTTCCATTGTCTTTGGCCTTTTGGGCCAGAAATGAGACGGGGACCAAAAGCGAGGAGAACCTCCAGAGTAGGACGTGTTCCTGGGATTCAGGGGAATTGAGGGACACAGGTTTTCTTTCTTTCTTTTTTAAATTTTATTTATTTATTTGAGAGAAAGACAGAGAGAGCACAAGCAGGGAGTGGGGCAGAGGCAGAGGGAGAGGGGTGAGCAGACTCCCCACTGAGCTCCATCCCAGGACCCTGGGATCATGACCTGAGTCAAAGTCAGACACTTAACTGACTGAGCCACCCCGGTGCCCCAGGAGGGTTTCTATAATTGGAGAAATCCTGTCACACTCTTCTGACTGGAGTAAAAGACAAGAAGCTAATACTGTGGAGGGGCACCTGGGTGGCTCAGTCGTTAAGCATCTGCCTTTGGCTCAGGTCATGATCCCAGGGTCCTGGGATCGAGCCCCACATCAGGCTCCTCCGCTGGGAGCCTGCTTTTTCCTCTCCCACTCCCCCTGCTTGTGTTCCCTCTCTCCCTGGCTGTCTCTCTCTCTGTCAAATAAATAAATAAAATCTTAAAAAAAAAAAAGAAGCTAATACTGTGGAACTTTCTGGTCTCTAATCTCTGGTTTCTCATTCCTACCTCCCTCTATGCCTTATTAATTGCTTCCCTCGCCTGGAAGATTGTCCCTGTTTAGTACTTACTTACTGGCTATTGATACCAACATTGGCCTGGGTTCTAGCTTTGAAGGGTGCAGGGTTTGGAGGTGCTCCTTTGAACAGCTCAGATTTTCCATTGGGGGCTTTGACCTTGCCTGGTCCATCAGGATCTCCTTAATGGGGAGTCTGAGAGAAATACTGATGCTTCCCTCCTTTCCCAGCACAGAGAGGCAGAGAGAGGAGAGGGAGGCAGAGGCAGCATGCCTGTAGTGCCGGCCTGGCTGAAGAGGCCAGGAAGCTGGACTCTGGCCCTCCAGCTGCCGGAACACACTCCTCAGCCATCATGGTGGCACATGACCCTGTTACTCATGGAGGAATAGGAAAAGGAGCCTTGGGGATGTTGGCTGCAGAGCTGGAAGAACTGGGTGCCCCACCCTGTGGGTCTGAATTGGTCACTAGGCTGGGCCTTGGTGAGAGTGGCTGTCACAGCCTCTGGCACCAGGTGAGGCACCAGGGACATGTTACTAGGCCCTGGCTACAAACACCTGCTGTGAGCTGTGAGCTCTTCTGCCACGTGCCACCTGGCAAAGTCAGCCCTTTGGTGCTTGTCAGCATTGACTGAAGAGCTCAGTGACGCAGTGGGCATAGTGGGACCTGGGCTGACCCTGAGGGCAAGAATCAAGGACATCATCCAAACCCGGAGCTTGAAGAAATGGAGCTCCCTCTGACCGACCAGACAGACTCCTCCACGTGCTGGGGCTCTCGCCTGTGGGGGTTCCTCCTGCTTCTCCCACCTCCTCCCACAAAGGCAGTCGTGTTGACATACTTTATTTCTTACCACCTTGGCCTTGCCTGCTTTGGATAAGATGGCCAACTCTTGGGGGAGCTGCTGTAAACTCCTAGCAACAGTACAGCCCTGGAGCGCTGAGCTCACGTGAACAGTAATGCTGATCGCTTCCTCCTCTACTAGAATCATCCTGTTGACTGAAGAGCCCCTTCTGGTTGGTAAGTGTTCCCGCTAAAGTCAGTGATGAGAAGGCTTTCCTTACTTAGGTACAGGAACGGAAACCCACCCCGCCAGCCTAAATTTGCCGAGAACAGTCACTAGGACACTCACCACACCATCATGTCCCATCGTGTCCCTTCAGGTACCTTCACATATGGCCCCATTTCCACAGGATCCCTACCCTCATTTGTTGGAGAATTTGTTGGAGAATATTCAGCAAAGGTTGAAATGGGTAAAACATTTGCCTGAAATGCCTCTGAGCTTCAGGACCATCCAACACCACTCTGGGGTTCTCTTCGTGGGGGAGCGGGTGGAGTGAGGGGCAGAAATGAATCCCGTCCTTCTCACTTGATTAATAACAGCTTGGACCTGTGGGAGGAAGGTCAAGTCCTCTCTCTGGTGACATGGGATCTGAGGGAAAGGCCCTGCTGCTCCCTCCTGCCTGGGGGGTGGGGGTGGGGCCTTCTCCTCACACTGACACAGCCCCGAAGGGCCACTGCTGAGCCTTCCCACAGCCACCAGCCTCCTCCATCTGACCATCTCATTTACTCTCCCGAGTGCTTCAGCAGTTCTGTCCTGAGTGGGTAATAGAAAGATTCAAAAACCTTTCCAGAAACTGATCACTGATTCATGGACGACAATGAATTTTTCACTATTAAAGAGACCTTCAGAGAGGCACCTGGTGGCTCAGTGGGTTATGCGTCTGACTCTTGATTTCAGCTCAGGTCATGATCTCAGAGTCATGAGACAGAGCCTGGCATAGGGCTCCGTGCTGGGGGTGGAGCTTGTTTATGATTCTTCCCCCCAACCCCTTTTGCTCTCTCTCTCTCTTTCTAAAAAAAATAATAAATAAAAGAAAAAAGACTTAGTATCTCCTTTTCATGAGTATGTTCAAAGGATACCAAGTGGCTTTGCTGTTTCACAGAGGACGTATTCCACAGCAAAGTGCTTCTGGGAGAGGAGAAGCAGTCTGACTTCCGACCTCTGCTCGGTGTGGCCACAGTGTCCCAGAGAAAATGTACCGGAAGCACAGAGGACAAAGGCGAGTGGTGGGCAGAGGACAGGAGGGAGCTGTTGGGAAGGGCGTTGTCCAGAAAACCTTTCTAAACTGAAAAGAAAGGACAAGATCAAAGAGAAAAGTTCACGTACCACTGGTGGTTGAGGCTTGTCACAACGTCTCTGAAAAAGACAAGTGGTTTTAGTTTTCTGTAGGAGAAGCAATGCTGGCCATATTTTTCAAAGACTTTGCTATTTGAGGCAAGAGATTTCCCATTTGAGGCTAGAGTATGTTTTCACCTTCTGAAAGCTGTTTGGACATGTTTACTTCTAAATACAGATTTTCCACCTTTATAACGACTTGAGCTCATTGATCTAGCATGTACAGATATTAAAAAAAGGAAATAAGAAATTATACAAAAGTTTCGACGTGGACTGTTTCTTCAGGGCAAGGACGATTTCTATGTCTGCAGCAGGGGTCACGGGGTTGGCTGGAAACTGGCCATGGGAAACTGGCCCTGATATTTGAAGGACCTATCAAACAATGACCTGCCATTCCACCATATGCCCTGTTCCTGAGGTGTGGACGAGAGACAGCATCCATTCATTCGACAAATACTTATTTAGGACCCATCATAGGTCAGGTGAGCGGTGGACACGATGGTTGCTGGGCAAAGGCAGACACGAATCCAATGAACAAATGTGTAGTAATGGAGGCCACTAATTTTGGAACTGAACGGTTTCATGGTTCAAATCTTGATCCTGGGGGCGCCTGGGTGGCTCAGTCGTTAAGCGTCTGCCTTCGGCTCAGGGCGTGATCCCAGGGTCCTGGGATTGAGCCCCACATCGGGCTCCTCCGCTGGAAGCCTGCTTCTTCCTCTCCCACTCCCCCTGCTTGTGTTCCCTCTCTTGCTGGCTGTCTCTCTCTGTCAAATAAATAAATAAATAAAATCTTAAAAAAACAAACAAACAAAAAACAACAAAAAAAACTTGATCCTGCTTCTTAACAGTGATATAATCTTGAGCAAGAATATTCACCTCCCAAGGACTCCGTTTTCTCATCTGTCAAAGGGGATTAAAAATACCTACTTCTGAGCCTATTGTGAGGACTTATAAAGGATGCATTATATGGTGGTTACATACAGTCCCTATCATGTGGCTGCTACTATTATTCTTCATGATGTTCTGGAATATAACAGGGCCCTTATCGTGAAGACACCCTTGTTGGAGCGTAGCTTAAGATATATCACTGAAAATTTTGGAAAATCAGATAATCCAGAAATCATAGGACACATGACAAGGCCTTGAGGTCTGGGGAGGGCCGAGCACAGGAGGACCAGCAGAGACAGACAGGGGATTAGGGTCACAAGGTCACAACTCTCAGCTGGGGCCATTCCAACACGCTGCCTCAGGGGCGCTCTGTGCTCCAGGTTGGATGGAGACTCAAGGATTAAGGTGCCCTCGGAGACCCTCAACCAAACCAGCTTCCATCTTCATGGCTTTCTGCCCCGCGTTTCTTTGCTTGTTCAGCCCCCAAATGTGCACGATGCATTAAAATAGGTCACCAGTGGGCAGAATGTTGACAAAATGTACCACTGAGCCCAGGACTTGCCTTAGGAACCTTGCTCATGGGAGATCCGTCTAGGAAGCTGGTGTTCTTTCCCCTCTTCTCTTTCATGTTCTCAGAAAAATAGCAGGAAAGTGAAACACGACTTTCTCGACTTCAGGTAGATTCACTCTCCATTTGGTCCTGGCGAACTGGACTTGCCAGCAAACGTGAATGAACAGTTGCCTTAAAATCTCAGTGGGTTGGGGTGCCTGGGTGGCACAGCGGTTAGGCATCTGCCTTCGGCTCAGGGCGTGATCCCGGCGTTATGGGATCGAGCCCCACATCAGGCTCCTCCGCTATGAGCCTGCTTCTTCCTCTCCCACTCCCCCTGCTTGTGTTCCCTCTCTCGCTGGCTGTCTCTGTCTCTGTCAAATAAATAAATAAAATCTTTAAAAAAAAAAATCTCAGTTGGTTGAACACAGGTGAACCGTGACTCCCCATCCCCCTCCTCCAGGCCCCCTGGGGCAGTGCACACAGTGCACAAGTGTTTGCAGGGGGCAGACAGGAAATACGCCGCTGCAGGTAAGATACACGGCCCGCTCCAGCCCTGCTTGCTCAGAGCCCATGATCCAGACAGGAAGGGTGGCAGAAGCTCCCGGCTGGCTGGTCACACTCCCCAGGGAGCTGGACACGCCTTGCTCTCCCACTTGTCTCCTGCGGGGTCAGCACTGCCCTCCTGAGACCACCTACTGCCATTGTGCCCAACTTGTTCTTTTTCTAGGAGGGGGTGAGACAGCTTTCCACACTCGCCTGCTCACTGGGAAGCAAGCTGAATTCTTGCTAAAATTCTTGGTAAAAGACACATAACAAAATTGACCCCTTTAACCACTTTCATTTAGTGCATTCACATTGCTGTGAAACCCTCACCACCATTCATCTCCAGAATGTTCCTCATCTCAAACTGAACTCTGTGAAACACTAACTCCTTAAAATTGCGGCAAGAGAGGCCTAGCACGAGACCGCTCCCTGGAGCCGCGTCTCCCTGCAGGGCGCGGGGCAGCGAGCACACACGGCGCTGGGCACCGTCACCGCCATCCGTCCCCAGAGCGTTTCCATCTTCCAGACTGGAACTGTCGTTTCACTGTTCAGGAAGGCCTTCCACTCTCAGACGCGGATGTCCTCATGTCCCCCTGGGTACAGCCTGGCTGCCAGCAGTGGCCGGTTACGGGGGAGCAACCAGGCCAGCCCTTCCCTCTGGGGTGGCTTGTCCAGGGCACGGCAGGAGGGCGCAGGGGCCAAGGGCGGCTGCCCCGAAAGCTGCCTCTTTGGCATACTGATTGTGATAAATAAAGTTGCTCAAGAGACACTAAGACCCTCAGGCCCTCCCCCCGTCCCCCAAGAGCAGGAAAGAACTGTCCCTGTGGAAGGTGGCCTCCCTGGACCCGGAGACAGAGACACTCTCGTCACCAGAGACGGGAGAATCCGAGCCCAGAAGGCTGGGTAAACAGCCCTGCTCCTTGCTCCTCATTCCCTCCCCGCCCACACTCTGCAGAATTCCTTCCTGAGTGAAGCTCCCGGAGTTAGGTTTTCCTGGTCCTGTCAATTCCTCCCAGATCCAGTGGGTCTCTGTCTAAAAAGTATAAAAACTGCCCCCTCGGTCACCTCCGTAGGCTCCCTCTCATTACTGGGCCTCGGTGCGCACAGAAGAGAACTTTGGTTTTCTCTCCTGTTCATCTGTCTCATGTCAATTTAGTTCTTAGTCCAGCTGGAAGACCTCGAGGGTAGAGAAGAATTTTTCCTCCCCTCGGGGTTCAGTTAGACCTGCGGGGACTCAGGACATGGTGAGGACGACCCATTTCATCAGTTCGGGGAATCCTGCAGCTGTAATTCTACCCCGCTCTGCAAACTGTCCGCCCGGATTCCCACCCACGGCTCTGATTCCTTTTCCAAGGTGGGAAATCTGGATTTCTGAACCAAGCAGAACCCCCACAGTGGCCTCCAGCTCAGCCCACAGAGGCCTCGGGCCCTGGGACGCTCCTGTCCACATGGAGACGTCAGGCACCACAGGGCAGCCCAGAAGCGGGCTTTGTACCAAGGGCAGCGCTGCCCAGAGGGGATGAGAAGCCTGTTCCCCAGTGCCCTTCCCTGCAACACCAAGACAAAAATCCCATGAGGCTTGTCTTTGTGGCTCCCAGGACCTTGTGCCATCTGAGTCTCACTGTGGCCGCAGGAGGGGAGCTGTGTTCTGGTTTCTTCCCTCCTGCAAGAGGTGGGGCTGGCTGCCCCTGGTGGACTTTGCCAGACACTTCCTTCCTCATCTGAGTTCATGCTCTTGAGACCCCATAACCCCCCTGGGATGCCCCCCATGGCCTTTACCAGGATGGGGCAGGGAGCTCTGTGGTCCTTAAGCAATTCAGATTTGGGTTGTAATGATTCCCATTATGGCTTCAACATTTCAGGAGCCCAGGTGGCCCACATCCTTCGGAACATGTGCCCATCCCAGCACTTGCATCAAAGACAAGTATAGACTCTTGCGGTCCTTCGCTTTTCTTTGCCCAGCATCCTCCCTCCGCCCCTTTACCCTGTGAACAGAACATCCTTCTTGGGAAGAACGGCTCCTTTCTCAACCTCAACCCAGGCTCCCCGGGCCCAGACCATCACGGACTCCACCTCCCCGCCCTCCATGTTCCGTGCAGGGCTGTTCCGGAGCCCATGCGGGACCAGAGCCTTCTCTGGGATTTACATACAGAGGCTGCCAGAGACCAACCCTCTGGGTCCCAGCGTCCTTGTGCCGCATCCCTCCCCGTGACGCTCTCTTTGAAGCAGGAGAGAGCGAAGTGACCATCAGGACGGAGGTGACACAAGACAACAGTGTCCCCTCTTGTGAGGCGACCACAGCTTCAATCTCAGTGCTGTTTTTTCCAGCATGTCTCCATGTAGCTTTGATTTTGTTTCATTTATATTTCTTTTTCTCATTGTAACATAGATCATGTTTATTGTGGGCAATTTGGGGAAAACAGAAGTGGACTGTATTCCCAGCCCCACAGAGAAAATCGTTACCATTTTAGTCTTTTCCTTCAAATCTTTTTTCTTTCATTTAAAACTGTCTTGAGATTTTACTGAAGGCAGGGTTTTTTTAAAAATATATTTTATTTATTCATTTTTAATATATTTATTTATATTTATTTATTCATTTGACAGAGAGAGATGGCGAGCACAAGCAGAGGGAGGGGCAGAAGGAGAGGAAGAAGCAGGCTGATCCCTGAGCATTGATCCCAGGCCCGGGAGATCATGACTGGAGCAGAAGTCAGATGCTTAACCATCTGAGCTACCCAGGCGCCCCCTAAATGCAGGTTTTGTCACTTAGCGCTACCATGCAGGTCAAGCTGGCATTTCCAGCCCGGGGCCGTGGGCTCTGTGCGGAAGGAAGGGCAGGAGCATGCGTCTTCAATGGTAGGTTTTTCTCACTCCTGCGGGCCGTTCCCCGCACGTCTGTACAGAGAAAGCTCCCCGTGTGCCCGCGCCGGGACTCCAGGATTCCATGTGTGTTTGGGTCACACAAGGACAACGGAAGGGGCTTCCTTCTTCAAGTGAGAACAAACGTGGAAACCATCTGGGCTCTTCGCATTTCCCTGTACCCTTCCCACTTTTAGTAATAACACCCCTCCCCCAAATAAGCTGGGTGTTTCCATACCCGGGTTCAGGTTCATGGACTTTCTGGACTTCAGTGTGGTCTGTCCTGCTCTGTGGGTGCTGCTGGGTGAAAACGAAACAGAGATAAAGGATCCCTTTTGAATGAAAGACCAACAATCGAATGCAACAAGCAATAGTTTATTTATATTAAAAAAAGGGAAAAGAAAAAAGAGAACAGAAAAGAAAACCCAACATCTTTTTACTACATTGTATAGATTAAGTAAAAATACTTGTATTCATATATATGTATATACATACCGCATATATATATATATATATATACACACATATACACACGTGTAATGTAACATTTAAATTACATGCTCCTCAGGACAGAAGAATTAGGACACGTTCCCTCATATCAACTTAAAACTCTATCACAATTTAAAATCACTGCGAGGAAACTGGCTTCCTTTATCTTGGTGGACTTCAAGTATACCGACTTATGGAACCAGGATCTACATGGGAAAATCACCTGCTATGCACCAATGACAACGGACTGCCACAAATCATGGGTCAGGGGTCTTCCGAGTTCCCCACAGGCCTTCCTCACCTGCAGCTGCGGCACCTTCTACCTGAGATGCGCAGGAACGATGCAGGGGGACCGTCCGCAGGTGCCACGGGGACGAGCACGTTGACGTTTAAACAAGAGCAACAAAGACACGTCTTTCCATGAAAACAACACTGGCCAAAAAATGACTCTAGAAGAGGATTCCTTCCTCCCCTTTCCTTGCCAAGTGAAACACAGAAATTACTGGGGAAAAAAAACTCAGGGTAAAGCACGTCTGGCTTTGATCAGCAGACAGCAAGGGACAGAGAGGGAGCGTGTCCGTCGCGACAGCTCCTGGCTGACCTGGATGGTCTCAGACACACCCCCTTCTGCAAAGGCACTCACATGTTGTCTGTTCATCAGTCAGACAGTGGGATTCCATCCATGGGAGTCTTTCCTACAAATATCATAGAGAGAGGTTAAGGACATGGTCTAACAAGGAAAAGAGTATAAGAAATACACATTTTGGATAAATGTGTGCTTTTTTTTTTCTTTAAAGGACAATCCATACAGTAGTTTAAAAAATTTCATTGAAAGTTAGGAATTCCAGTAAAATTATCAGCAAGAAGCAAGGTGCTGGAGGATGGGAGATGGATCCAGAACACAGAGAAGAGGGACGCTAGTTTCTCAAATGGCCAAAGGACAGGGTATGCATGGTCTGCTCTGAAACTAGAAAGACCATTCACATACAGTGGAGTGTGTGAGCGGGAGGGAGGTAGTGGCAGAGAAATTGGTAAAGCAGGAGGGAGGGTGGCGTCCTTCAGTATGTGGGCGCGGGGAGGGATGCACCCGGAATTTCCAATGGGAAAGAGGGGCCGCGTCCCCCGTTCTGCAGTCCAAGGAGACCCTGCCCAAGCCAAAGGCTGCCCTCACCGGGACACGACGGAGCTAATGGAATTATAAGATGTGCCGCTGTTGCAGCTTGAGTCATAGGCCTCCTGGCCATTGCCGTCGAGGTTGATCTTGAACACAGAGGACGCCTTCAGGAGAAAGTCTGCCGCATCCCGACGCCCCAGCTCCCGCAGTTTGGACATGAGGATGCCCACCGTGCTCTCGGGGTAGGAGGCCCATTCCCGGAGCAGAGCGTGGACCGGGCTTGGGAGGAACTCCTTGGGAGCCCCGTTATTGGTGTTGTACTTTGCCACAAGGTCGGGGAGACCCAAGTTCATGGCGAGAAGGCACCAGTCCTTCCCCATGGGATCGGGTGGGTCCAGGAGACGACATAGTTTCCTCCGGGTCAGGAGGTTCAGATCCGAGGCATGGATGTCCATGCCCAGGCTGGCCTGCGAGTACACGTCGTGGCAGCCGAAGCACATGATGCTGCTGAAGCTCTCCTTGTAGCCCCCCATGGTGTTCGTCAGCGAGGTCTCCTTCAGGGTCTGTGCCCGGAAGAAGTCCCGCGGCTGGTAGATCATGACGGGCTCGTGGTGCTCCCGCAGCTGCTGGGGGCTCAGGTAATGCTTCACTGTCAGCAACCCCGGGAGCGTGGTGGCCATGACGTTCTCCATGGTGCTGCACACGGAGTCCAGCAGGAGGCAGCACTTTATTTTCTCCGTCTCCAGCCCTCGCACCTGCACCTCGATGCCCTGGCCGTGGTTGACCAGAAGCACCAGCAGCTCGGCCCCACGGTTGGCAATCTTGCAGCCGTTCACCCACAGGCGGATGTCCGCGTCCCCCTCGGCGCTCTGCTGGTGGATCCAACGGCAGAGGTTCACCTGGACTTTGTGAAAGATGCCGCACGGGAAGGGGGTGAGGTACTCCACGGGGACGATGCGCACGCCACCGTACACCCTCCCCTCGTCCTCCTCGTCCGTCCAGGAGCGGTGGAGGTTGTCCGTCTTGATCAGGGCAGGGATGTCCACCATGGTCCCGCTGCTCAGGTCCCGGGCGCAGATGTCCATAGCATCCAGGATCTGCAGCAGCTCCTCCACGTCACTGTCGGGCACCAGGCGCTGGACGTCCTCCACGGTGTAGCGGCCCCGGTAGTGGTGCAGGGCCCGTGGCGTCTCCACGGAGAGCAGCTTCCCCAGGACGTTGGTGCAGAGCCAGCGGGGGTCCAGGAGCAACACGTCCTGGACGGTTTCACTCTGCATGATGTTGATCTGCCAGGAGGGACAACAGGAGGTCACACATGGGGACCGAGACGGCCAGACGCGCCAGCTGTTCAGAGCGCTAGATGACCCGAGCAATGATAAAATCTCTGCACATGTTGCAAAAACTGACCCAGGGCATCCACGTGGACGGATCTTGGAAGTCCAACACTGACCTGAAACACCAGCTGGAGAAGGTTACGGGAGACACTGAAAAGCCTACCTTTGACCATTAAAAAAAAAAAAGGTCAACGTAATGAATGAAAGACAAAAAAGAGAGAGAAATGGCAGCCAAACGCAAGGAGTAAGGTTTGACTGGGTACCACATCCCCAAATAAACACACAAATGAATAAAAACAGCTACGAAAGAAATGACTGGGACAAGCGGCAAACACTCAAACGAGGACTACTTAGTCACTCGTAGTATTACATCATTGCTGTGTTGCTAGAACATAATTATATTGTGGTAACGTGCGGGACTCCATCCTTAGCCCTCTGTCTTGTTCACATCCGCTCGCTGACGCCCTCAGCTACGTGGGCCGGGGACTCTTGCAGAGTAATATACCAACCTGAGAAGCACCCACCACGGCCTGGAGTGGGGGAAGCTTGCTTTGGTCCTTCATGAATTTGTCAAAGAACAAAGTCTCTCCCTTTCCTGACACACACGTGTTGCCATGGGACCCAGTTCAATGTTAGATGTCAGTGAGGGGCATGCGGACCCTTTGCTCTCACTGCCCTTCCGTGCATCCCCTCGCTCCATAAGATCTGTAGACAACCATCCAGGCTTTGTGGAGAACAGCAGCATGGCTGGGTCGTTGCCCGCCCCATCTCCCCTGCTTGTAGGCTGTCCCCCAAAAACTGTGCAAACGACAAGGAGACGCCTGCTTCGTGTTTTGGTCTCAGTTTGGGGCTACTTTACTGTCCCTCCACCCTGTACCAGTGGGAGAATACCCCATGGCTTAGGAGCTAGAGGTTATATTATTTAGGGGTGAAATGTCATATCTGCAAAATAAATAAGCAAATAAATAGAAGAGAGAGAAAAACCAATGGAGCAAAATGTAAACACTTGGTCAACTTAAGTGTGAAGCAGATGATGACTTTGAGCTATTCTTACCACTTCTCTGAAGGCTTCACATTTTTCAAAAAAGATTCCAACTCTTATATTATTCCATCATGTAAAAGTTTAACACACACAGAAGAAAAGGTCTGGAAAGTTTTGCCCGTAGGAAAAGTGATGCTGGGGAGGAGGAGGGAGGAACGAGGCTGCGGGGGACCTGGAGTGTTACCTATTACCTGTATTTCTTTAAAAAGCAAAAGTCTGCAAGAAAGAAACGTGACCACACGCAGAGGCAGCTGTGGTCTGGGCGCAGCGCTCCCCTCCTCTCCTCCCTCCACACTCCGGGCCAGTCCTGCACATTCTGCGGACCCACGGGGGGTTCCCTTCTCACACGGAGGCTGAGGCTCCTGACTGTTGGTACCAGGACTCCTGTCTAGTCCACACTCCAGCTACAGCTTTGAGACCCCCTCTGCCTACGAGTCTGTTCCAACCAATCCTCAGATTGACAATTCCAGGAGGGCAGAGCACATCTATTCCTTGATAAGGCATATGGGGGATGGGGGACACCATCTGCAGATCAGCCCTGGGACACTGCTGTCCCCTAAGGGTCAGGGAAGACAGACGGAGACACTGGCCACACCGGAGAAGACTAAGGGGACAGACGGCTTTGTGCAGTGAGGGGTCCTGGAGCAGAAACCGGCATCAGGACAACAGGTGACATGTGCCTAAGAGCTTCCTCACCAGCGGCAGTAACAGCACCGGGGGAGGGGCTGGTGGCCGAGCAGAGTGGCCGATTCCCCTTCCTTACCCCTACCATCAGATCCTCACTTACTCACTTACTCAAGGGCAAGGAGGGGTGTGATGCAGAATAAAGTGGATTATATCCTTGCTCTAGAAATTGCTGGTCAAATACCAGAAGGCAAGAAAATACTGGGCCAATGGAATGAGTTTATTATTATGGTTAATCTTAGCTTGGATTCCAGTCCTTGGATTCAATCACTTTCAAGTGCAGCTGGAGGGGCCTGTAGATTACCGGTAGTGCAGCGGAGTTCAGCGGCTCCCGCTCTCACTGCTTGACGCGCTAGCTTTCAGGGTCACTGGATTCAGTGGTAATGTCAAGCCCCCCTGATCCACACAAATTGGCCTCGAGTCAGGGGGACACCGGGACTGGACAGGAAGCTCCTGGGGTCTAAAATTCTCAGAACTGCCTTTGGGTTTTCGTGTTCAGAATTGCTCTTCGTGGCCCAGCCTAGCCTAACTGTCCCCTGATGTCCCCGGATGGAGAAGAGCGAAGGCTATGTCCCCTCTCTGGGGACAGGCAGAGGAGGCAACTAGAACAGCATTCCCAAGCTGCACCCTGATGCTGAATGCCACACACGCCAGGGCAAAGATCCCCATTTCTCAGTCATTTCTGGGGACACTGTATGTTGGGTCGTAGTGTCTCCGGACATCTTCTCGTCACTGCCTTTTCTTGGTCATCTGTGCGCCCCAAGGTCTGTCTGGAGCAGATAACAGCCCATGCCGAGCAGAATCCAGAGGCTGCAGGAATCACAGCTGAGCACCAGGTGCCCCGGGAGGAGAGAAGAGAGGCCCAGCCGCCCGGTGCAGCAGGAACTGTGCTCCCTAACTCCCACGAGCTGGAAAACGAACAAATCTGAACACAACCACAGGACAGCATTCGGGGGGGGGGGGGCGCTGAGGGAGCCAAGAACCGCAGGTCAGAAAATCACCTGCGCCTCTGCGTGACAGCCCCATGTCTGGATAGGTTATGGGTGGTCGGGCAGTTCCCACTCCGCCTCTCCAGGCTCAAAGCACCCTGGGAGAGGGGACAGACACACGCCCCTGGAGCCCCTCCCACACCCCCGCCAGGGCTCCAGCCCCCACCTCGCCAGCACTGTGGAGCTGCTGGGCGATGTGCCTGAGGTCTCCCTCTCTGGCCAGCGGGTTCAGCTGGTCTTGCACGTCGTACACGAACTGCTGCAGCGACATGAGCTGGTTGGGCCCGTTGAGCTTCCTCCACGAAGGCAGCGTGGAGATGATTTTCTCACACAGGTGCGTCATTGGAGGGCACACCTAGAACACGCAGGGCAGGACGGGTCAACCTGTGGCCGAGGAGAAGCCCAGGTGGAGAGGACGGTGCTCTTTTCCGCCCCGTTGCAAGAAACACTCGGGAGGAAGTTAGTGCTTTTTTGGGGGCCTGCTGGGTTAGTTTTTTTTTTTAAAGTGTTGCCTCTCCCGGGAAACCCATTTACAAGCGTAAAATGGTACGGATGCTTTCATTTCTATTGCTACCGGTTAAACAACGGTTTTGAAATAGGGACTGAATCATAGGGCTCCTCTAACCCTGAATGCTGTGTGTTCCCTCCCTCCCCTGGAGCCACTCTTTCAGCTGGAAGATGGTCACATTACGAGAAAGGGAGAGGAAAAGATGAACTGCCGTCATTAGCAATATTACAGTGGGTTTTTATCAGTAAATTAGGTATTCGTGGGACTGTTGTGGACGTACAATTTAAATTAGACTGATTCTTGGTAATGGGCTTGGAATAGATTTCTTTCTTAAATTATTTCCAAACATTGTATTTGAGCATAGTTGACACGCAATGTTATGTGAGTTTCAGGGGTGCGACAGGGACTGGACGAGTCCATGGTTATGCTAGGCTCACCACAAGTGTAACTACTACTGTCACCACACACTGTTACAACACTATTGATTCTATTCCCTGTGCTGTGTCTTCTATTCCTGTGACTGAGTCCCTCCAAAGCTGGGAAGTTGTATCTCCCACCCCCCTTTCACCCACTTTGCCCATCCCCCCACTCCCCTTGAAATAGGTTTTTAATCTTTAAATTTGATTCGATGAATCATCTATGTGACAGACTCAGATAATCCGCACACCAGCCTAATTAAAAACAACCCCAGCCATACACTGCCCTGCATCATTAATCAGGCAGTCCCTTCTCGAATCCTGCCTTTATCTCGGCTAAATTCCACTCCCTATTCGTAAAATAAAGTTCCCAGGCAAAAAGGCAGTCTGTTTGAAGGGTTCCAACTGCTCGGCTGGGGAATGTGAAGCAGACTCTCTCACCACACCCCCGTTCAAAATGCTTCGGGGACTCTCTAGAGCCCGGAGCAGAGGCCCTAATGCCATCCGGTGGGGAGGTGCTCGGGTCCTTCACAGACCACACTCCCCGACTGCTGCCCACTGGTTTCTGTACCCGGGTTCCTCTGAGCACCTCCCCCACCCCCCCGCCAGACTACTCCGCACTCACTGACTGTGCTTTCCTGGGACCCCCATCAGAAGGCAAGCACTGGCCTTCAGGAGAGTCCAGAGTTTTCCTGAAGATTCATACAGCATATCTGGAACTGGAGCCTGGTGTCGTGAATGAGGGCGTGTCCCAGCGGGGAAGCAGGAACCTCTAACTGGAGGGGCCACCCACCCGCCACCAGGGGAGGGACAGACACACGCTTCCTTATTCACACGCAGGCTCGGGCAGCAAGAACTTTCCAGGGAGCATTCTGCCCTTGGGATGTTTACCCTTTTGCAGCAGCTCGGGAGAACTTCTCGAATATTAAAGAGTAGCAACTTTTTACAGGTCAGAGGCACTGAGAATATTTTTTCCAGTCTATTTCACCTTTTAACTTTGTTCATGATATTTGCCAGGAAAGAAATTTTAGTTTTTAAGTTGTCAAATAGGTATACTTTCTTTGAAAACTCCTAGGGTTCTCTATATTGCCTAAAAGGTTTTCAGAAGCAGTACCAAGTTATTTTAAAAACACATTCAAGGTATTGCGGGTTTTTTTCTCCTACTTTTTCTTTTTTACATTTAATAGTTTTAATCCACCTCGAATTTATTTCTGGGATTCGCAGTGAGTAGAATTCAATCTCATTTCATTCTAGACTAATTGCCAGTTGTGTCAGATCATGGATGAAATCACATTTTCCCCAAAATTGCAATAACACCTTTGTTTTCTACTAAATTTCTGTAGATGTTGTGATTTACTTATACACTCGCTTATTGCACTTATTGATTTTTTTGATTTTGGATTTATTAATTACACAGCCTTTATAATATGTTTTATTTATTCTTCCATTGAAATTTCAAGATAAAAAACCCAACCCAATTGTCTCATTCCCATAAGATGTATGCTAGAACTGTACTAACTGTACTAAGAGGAGCCCTTCTTTCTTTTTAAATTTATTTATTTATAGAGGCGCCTAGGTGGCTCAGTGGGTTAAGCAACCGACTTCGGCTCAGGTCATGGGTTCTGGACCAAGCCCGGCATCAGGGTCCCTGCTCAGTGGGGAGCGTGCTTCTGCCCCTCCCCCCGCTCACGGAAGTGTGCGAGCTCTCTCTCTCTCTCTCTCAGTCTTAAATAAATAAATAAAATCTTTTAAAAAATAAACTTATTGTAGAGAGAGAGAAAGAGAGGGTGGGGGGAGGGACAGAGGGAGAGAATCCTCAAGTGGACTCCGGGCTGAGCGTGGAGCTCGATGTGGGGCTAGATCTCATGACCCACGAGATCAAGACCTGAGCCAAAACCTAGTTCGGACACTTAACTGACTGAGCCATGCAGATGCCCCTCTGCATTTTCTAAATGTTTCACAATAAGTCACTTCTGGGTAGCTTTTGTGATTTGTAAAAGGCCCTGTTACTCGTAGACCAGCCACTAAAACTGTCAGAATCCCATCGACACTAAGCAGCCCCCGTGCCCGTAACCCCCCTCATCTCCAGGCCACCTCCTTGTTCTTACCCTTCCTTCCTCCTCCCAGAGCAATGGGACACAGACACAACCACGCAGCTGCCTCGTCCCAGGGCCCCTGCGGACTGAACTTAACCACGCGGACAGCACGAGAGGCCGGCTCCGGGGTGACTGGATGTGTGGGCAAAGACGGGCCTGCGGCCTCCCAGCTCACTCACCGAGACAATCTGGCTCCGGATGTCTTGCAGGTGACTTCGAAGGACCTTCATGTCCTTAGAGCCCGAAGCACCGGCATCCAGAACAAACAGCTTGTTTGAAATGTGAAGATCGTTCCCAAACCTAAGGGAAGAGGACGGGCCTCCTCAGGGTGCTGCCGTCCCACCAGGTGTCCCCACAGACGGCAGGATCCTGCTGGCCTGAAAAGCTGGTCTGAAGCCAGAAAGTTCCTGTGAACTGGCAAAGGCAGCGGAGGGGCAGGGGGCGGCTCCCGTCCCACAAAACGGCAGGAACACAGTATGGGAAGATTTCAGGTCCCCTGACGCAGGACGGGTGGGGCCTGTGCCCCCTCCTTGCAAGCGAGGAGGGCAGAGACCACTGCAGGGTGATGGCGTAAGAGCAGACCATGGGCCGGAGAGCCATATGTTAGATAGAAAATATTAGTATGAGCCCTCTTTTTCCCATCAGGAAACCACAGGAAGTGTCTACAGTCAATCCACCGAGAAGTCACATTTCCAGCAGATTATACGGAGCTGTAGCTTCGAAGGTTTTTTGACAGACACTGCGTAAAAATACGTATTCCTACACTGTGACCTGCGCACGTCCACAATGATCAACGCATGTGCCAAGAAAGTCATGCCGGTATTTCCCCCTCCAGCCTCTCCCACTTTCCAGACCAGGTCAGGACCCCAAGGGACTGTCACGAGCCACGAGTGAGCGGCAACCTCGACATTGAGCAGTGCCGCTCAGGGGCACGAAGACAATCATCAGACTCGAGGCTAAAGCAACAAAAAGAACCAAGAGTCTACATCAGCCACGGTGACAACAGTTGGCGACACCGCGCTACACGACGGACATTGGGTAAGGGCTGAACTTAAACATTTCTAGGGGAGAAACATTCTCACCAAAAAATAAAAATAGAAACGAGGAGAAAAGAGAGAGAGAGATGAAAGGTGTGGGTGCGCTAGCCAGCTAGATGGGGATGGCGGACGTCAGGTCTCCACGACGCGGGCTTAAGTCTCTGATGAGGTTATTTGTCAACTAGATTTCCCTCCAGAAAGTGGAACATCAGTGCTTGAAACCCCTAACAGACGCTCCCCCGGGGCTGTGGTCCCGGGAGGTGAGGAAAGCAGTGCAGAGTCTGTTGTTTTTTATCCCGTGCTCTTTACTTCTGCTGGATCTATTTTCAATGTTTTGATAAAAATAAAAACTATACCACAAAAGGCAGCCAAGCAAAGGAGGCCTCTGATCCCTTCCTCTGGTGTCCGTGAGCTCTGTGGGATGGCCCTGGCACCAGCGACGCCCTCACCTGTTCCTGATCTCCTTGAGCAAGGACGTGTCCTTGTCATATCCGAACTCGCCTCCAGCCGGCCGAGGCACGTTCATGATGTCGGCGTGGGTGGCCACCAGAACGACGTGCAGTGGGTTCTTCAGCTTGCCGCCGAAGGCTGGGGGCAGAGAGCAGGCGTTTCATAGGGGGGTCCTCCTTCCTGGCTGCCTCCCATCCCTGGGTGAAGGGGGCTGTGCTGGCCTCTGGATGTGCAACCTGCCCACCATGCGGGCTCACCCCGAGAAGGCTCAGGCCTGGCCAACATCGGGATGAGCCTGCTTTCTGGGCTCAGACCACAGAACTTGAGGGAGCTTCTCCGCTCTGCCTCCTCCCTGCTTGCACAGTGAGGGGCAACCGAACTCTGAGCAGGCGCACCCTGTACAAGACAAAGAAAGCCCTCTGAACACAGCAGCACCCCAGACGGCGGAGAGAACCGCCTGCTGTGCACGCAGACAGCCTGTCCTTAGGGGAGTGTTTAGGAAGAACACACCGAAAAGAATGAGAAGGAAGACGGCAGAGTGGAGGTACCCTGAGGAGGTTAGGTCCAATGATTTGATTATTCTATGAATTTCAAAGGAAAAAATGGAGAGCCCATTGTCTACCATGGAAGGCTGCTCCTTTTTGTTTTGTACAAAGGAACAAAAGTGTATTCCGTAATGTTTTCTTCTCTAGGAATAAAGTTAAGATGATACGTTCACTCGATATGGTCCCTTCCGTTCTTGCTGGAACTATAGAACGAGGGAGGGCTCGCTCTGCCTGTATTTCACGTACCACAGGCAGAGGCACAGAGGCCATCAAAGGACGAATTCCACTTCCACCCAACAAAAGGGACCACAGCGCTAACGTGTGGGGAGAGCACGAGACATGGTTCTCAAAGGGTTGCTCAGACTTGGAAAACGTGATCACGTAATAACTCCCTGTGGACTAAGGGAGCAGCTGAGGTTCAGGAACCATCCAGAGTGGGAATCTTATCACAGGAGGGAGAGACCAGGGGAGCCTCACTGTTGGGCCCAAGCCGTAGACCCGCCCAGCGGGAAGGGCGCTCACGCACCGGGGCGCGCTAGCTTACCGATGGGTTCTTCAACTGGCACAAGAGACTTCAGGAAATTCAGCCAGAAGATCACTTGGTTCAACTGGATCTCGTAGGGTTCTTCCAGACTGAAAACGATGACGTGGATGGACGTGGGATCGTTTGCAGCAAAGTAGTCGTAACAGCAGAAATACACAGGATTTCCAGAGAATTCCCACACGCTGAAATCACCGACTCCTACAGAGAGAAGAAAGATTACTATCTGAAACACCACCAGCAAACGCCAATCACAGATCTTCTCAGCGGTTTAGGGAGAGCCAAGGGAAAGAGTGATGTCCACCTGTTTATCTGTGCCTCTTCAAGACACAGACATTCCCCCCTTCCCCACAGGGATGATTCCTCACAAGGAAGGAGTCGGAGCCACCTGCTGACGTCGGGTTCCCCATCAACAAACTCACAGTGTGAGAACGAATGTGGTAAGATTCCATATCGTCAAATAAGCATCAATTCTTTTTGGAACATGACGGGGTATCCAATGCTGGATGTAAAAGTCACTAAGATATGTAACTGAATGTAGGTTCAAGAACGACTACATTCCCCTTCCGCAGGTGAGTAAGCGACCTGCTCAGCCAGGTCAGAAGTGAGCAGGCTGTGTGCACAGGTGAGAGATGCAACAGTTGATTGGCAGTTCCGCGTCTGAAGGCGGTGGAAGGCACTGTGAGGACGAGGGGTCCATAAACTCACCCAGAGCGGGGGGCAGTGGAAGGGTCAAGCAGGGTAGAAGGCTGTGTGCCCTAGTGTTGGGGGCAGTTGCTCTCTCGTACCTGAGCGGTGGGTACAGAGGGTTTTCTTGGAAGTGTCTTAGTTCCTAAGGCACCTGGAACCTCCCAGTGACCATCCAGACACGTAGGCACCCCCAGGCCTACAAGGCCAATCCCAGCAGGACGGTGACCACCCAAGCACTGGCCTCTGGGGCAACCAGGCAGGACCACTTATGTCGTAGGATTTCAAGCTCCCTTTCCCTAATTCTTCCCCTTGTGCTTATTTGGGCCTGAAATTCTGAGTCAACAGTTACTTTGAAAGATTCAAGGGCTCTTCTGCAGCCTCCTCTTGGAGCACAGGCACCCCTGGGGACAGGACTCCAAGGTCTGGCAGCTGAGACATCAGTGTGAAGGCTTCCGGAGCACAGGCATAGCTCCTCCAGCAGGGGAGCCCTGGGAGCCGGACTCGGGGCAGGGAAGGGGCTGGGGAGGAGCCAGGTGAGCAAGGGGTACTGAGGACAGGCTGCTCCTCTCCCTAAGCTACATGCCCCCTCGGCTCCGGGATCTCGGAGGACACTCCGCTTTTAAGAAAGGAAAACACCGGCGCGTGGGCCACTGTACCGTTCAGATAAGCATTCTGGATGTCGATGGCCTTGGTGGACTGGTCGTCGGCTGTGCAGTGCGGGTGCTGGGGCGGGGCCACCAACACCTCCAGGGTCCCTCGGGTGAGGCCCGGCTCGAACATCATGCTGCGGCTCCTCACGCTCACGTGCTCGCAGCCCGGGTACAGGTTGCTGATGCTCACGGACACTGCAGGTGGACGGGACGCGGTGAGACCAGGGCGGCCTGCGCGCCTGCTCCCCTCCCGCCCGGCCCAGCCTCGTCCCTTCCCGGGACACTCCCGTCCCCACCCCCTGCTGCTTCGGGCTGGGCGCCGTGGGCCCCCCACGTGTGCTCTGTGCTGTGGGTCGGGGACGCTTCTGGTTGGGGTTAGCCAATGGGAGGCACTGGACAGGCTGCGGGGAGAAGGCCCAGCTACCTCCTCCCCCCTCACTCCCTGCTGCTTCCCTGACACCAGCTGTGTGTCTGTGACTCTAGACCCCCTAGAGGCTTCACCCCCCGGCTCCAGCTGTCTCAGGAACAGGGTATCTTCCTCTGTCTTTCCGCCCGGGGGAAGGAATGGCTTCCTTCTGTCCCAGGCCCTGGATGCTTCAGTGTCTGTGGGATGTTCCCCTGACTTTTGCCCATGACACTGTCCTTCCGTTAATGTCCCCACCGGGATGCTGACTGATGCAGATGAAGCCGTCCCAATCTGGTCCATGAATTGGGTCAGGATGACTGCAAAACAAGTCTACACAGTAGCAGGCCAGGCTTGTCCAGGGAGAGCGGACAGGATTTGATAAATGACAGGCNNNNATTCCTGAACCCAAGGAGTTCTCATTCCGACAGAGTTTGTATACAGTATCATGAAAGTAATAGTGTCACAGGGAGACTCGAAATCCTAGAGGGGAAACATGAACTTTTGCTAAGTGCTGACCCCTAGTGGTGGAAAGCGGCAGGCCCGCTGGAGGAGTGGCCTCTGTGCCTGAGCAGGAGACACTGCCTCCCCTGGGCTGCTCTCTGGGGACAGCAGGCAGCCCCCCCTGCAGCGCCCCTCCTGGACACCCGCTGCCCCCCTGCTCTGGGTGTGTCCGTCCTGCTGCAGCTCCACAAGGCGACAGCCACGCCACTCTGCGGACCACGGAGCGAGTATGTGCGTGGCGGCCAGACAAGCCGTGTGGGGACGACCCCACGGGCCCTGAGGGTCTGCACACGGAGGCAGCGGCATCCACACGTTCCCTGCTCCTGCATCCTGCCTGCTGGCCCGGCCCTTCCTCTCCTGCGTTTTCAGGAGATGACGGCGCAAAGGGCCAGGTGTCTAAGGCGAACCCACCGCCTGCTGTCTGGTGATATCACTGTGCCACGGGGACATCTGTCCCGGGGAAAGGCAACAGGCCTGGCCATTCTCGCAGGGCTCAGGGGGACCAGACCTGTGGCCTGGGAGGGAGCAGAGCACGGCCCCCCAGGCACAGCAGAGCCTCTCTGCAATGACAGAGCTGCTGTGTCCATAACCAGACCCCCTTCCCTGGAGGCCACAGCTACCCCATCCAACCCACACCCCCTCCACCAACCCCATCCCCCTGGGAGGCTCTCATGGCCCCTCACACGTGCACCATGGTCTGTTTTCTCAACCGCCCTAATACTGCTCCGTGGGCATCAGGGTGGCCAGTGAGCTGGCCGCTCTAGGCCTGGCAGGCTCCGGGCTCCACACGCTGCTGCCCCAGCCGGGACCCCTCAGCCCAGGGCATGCTTGCCTCTCGCTGGGCAGGAGGGAGCATGCTATGCAGACGCAGCTCCCAGCTCTCCCCAGCCTCAGGCCGATTACGTTGAACTGCAGCTGGGAGACCGCCGGGCTCTGGGCCTCAGATCTGGGACTGAACTCCACCTCTGGCATAGATGGGGGTACCTGAGCCCAGGGTCACACACTCCAGTGCACCCCTGAAAGGTCACTTCTGTCACAGGGCAGAATTTCACACATGGGGGTGGGCAGCCTGCTTCTGAGCCCCCTGTCCTGGTCTAGGGAACTCCGGGTGGGGGGCTGGGGGGAGAGGGGGTGACATGCAGAGCCCGTGCCCCTCTGTCTGGGGCAGCCACCCTCCTCCCCACTAACCAGCCTCAGGCAGCAACGTGACCCCAGTGTAGCTGAAGTTGCCAATTTTCCACAAGAGACCCAATATCCAGCTTTTCAGTGGAACCTTCTGAGGTGTGAATGTTGGCTGCTAATCCTATTTCCTCCCTGCCCCCGCTCCCACCACAACACTCACAACACACAGCGCGGCAGTCACCCGGGTCCTGGGTTTCAGCCTCAGCCTGAGGCAGACACGTTATGTCTCTGAGCCCCGGGTTACTTCTCTCTGCGGCGGGTTATGACACAGCCTCACAACTCATGAGAATCCAGTGAGATGACACGTGTGCAGGACCCAAACCCAGCTCAGCACAGAGCATGTCAGCCACACACACACTGCTTTCCACGCTTCCTGGCTTCTAGGTCTTACTGTGGTTTCTCCGGAGAGCACCCACTTTGCCAGCTGGACATCCTTTGGGTGTCTTCTTGGCCTTCTCTTGTGTCTTTCCAGCATTTGTCACTTTCTTCAGTCTTGCAAATCCCTGAGGGGACTTCCTTTCACACAAGTGACCACGGAGAGCAGAGCTGTGCCTCCCGAGAGAACAAGGCCATCTGCTCCCAGGAGAAGGGAGTACAGTTTGAGGGGTTCCTCCCTTCAGCTCCTTCTGGTAGCAAAGCCAGCGTCCTCGGGGATGCTGGGAAATCAGGAAGATTCTGGAATGGACTCACGTGGGACACCAGAGAGAGCAGCTTACTTCCTACCGGTCCCGTCAGGGAAGCCGGGCCCTACTCACCTGTTATCTTGACAGAGGTTTGAGGGTTCAGCCTGGAGACGCAGCTCTGAACCAAGGGAGGTTGAGAAAACAGGAGAAGCACCGTCCCCAGGAGACCCGCTCCATCTCTGTGCTGACTGTAGCTGGGGCGGCTTCTTTGGTTCAGAGTGGACATCATCCTGACAGAATCTTCTAGCACTGAGCCCCATGACCAAGTCTCCATAAGCGCTGTCTGAGGGACTCCGCTACACTGATGACCCTGGCCGATAAAACGGCCTTCCTGAGCCACATTTTATTAAGAACCTACTTCCAGATTCTTCCAGATGTGGAAGATGAATGGAGACATTACTTCTGAGGGGTGAAGGCTCAGCAGGAGACAGAATCTGTCTGTGGCTGGTTCAGTTTAGCTCCTGGGCTCCTGGGGCATAATCTTCACACCCAGTGAGGACTTACAGAAATTCCAGATCAGAGATCTAAATAGATCTCTTTGTCTCTGTCTCTCTCCCCCTTTACCTCTGTCTCTCACACACAGACTAGAAACACTGGACTGGCCCCCACACAGAGGCTGAAGGTCATGATGAAGTCTGGAAGACTACTGGCTTCAGAGAAGGTGAAAGCCATCTTGCATCTCCAAACTGAGCCAAAACTACGGACGACAATGGAAAATGTGTGCCTGAAAATACCCTTACTGCAGAGGGAGTTGTAAGCATCGTCACTAAGCACTAGCTTAGGAGTCAGACTCGTAAACTCTCAGCTGGGTGATGACGGGCAGCCCCCCCCGCCCCCTCTAGGCTCCAGGAAAATGCTGGAGAGACGCCCTGTAGGCTGTTGTGTGGATTCAGCGAGTGTCGCGTGTACCACATTTTGTGCCGTTCCTGCGCTCCGAGAGTACTCACACTATGTGTCAGCAACACAGTATTCAGACTAATCACAAATCCACTGTGGTTCTTACATCTTCCCCCGGTGTCACGTCCACTGCCGTTCAGAGAAAAGAAGTTGAAAAGGGCACATGACTCTCAGTCAAGAGTCCCTCAGCGCCGAAGAATGCTCCCCAGACAGCCTCCCTCAGGAAGAGAGGGATAACATGGAAACGAAACTTTAAAATCATGTTCGCCATGTGGGGAACTGATAGGACACCTTGTAATATCATGTAGAGGAAATGGATCCTTGCTCAAAATTGAGACTGAGGAAACTCTTTGGAGGGTTATAGTCTTATCGTTGCAAAATGTACTTCCCTCACTCAGGGGGACTTGGGAGGAACAACATTCCAGATGGCACAATTCCTAGTGTTCTTCGTGGTGCTTCTCCCCAGGGTGGGGGGAGGTGGGAAAGGACAGGCATGCTGGAGGTCTGGACGGAATCCACCCACAACCGTGTCTAAGACGACGCGGAAGACAGCAGAGCTCGCCTCCCAGTCAGGCTCCACGTGACGAACCCACCATGATATCATTAGGGAGCCTTTCAACATCACCAGCCAACGCTAAGACGCACAGAGATGGAATCGAATTCTGTTGCTATGATCTCGTGCTATGAATGCCCAGCTTTCCAAGAAGTAAGCCTAAGGGGGAGAGCCCATCCTGGGGCCAATATTCCATGTGTATAGTCTGGAACCTGTATCTGTCCATGTGAGTTTTGTCTTCAAGGGCGAGTACCCTGGTCTGTGACTGTTACCCACACAGCAGATATGTTTTATTCTGTCCCACTGTATCTAAAATAAATTCATGTAAAGTGCACATAACATGCAATTCACCAAATTAACCATTTTAGAGTAGAACGCGACACCATTCTGGGATTTGCGCATTTGCAATTTGGACCTTTGTGTCTGTGACCGTGATTTCGGTGAGGCCCTGGCCTTGCTATTGTTGGGCCATCTGCGATGCAGGCCAAGAAGGGGGTCACGGGGCCCAGACCAGGGCTAGACCACCCCTAAAACCAACAAGACAGTGAGATCAGGTCACCACAGGCCAGGTAACCAACACACAGCCACCACTCACACTAGATCTTGACACCAGACAGCACAAAAGCAAGCACCGAGTGGAGAGCCGGGGGCCGGGGTGCAGGTGCCTACCTGCCGGCTTGGATGCCAGCGGCGAGGGCGGGAACCGGGTGGAGTTGGTAGAGGAGAGTCTGGGCCGGCGTCTCCTGAAGAAGCTTCTCAGCAGCCCACACTTGAGAGATTCCACCAGCGTGGTCTTCCCAGAGCCCGAGTGGCCAAACAGCTTCAGTTTGATTCTGGATTGCAGGGTCTGCGTGGGTCGCAGCTGCTGGATGAAGAGTCCCCGGTGAGCGTCCTAAACACGGAGGGAAAGGGCTGAATTAGTCACAGTAAAGAGAAGGCTCTGAGCAAACTGCCGATGCGGATTCTCATGGTTTGGCACTCTCGCCGGGTCCTTCTTGATCTGAGATTTCTCTGTGATGAGAAGTTTTAAGAGCTACTGTCTTAGGAACTATTAAATATGCAATACAGTGTTATTGACTGTGGTCCTGTCGTGTACATCCTGGCACTTGTTTTGTAACTGGAAGTCTGTACCCTGGTCCTCGATTCTTACCCATGGTGCTGATGAGTTTTGTTCTATCCCGTTGTATCTACAAAAGAAATTCATGTAAAGTACAAGTAACATACAATTCCCTGTTTCAGCCGTTTTAACGAGGACTGATGCTCCAGGCGTTACTACGTGTACAATGTGTGTGCCTGGCCCGGCTCTCTGGTTCCACAGTGTTTCCATCACCTACGGAAGCCCCAAGGCCATCCGCAGTCACTGCTCCCTTCCCCACCCAGCCCCTGGAACCAAAATTCAGCTCTCTGTGGCCACGCATGTGCGTAGGTCCGTGGCATTTTGGTGCGCGAGGAAGGGTGGAGTAACTCCTGTGAAGCCGTCGATTTAAAAGGGAACCTGGGGTGGCCTGTCAGACGGGCCAGGGACACCTGCTCCTCTGCATGGAGGGGTCTGGTTCCCTCCCGACACCGTGATGGTACCGGATGCTGAGAAGGAGGGCATCATGAGTACAAACACAAATGCTGGGACAGGGCCGGGGGGCCGATAGCCTTCCCGCTGTCCTCCCTCTCTGCCCTGCAGGGAGAAGCAGGAGAATTCACAGACTCACACACTCGCTCATCAGCAGACATTCTGGAGCAGCCCATGGGCTAAACACAGTGCAGGGAACAAGAAGGTCTAGACCCGGGCAGATCCATGTCCTGGGGAGACACAGACGTGTGAACACTGACACCAAACATAACAAGAGCGCTCGGGACGGTGCGGGCAGGTGCTCTGTGCAGCCAGAGATCCCCCCGCGAGGCTGCATAGGGATGCATCACTCCCGTGGCCCCTGGCTCCATCCGGCCCCACAGGCAGCCTCGTTATCCACCCCCAGCTTACTCCCGGCTCCAGAACAGGGGCCCCTTGGAGCTGTGGGGTGCAGCTGCGGGGGGATTCCTTTCCTGACCCAGGATGGTCCCACTGCTCTAACCTATTGACTTGCATGCATCCAGGGGACCCCTCCTGCTGGGATCTCTCCAGGAACATTCCTCCCCAGGAGGCTCTGGCCCAGGTGGGGTTCCCCATTGTGCCCCTGTCAGACTGTAGGGTGATGTGGGACACTCTTCCCTCCCGACCGGGAACGAACTTGAGGGGAGGGACAGTGTCCCCAGCACCTGGCAGGGAGGTGCTCAGTAAAGAAGTGCGCTAGAAATGACAGGACTCGGGGGGACCACACAGGACCCTCTCAGAGGGAACTGCCTGCTCTTAGTCTCCTGTGACCTCAGGTCTGGCGGACACTGCATCCACTTCCAACCCCGGGAGGGGGGATTTGCTGCTGCTCTCTCCCCGCACAGCCACTGTGGCTTCCTGCACTGACCACCCAGCAAGCTCACCTGTAGACAGCTCTGCTGAAGGCTCCCTGCCCTCCCCCATTTCTGTGTGGGACCCTGACTCTCCTTCTCCACGTGGCAACACTGCCCCCTAGCGGGCATGCTGGAAATGGGCGGCTACAGCTGCAGCTCAGGATGTTGGGGGTGCTCCTGGATGTGGGTGCTGTGTGTTCAAACAGGTTCACAGAGTGTCCTGCACGGTAATGATTCCTGGGTCCACCTGACCTCTGAGTGTCTGCTGAGCACTTATATAAGAGAAAAAACTTGTTTATGATTATGTGACCTTAGGACTTAAGGGCATGTTTTGGAGAGTATGGTTTAACAGTTACTGAGATTTCCAAGAATGCAGACAATCGATAAACTCGTAAAAATATTTACATATAATCTTTCATGAGCCCCTACCCTCACTTCTGCAAATCAGGTCAGCAGGCGGCCCCAGTGGCCGCACGCCATCCCAGACTCCAGGACGCATGGGCGTCTGTGGGCACTGCCTACGTGACTGTGGATGGGTCCCCATATCTGCCAATTTCACTACGCACCCTCATGCCCTGGGCCCCGGTACTGACACACTGAAACACGTATTATTTCACTATAGATATTTCCTTTGATGTCTTTGTTCTGTTACAGGGAGGGCGTCCCATTCACTAAAACCACCTCTGCAGGGACTTGTCTCCTGTGAACTTCATTCGGGTGAGGAAAGGGGGCATGGGCAAGGGTGTGTGGCCGGTGTTGCTGGGTGGGCTGGGGTCACAAACCGCACCCCACGCAGTGCTCTGTAAAGCATGAGGTTGTCCTTATTCCGGTTTCTCCTTGAGCCTCAAATCTCGGTAGGTTCAGACACAAAGTGCTGCCGGGGAGGGAGAGAGCTGGATCTTGCCAGCAATTGCCCTGGATTCTGACCCAGGTCAGCGCAGAGGCTGGAGATGGTCTGTTCTGACAGTTACTCATGCTGCCGACCAGGCTGGAAGAATTGGGGCGCTCGCTGGATTTCTCCTCGATGCCGGATACTACTGCAGATAAGCCCTCGACCCCCTGAAGCACATCTGCCTCCCCTCACTCTAAGTCAACCCTCAAGGCCAGCCCTTCCTCTCCCTTCCCTTTAAATCAGGCCCGGCTCCCACCTCCCCTGCACGGGAAGGGTCTGAGCTACAGTCACCCCATCCTGTGAGCATCACCGTCCACGAGTCTCGCCGAGTAGATCACAACATTCGCCACCTATTTGGTGACGACACAACTTACTAACACACCAGTTCTTTGTGTGAAGCCAGTGTCTCCTTCTCCTGGGACAAGGGAAAGGCAGAAAACCTGCTTCTGCCTGTAATCAAACTGCTGGGTCCTGGGTGCACTGTGCCATTTTAATTGGCTCATGGCCCTTTTCTGCCCTTATGCCTTGTGGATCTTGGCACCTTGACTTTGGCCACCACATCTGTCCTGTGTGCAGGACTGAGGGTATGTTTGTCCCCTCTGCCTGAGCTCCTCAGGCCCTTGCACTCTGAGAAGACTAGAGGCATGGTAACCATGGGGCATTGCTGCTGCCCCAGCACGCTTCCAGAAGCTTCTCTGACCCACGGCTGGCGTGTTCCTGGCAGCTGGGGGGCTTCGTGTCTATGCCTTGCTCAGCGCTGCCCTTGCCTGAGTATAATTCACTCCTTTGAATTCCACGCAGGGTAGTGGGGGCCAGAAGCTGCTGACAATGTGCTTGCCTGACTCCTGGGCGAGCCCCAGGACAGAGGCAGGTGGGGACAAAGACTCTTTTTGTCCTAACTCTAGTCGAAGTGCTTTGTGTCAAGGCTCTGAACTTGGGCCTTGTCCTTGGCCAAGTTAGTTCCATTTTAGCAAGAATCCTGCCTGGTCAGTTTAGTAAAAACTCTGCTCCTTCCTATGTAATGAAATTTCTCACCCCTCCCTGATATGTGGTCCCCTGCCTGGCCTGCCTTTGGCAAGAATCCTGTTGAGTAGCTGTATCGTGACCTTTAACACTCTTATTTTCCTGCTGCCTCCACATCCCCACAAATAGGCTTTGAGCAGTGGCCCAGGCATATCAGGGTGATAAGGTAAGCCATGTCTTTACCCCCAAATTTAACCCAGTGACACTCAAATGCTAATGACATTCCTTTTATACCCCACCGTGATCCCCCATAAAGGCCCTTGCTAGTGGTCCTCTCCGCTTCCCCTGCGTAGATGAGCCCCCACCCTGCTGGCCTTGCCTGGGACTGACTCATCCACCCTTCATCTTGTCTTTGGGAAGATAAGTGTGGAAACAGTTCTTCCCATCAAGATGGACAGATCTCAGATCTGCCATAAGGCAAGACAGCAGAACAGGAGTCTTCTCCTCTCTAAGGAGACCTGACCTGGTCCTGCAGGATGATCCCTCTTCCTGCTCACAGAGAGCCTTGGAGAATCTGAACACAGCTGATTTTGATTTAGAAGTACAAAGAAGGGGGCGCCTGGGTGGCACAGCGGTTAAGCGTCTGCCTTCGGCTCAGGGCGTGATCCCGGCGTTGTGGGATCGAGCCCCACATCGGGCTCCTCCGCTATGAGCCTGCTTCTTCCTCTCCCAAAATCTAAAAAAAAAAAAAAAGAAGTACAAAGAAGGTCCTGAAATCTCTCCCAGACTGCTGATGGGCAGCGCATTTTCTCCCATCACCACTAGGTGGCGGCACAGGGACCGGTGTGGGCGTGGACCAGTGTCTGGGGAAAGGGGCTGCCAGCAACCTGACTGGGGTTTTGATGCAGAGAAGGTCTGAGGAGGATAGTGAGTGGCTCCTGGCTTGCTCTGAAGGCGGTAGAATACCGATTTCTTAGGAGGGAGCACACAAGTCCATCTGGGGTCTCTATCTACCAGGAGTTCCAAGAGCACCTGCGCCCCGGTTGGCCACAAAGCCCCACCTGATCAGACTCTCCCAGCAGTGATACCTGGGGAATGAGGAGCTGGGACCATGGTGTTTCCTAAATTCTGGCTCCTGCCTCGAAATAGTCTCCTGTGTATATCCATCCACCCCCCCCCCNNNNCCCTCCCAGACCCTCCCGGCCAGCCCCAGCCCCAGGCAGGTACGTGTGGCTGGCTGCAGAGGTGAGGCCTGGAGAGTCCATGGCTGTGGGCCTCCTGCAGGCAGGGCTGCCAGGCTCAGGAAATGGGAAAGTGGCAGAGAACCTGAGGAATGCAAATTCTAAACCAGTCCCGCCTTCCAGGGGGTCGGAAAGTGTATTTGTGTAAGTCGGAGGTAGAACATAGCTTCCCTATTTGTTTGCTTTACCTTTATACTTTAAATATTTACCCAGGGATGGGGGCCTCCGTTTGCATCCTGCCCACCACTCACAAAGTAACAAGCCTGGACAGCCCGTCCGAATGCTGTCAGATTTCACCTGGCTGCCAAGACCACCTTCGATCTGGTCTCTCTGGGCAGTCAGAAGCAAAGTCCCAAAATCAGAGTCAGGTCTTGCTCCCTCCTACCTGCTGAACACAGCTGGACCAAACTCAGTCTCCTGACCTAGGTTTGACAAGCCGCCTACCTCTCTGATGGGGCAGGGTTCTCCCCAAGAGCCCCTTGCTCAAGCCTCAGTGCCAGACTCCTCCCCCCTCCTTTTGGTCTGGTTCCTGCGACACACCCAGTTCTCTACTGCCCCAGGCCCTTTGCACTCACTATTCCCTCTGCTTTCCCCCAGCGCCCCCTCTGGCTGCCTCCCTCTCCAATATTTGGAGACATTTAAACATTAATGTCTCCAATATTTGGAGACATTTAGACATTAAATGTCACCAGCAGAGAGGTGTCCCCTGAGCAGTGGATGGAAAGTAACCCACTTCCCTTCTCTTATTTCACCCTGTTTTCATCCCTGCACATATAGCAGGGGCAGCAATCCTCTGTGAAGGGCCAGGTGATCTCTCCTGTATCCAGAAATCAGCGATAGACAGTAGGAAATCAAGGGGTATGGCTGTGTTCCAATAAAGCTTTATTTACAAAAACAGATGGTGGGCTGACTGTGGCTCCCAGGCCATTGTCTGCCAACCCCTGACTTACCCCATCTGGCATTTTTCTTATTTGTTTCTAGCCTGAATCTTGCCTCTTGTTCACTGTGGTCTCTCCTGTGCGTAGAACGGTTCTTAGCATATCTAGACACTGTGAATCTCTTTTAAATGAATATTATTTGGTAACTGCATTGCTCTTTGACACCCTGGTGAATCCTGGTTTCTAGTTAACTTTCTTCCTGCACCTTTGCCCCTGGCAATTTAGCTTCATGTTCTCATCCGCAAACAGGACTGAACATCAGCGGATTGACAGGGAAGACCATGGGCAATCTGGCAAAGCCAGATAAGAGCAAGCTGAGGTGATGTGGCTTCCCCTGCAGTCAGACCCAGCAAGAGAGGAGCCGCAACTCTTAATTATGCAAATGTAGCTTACCTGTGCTGAATTTTAAATTCTGGACAAACTCTTCCTTCTATTTCCCAAAGTATTCTTAGGCACCTTTCTCCACTGTCTCATCTTAGGCGTAAGAAAAGCAACTATTTTAATATCAGCTTATGGAAATCTATTTGGAAGGACAATCAAGCCCCCAATGTCAGGAGACTGAGCAATGTGGTGGGCTCCTCGGGACAGCACCAGGGGCTCCCGCACACCCCTGCCCCCACTCACTTCGCGGGGAACTGGGGGAACGTACCTCGCCCAGCTCAGACCTGCCCCGTGTTCCTCCCGCCCCCACAAGCTCTGGCCTCGGCCACCCTCACCCCCACCCTGCCCAGACGCACTGGGGGCAAGGTCTCCTCTCCCCAGGGTCAGGCCCCTGGCGCTAAGGACCCAGGGAGTCTCTCACTCTGCTCCGGCCAGTGCTCTGCTGCCCCCTGCAGGCCAACAAGATGACTGTGGTTGTGTTTCTGGAACAGGGAGTCCCATGGCTTCCTTAGGGGACCTTCTTAGACTTGTCAACTGATTCGAGGTGCAGACAAGGGGGCGTTTCTGTTGCTAATCAGGCCCACCTGGAAGCCTATGGAATGGCAAGGCAAGGTAAGGCCACCCCTGGCTGTGCAGACACAGACTTCTCCCCAGGAATGTGTTCAGGATCCATATGAGGGGGTCTTATGGAGGGCGGCTCCCCCCAGGGCATGTCAGGAAATGCATAGAGGTGATTTTTTTTATTTCACAATGAATGGGGGAGGGGAGGCTATGACATGAGCTGCTTGGAGGGTCCACAAGGCCTGCAAGGACAGGAAGTCCCCCCACCCCAAAATGCCCACCCCACCCTGGAGAGAAACAGGGGGAACATCCAGGAGGAAATGAATGGGAAGGAAATGGGGACAAGAGGCTCCTAAGTAGAAACTGCTCTCTTCCCTTCCCTTCTGTGTCTTTACCGGTTGTGATTACGCTCCTCGGCCACGTGACGTCAGTTACAACTGAAACACGTCTACTGCCTTGCCTTCTCTGCGGGGAGTGCCTGCCCCTGGGACCACCTACCACGAGTCCTTGCTGACCATTCCCCAGGGTCGCTCCTGCGACAACTCAGTACTTTCAGGAACCAGATGCCTGTACTGCGTGTCCCCAAGCCCCAAGCAGCTGCTTATTGGGAGATTCATTTATGTAAAAAAAAAAAAAAAAAAAAAAAAAAGATGTGGTTAGAGGGACACCTGGGTGGCTCAGTCGGTTGAGCGTCTGCCTTCAGCCCAGGTCATGATCCCAGGGTCCTGGAATCGAGCCCCACATCAGGCTCCCTGCTCCACGGAGAACCTGCTTCTCCCGCTGCCTGCCTCTCTCCCTGCTTGTGCGCGCTCCCCCCCCCCCCGCAAATAAATAAATAAAATCTTAAAAAAAAAAAAAAGAATGTGGTTAGAAACACATGGCAGCCAACTCCTCCCTCTCTGGCTCATCAGGAAGCTGGGGTCTAGAGCCCCCTGAGGGAACGTCTGAGGCAAACAACCTCTTGAGTCGCACTGACCACGGAGTCCAGGAGATTCTCCTGAACGAGCAGGCCCTGGTGACCCCGGGAAGGAGATCGGAGCTCACCACGCAGCAAGTGAGCTCAACACGGGGGAAGGACCCCCTCCCCAAGGCTGGGAGGAATCAGCACAGACGCCCAGAGCCCACTGAGGGCACAGGAAGCGGACATTTCTATTTCAGGCCTGAATGTGGGCGCTGAGCTAATGAGCTCTGCTCAGCCTCAGTGAGCCCGTTTTTCCTTCAGGAACAGCTCCATGTCCGGGATGTCCTAAAATGACCTCCAGGACTGAAGGACGGCTGTCCTGCCACAGCTGCCGGGGGCCTTGTAGACACGCCCACATCTGCTCCTGGGCGCTGGACCACAGGACGGGCCACCACAGGGAAATCTTTATGTCTCCCCGGGGACTCAGGGAGGGGTCTGCAGGACAGCAACAAGAGCCAACACGTGGTGCTTACTGTGTGCAGACGCTGTTCTAAAGGCGTCATTTATATTGCCGCCATACCACAAGGGAGCACAATAATTACACCATTTGAGGAACAGGAAACTGAGGCACAGAGCTGCTAGAAGGTAGCAGTGCTGGGATTTGAGCCGGAGCCGTCTGACGCCCGAGTCTGGGCCCTCGGTCACCACTTTAGATTTTGCCTCTGTGCATTCAGGGCACCAACAGGAACGATGTCCTTTGCTCACAGGAATTAAAATGATTTTTCTTTGCCTTGACCTCTCCTTAGAGAACAATCCCAGGATAATGGTAAAATACTAGACATTGGAATATTCTCTATCCCATCCTTCTTTTAGCAGTCTAGGCACCAAAACACAGGGGTGCCAATCGGTGAGACAGAATAAAGGAACCTGAAACTGGGACAGTGCAAGAGCCTGCCTATCCCGATGTAAAGATTCTAGGCTGGAGAACAGCTAGCCAGCTCCCCTGGGTGCAGGGGGTCAGCATTAGCACCACACAAGCTTCTCTGTGTTTATACTTCCAATTACAAAAGCAATGTAAGCACAGGGCAGGGAATCTGGGAGCAGATTAAGGGAGAAAGCACTTTAACCCCACCAGTCTGATCCCACCTCGGCCGTCACATCAGGGCTTGTCCTTCCTGTCCTCTGTCTGGGCTTTACTGACTGTTTCAGACCCATCATTGCAATGACCTGGCTTTGCACCCAGCCTGGCAATCCACTTTTAAATAAAAGCATGGACCTTTCCTAAAGGGGAGACGGGCAGTTAAACACAGCACAGCCCAAGGGAAAGCTGTGTCACTCTGCCCGAGGATGATGTCTCCCGGGTGACCCCCCGGCCGAGTGCGGCTCATGGTCTGCCATTGATTGCTGCTTAAAAACGAGTGGCCGCCCCTTCCCGGGGTCCGGGCTCTGTGCGAAGTCTCTGAGATGGTAAGCAGCACTCCAAGCCGGGAAAGATATGCCAGACGCCTCACTGTGAGAAGCATGCTGGCTGGGACTGTTGAGCCCACACACAGCAGGGGCGACGCTGGCACTCAGATTCGGGTGGTGGCGCCCAGAGTGGGGTGTGGGTCCCAGTCGTCCTCTGTGGAATGGGGGGAACCCGAGAATCCCTGACCCAGCACGTGTATGCACTTGTAAGGTGTTCGGCCTAATGGAATCTCTCCCTCCCCCAGTGGGCTGTAAGAGAGAGATCTGATAAGTAACAGGAAAAGTGCATCCTCATCGAGCCACGGGAGAGGCCAGACTTCACGTCAGGTTCTTTTCCCTGTAGATGGCCACTGTCACTAGTAACTGACTTAAAACTGCCCTTGTCTTGCGACCGCTTGCCTGTAAACGTAAGCCTCTATGGGGGCGCCTGGGTGGCTCCGTCGGTTAAACGTCCAACCCCTGATCTTGGCTCAGGTCATGATCCCAGGATCATGAGATCGAGCGCCCCCATCAGACTCCACAGTCAGCAGGGAGTCTGCTTCTCTCCTCTCGCTGCCCCTCCCCCTGCTCACGTGAGCATTCTCTCTCTCTCTCTTTCAAATCAATCAATAACTAAATAAAATAAACATGTCTCTGCCCTCAAATGCAGGGCACCTGGCTATCAAATCCACCCAAAGTCAAAGGCTGCAAACACTTGAGCCAAGGTGGCCTGTTGCCGTGTTGCACACTGCTCCATTCTTCCATGTGCTAGCAGACATACTGCTTCAAGTTAAGAGAAATTTAAAGATTAGGAGACTTTATGTGAAAGTTCCTTGTTGATTTGCTGACAGTGACTCTCAGGCTCCACCCCCTTCGTAAGCAAAAACACTTTCCCTTGTTTGTCTTGCCCAAACTCTCCCCCACAGTGAGACAGTGGGCGGCGGTGCAGGTGGGAGAACAAGTCCACAGCGAACGCATGCATTCCCTGCAAGAACGCGTACGGCGAGGGACATTTTTTCCCAGACTGTTCTCCTCCTGGAATTTCCAGAAGGAAAGGCACAATGAATCCCTGCAGTGGCCTGGGACATCTCTCTTCCCAGTACCTTTGTAGCCAGTTCACGGACTCCAAATCACAAAGGTGTCAAGATGCGTTATCTCCCAGCTCAACTCCAGGCACTGGGAAAGCGAACTACTCCCACCCGTGTCCCCTCCCCAACCACAGCCAGACCCTGGGACCCCTAGGAAAATTCAGACTCTCAGTAGCTGTGGAGGGTAAGAGGGGATCCCCCTCCCAGGGCACTTTGCAGTTTATGTGGCGGGACTTCTGGGGGATACCTGGAGCTTATTTTGGATAATACGTTTCCATTGAGCACTGAAATTGGGCTGTTTTTTCATCTCTTAAAAGTTTGTTTTCAAAAAATTGTTACATGATTACAGTTGGCCCTTGAACAACACAGGCATTATGAGTGCTGAACCCCCACACGGTTGAAAATCCAGATGTATCTTTGACTCCCCCAAAACTTAATTACTAACAAGCTACTGTTTGACCAGAAGCCTTCCCGGGACCATAAACAGGCGATTAACATGTATTTTGTATGTTTATATGGACTACACACTGTATTCTTACAATAAGGTAAGTTAGAGAAAAGGAAATGTTAGTAAGAAAATCAGAAGGAAGGGACCATAGATTTGCATAGAGGCAGACCTGCACAGTTCGAACCCGTGTTGTTCAAGGGTCACCTACATTATACGGAACTAAGAAAAAATGCAGTCCTGTTTAATGCAAGAAGTTAGGACCAGACAACTCTCTACTGTGCGGGGCTGTCTTGTGCCCTGCAGGGTCCTGAGCGCATCTCTCTCTGGTCTCTGCAAGGATCGCCTTCCCCAGTCCGTGACAACTCAAAGTGTCTTCAGACACTGCCAAATGTTCCCTGGGTGGTGCCAAAATCCCAAAACACCACTGTTACTACTTTCTTTTTATGCACGTTTTAAAAACACAGGAGGGATTATAATGGGCGTACATATCATTTATCTTCTGCTTTGAAGCCCTGGAATATCCTAAGCATTAAACTCTTCCTGCTAAAACCTCTTCAAAAATATTTTAGTGGTCAAAAAACAGTTCTATCCTATAGCTGTACAGCAATTTGCTAGACATTACTGTTGGTCATCAGACATTTCTGATTTTTATTACTGTATTATAAATAACACTGCAATGAACATCTGTTAGCATAAAACACTATTTCCTGCATTTCTTTCATTTCTTTAGGATAGAGTCCTAGGCATAAGTTCCTACCTTAAAGGGTGTGACTCTTTTGAAGACTCTTGACACACACTGTGTGATGTGGGCTGGAAAGACACCCCTGCATTTGCTTATATTTGCCCTGTTTCCTTAAACCTTAGAGCAACAGTGTGTCCTAACCCCGAGCATATCATGTGATGTCCTGGAGCTCACATTCAGAAGGAAAGAAGCAGTCAGCTTTCTCATTTCCGGTCTACTTTATGGGAACAGTTATTACAGAAGGGGCGGGAGGAGGGAAACCAGGCACAGAAACTGTAAGGAGGCCAAATGATGTCCGAGTCCAAAGACAGAAGAAGAAACTGACAGGTGTCTGATGCATTGACGCTAACTGTATGCAAACCACAGGACAGGGAGCGATGCCTTTCCTACAGCCTGTGTGTCCAAAGCCTCATTTTGTTCATCTCATTGTTCATCTGTCAAAAGACAGACTTTTTCATAGAAAACAGAGAATTTCAGACCGATAAGCAGAATTTCTCACCTTTCGGAGTCTTGCAAGCAGACCTGCTACGTGTTCGTGCTGTTCTGATTTAGCAAGCTCTTCTGCTGTCTTCCCGTCCTGTTGGAGAGAAAGGATTAGTGTCTTTCCTTCACGGGACAGCTGTCTGTCCATACACGAGTTCCGCTGCAAGAGGCAGAAGCAAGTGTTAACAGGCCTTAGAAATGACAAAAGTGGACAGAGTGTCCTGGGTTCTTTCTCCTTCTGTACAGTCCTTATTTCATTTCCTTATTGGTTGTCCAGGGAAGGAAGATGAGAATTAGAAAATTGTGCACCAGTGTCTTGAAGTCCGTCAGTGAGATGTCTCAGACCCACAGGCTTTCATCACACTCTGCACCTCGTTGGCGGGCGGATTACCCCAAATGCTGACCCCTTTCCCATAAAGCAGACAATGGAGACTTTCATAGATGCCAAATGCCACTGAGTGCCAGCTAATATCTTAAGTTCCTTCCAGGACAAACCTGAGCGCTCATACAGGATGCTAGGTACTGGTAATTGCTGTGCATTTCAAAGAAAAGCCTTAGTTTCACAGACAATTTTGATCTATAGATTTTCAGTGAACGTAAGAGGAGGAAATCAGAGTTCACAGCACCTTTTAATGAGAGAATTTTCCTAAGGCTGCAGTTGCACAGCGAGCAAATTCACTTTCCTTTCTGGGCCCGCGATAAGCAGGACCCTGGCTAACAGGCATCGCGTGCTTCCTAACATCGCACGCCTGGTCCAGTTGTCCATGTTTCGCACGCAGGAACCCTGGAGTCCCTCGGGAGAGGCGGGAACTCTGGCTGTTCATGGGCCACCGAGGAGGACACAGAGGCTTAGGGACTATTCTGCTACAGTTTTAAAGTCATGACAGATTTGAAGTAGAAAAGGCGAGAAGCAATAAAAGCAAATAAAAGCAATCTCTTTTCAATAAGAGTAAGAAGCATTTGGGCCCATCTCTCTCTCACTCGGGGTTTACCAGTCCCAGTTGGAGCTCCGTTCCCGCGGAAGCTCAGAGAGGCCCGAGTCTGACTAACAGCACATCTCCCCAGCACATCTCCCAACTTCTCAGCTCAAGTCATCCTCCGAGACATGCTTAGGGTTTCACGAGACCAGCGTTTCTCAGCCTCAGCACTGCTGACATTTTGGACCAGACAATTCTCTGCTGTGCGGGGCTGTCCTGTGCCCTGCAGGGTCCTGAGCGCTTCTGTCTCTGGTCTCTGCAAGGATCGCCTTCCCCAGTCCGTGACAACTCAAAGTGTCTTCAGACACTGCCAAATGTTCCCTGGGTGGTGCCAAATCACCCCAGTGGAGAACCACTGCCTTAGGCTGAAGCTGGAAGCTCACGTGAATGCGGGGAGGAGGCTTTATAGCCCCGCTGCCCATCGCTCTCCCCTAGGGTCCCCAGAGGTCTCCAGTGGGCAGGGAAGGGCTTCTTGCTTTGGGGTGAATCAGGGATCTTGTCAAGACACCACACCCCAACCAGGGATTCCTGCCAAACTGCCTAGATCCTTACTGACATGACAAGAAAAGGTCTCAGGTTAGCGGTACCCAAACCTCACTGCACACTGGAACCCTGGGGTCTTTAAGAACCCCCTGCTGGCTGCACGCGCCCACTCCCTTCTGCACACTCTTCTTCCCTCAGCCTGGTGGTGACAAGGACACAGCAGTTGTAAGCGCTCCCAGTGATTCCGACGTGCAGCCAGGTGTGAGGACCACTGTCCTAGTTGGGAGAAATCTGAGCCCTGACTAAAGTTGTCTGTCTTCTGGTGTCTTTCGGCCATAGCATTTCTCTCGGAGGCCCGGGATCGGCACGTTACACAGGCAGAGGACCTTCAGTGACAAAGGTTACTGTCCATCACGGAGCCTCCGCAGTGACAAGAATAACCACCAACAATCAAATATCCTACAGTTATGGAGCACTTTACAGTTTGCAAAATTTTGCCCTAAGAGACACTGTTCAGGCTCCCAAAAGAAAGGCCCGCCAGTGTGGTGGAAAGTTTGACCTTTGGAATCAGAAGGACAAGGTTTACGTCCTGAATCTGCCCCTTGCCAGCTGTGCAGTCACTGGCCCGCCTGGAACCTGGGCTTCTTCATCTGCAAGGCAGAAACGGCCCTGAGTGCAAAGGCCCTGAGGCAGCAGGATAACTGTCATGTTTGAAGAGTTTCAAAGAAGCTCATATGGCTCATGTAGTTCTGGGGGTGGGGGTGGAGTGGTCAAAGGGAGGAGATGGAGCAAAAGATGGGGGTCAGGGAGGCAATGTGAGGGGCCAATCTTTAAGGGAACCCCCATCATAAGGACTTCTAACTTGATGGAGGGTCTGAGCAGAGGAGGGACATTCTGAGTTATATTTCAATGGAGTCACACAAGCCGCTGCCTGAGGAACAGTCTGGGCAGGTGAGGGTAGAAGCAAGGAAACCAGTTAGGAGACTGGGACAGATTGCACATGATCATGGCCAAGGGCTCACAGCCTCATGGGGGATCAGCAGTCAGTTCCAACAGAGCAAGAAAGGGGAACAGCAAATCATAACTGCTAGAGGGGGCTGAAAAAGAGAAGGCTGTCCGGGGTTCCAGTTGAATACTGAAAGATGAGAAGGAGCTAGTGTTCCAGAATCTTCCTGCACCTCATGTCATCTGTGACTATGTGCCTGCGAGCCTGCTATTAGGCGTTGAAAGTCTCTCACACTAAAGGAAGGAGCTCGTTATGTCTTATGGCAGGGGTGTGTGTGCGGCAGGCACTCTGCAGGGGAGGGAGGGAGTAGAAACAGAGGAGATTCCAGAGGGAAAGAAGAGCATATGCCAGTTTGGTGAGCTGGGAACAAGCGAAGGGCTTCCCAGGACCTGCAAAGAAGTCTGTTCTGCCAGGTACAGCTGAGGGGGAACAGGGTGAAGGGTGAGGCTGGGCACAGAGGGTGCCAGGCAGCAGAAGTTGGAGTTGATCGGCTTTTCCAGAACCACAGATGTGGTGATGGAATGGAACCATCTGGAAGGCCATGGCTACAATCAAGGGACCAGATCCGAGGCTGAGCTGGTCCTGGGAGAAACACACACTGGAGTCCTTAACCAGGTAGAGGCCAGAGTGCTATGAGACCAAGAAGAATCCGGGACATGACCCCCAAGAGGATGCAGGGGAGCAGAGGCAAGCAGAGCTTCCCCGTCCCTGGACCCAGCGACCTGACACCTGCTGCAGCCCTCTGCAATGGTCAGACGCTTACAGAGAAGGGTGGGCCGAGTGTGAGGATGAACGTGGAGGTCGGGCTCTCTGAAGTTGGTGCCCACCAGAAAGCAGGCGAGGGGGCGCTCCTGGGCAAGTGGGGCTGCAGCCAAGGACGTGGGCCTGAGGCCGGGGCAGCGGCAGGCCAGGGTGGTCAGAGGGCAAGGGGCAGAGGGCAGGAGGACACTGGGATGGACATGGGGCTGGAGGAGGCGAGCAGAGGCAGGAGCAAGTGGGGTTTTCTTACCCAAGGCGGGAGAGAGGGGCAGAAGTGCAAGTCCTGGAGAGACAGCTAATGCACCAGGATTCAGAAAAGCTGCTGCCACTTAGGAGGACAATGAAGACCGGCGGGGGCATGGTTACCCCAAAAGTCAGAGCGGGCTTACACTGCGCGGAAGGAGACGCAGTGACTGAGTCATGCCCCAGGGGTTTTGGGGGCGACCTCGAAAGTTCTACTTCTTGACCTTGAGTGGGTTATAAAGGTGCGGATCTTAACAGTAATTCAGCAAGCTTTACTTTTGTTCATGGGCTTTGTACCAAAAAAAAAAAAATCTGTGTTTTATCTTACAATAAAAAAAGTTTTGAAGGCAAGAGCTACCATGAGGTTACTGGCAGAGAGCACAGCGTTCAGGAGGGGCTGTGGGGGGTGGGGTGGGGAGGAAGCGGGGGAGGGGGCGGGAGCCCAGGAAAAAGAGGGCAGGGCATTCAGAGGCTTTCCCAGGTAACTGGGGCTGAGACCAGAATGGGACAGCAAGCGACCGCTAGGGGGCGCCGCAGGGTCGCGGGCTGGGGTTAAGGACGCGGCACTCAGCCAGCTCAGGAGGCAGGGACAGCAGCGGAGCCAAGGGGCGGGCACTCTTAGCAGGCGGCCCCTCCCCACCCGTGGCTACTCGGTGCTTGAAACGTGGCCCCGGTAAGATGCCTGTGGGTGTAATACACGCACCGGATTTCCAAGACAGTACAAACCGAAGAATGGGAAATATCTCAATAGCTTTAAAATACTGACTGCAGGTCGAAATGATAACATTTGGCATGTTTTGTGCTGAACAAAATATATTCCTGAAATTAATTTCTTCAGTTTCTTTTCCTTTTTGGATGTGGCTTCTCGAACATTTAGAATGGCACATGCTGCACGCGTGATGGCTGTGTTGGCGATGTCAGCACGCAGCAGGGTGTCTACTTCCCCCCTTCCGCCCCCCCTTACACTGGAAGTTCCCCGAGGGAGGGGGCTCATCCGTCCAGGCCCCACTGTGTTCCTGGGTCTTAGCCGTGCTGGTACACAGTATGTGCCTAGTATTTGGGGACTGAAGACACAAGTGAGGCCCGGGAGTGGACTCCCAGGTGCCAGGGAGGCACAGTCGTAAGCAGAGGGTGAGCACGGAGATACAGGTGAGGGTGGGCTGCAGGGGAAGGCCCCTGGCGGGAAGCAAGGAAACGGCTGCTGTGGGCAAAGACAAAGGGAGAGGACCCAGGGCTCACAGAGGCCGTGGGGTGGCACCAACCACCCAGCAGAGGCCAGGGCCATACGTTCTACTGCCCCAACCTGACTGTGGCATTTGGCGGACTCAGCATCTGGTATCTTCAGAGCCGTCCTTGACAGTTTATTTTTTATGAAGCAACATTTTTGACTAAAAAAAAACCCTTTTCCTCATAAAAATGCATATAAATACTGCACCGTGGAGTAACTGAATTGAATGCCAAGGCATGGCTGGGCAGGGTTTGATAATGGCACATCAGGCCTAGAAGCCCACGCATGGCCATGTGGGGTGTTGTGATGGGCAGGGAGGTGCCCTAAGAAAGGGACATTCCCATCTGGAAAACTGGCNNNNGGGCCTGCAGAAAAGCCCAGCTCAGGGCTCAACACTACAGAGAACGGGCCCACTACTCGCGGGGACAGAAGACATCAAAGGAACATCAGTGCCTTCAGAGAGGCAATGTCCTCCACCAGGGGTCACCAAACGTTTTCTGCAAAGGACCAGAGAGTAGATACTTGGGGCTCTGTAGGCCAAAGGGTCTCTGTTGCAACCTCTCAACTCCACCCTTATAGTATGAAAGTGGCCATAAATATGTAAATAATGAGCACGGCTGGGTCTCCATAAAACTTTATTTACAGAAACAGGCAGCGGGCTGGATTTGGCCTGTGGCCCATAGTTTGCCAACCCCTGCATGCCTCTCCAGGAAATGAGGCCTTCCAGCCTTAAGGCCTTGATTTTCCCACAATTGGCTGCCATATTTTAAAACTCCAGCGGATCTCCTTAGGCAAACACTTTATGTCAGCAGAGCACTAGAGAGTTTCAGGGATCTCCCACATAGCAGAGTGAGAGACTCAACCCACCATGAGGCCAGAAGCAAGTCAAATGACAATATTGCACTGTAGCAGTAAAATGACAACCTTATCTCCTTAGTCTCTGTATTCTTCCTCTTTGGTATTTCACGAAATGTAAATCAAAGGGCCTTTCCCGCAGGGTGTGGACTGGGGAATGGGGAGGCGAGGGGAACTGAAGCATCTCCTGCAAAATCATTAGGCCGGCCTAAGAGTCAAGCCAGAGTTTTTAAACAAGAGAAAACAGCTCTCCTAAGGGGTTCCCCACCCCAGCCCCACCCGGAGGCATCTCCAGAGCCGGGTAGGGGAAGGGGAGCATCGGGAAAAGGAAAACACACACAGCTAACCGCACACGCCAAGGCGCTGCCGTGGACCACGGGACACAGCGTGGGCCCTGAAACGCGCAGGGGACGCAGCACAGCGAGCTGTCACCCCGACTCTGCGTGGGCACCTGTTTCTGTAACCACAGCGTAGGAGCAAAGCTTAACAGCAGCTTGTCTGCTGGAGACGCAGTTGCCAAGCAATACCTTTCCCCTCCAGCCCTTGCGGCCTGAGACGTTTTCTATCGCGTTCTATGGCTTTCTCCTGCCAGAAGGTGACTCACCGAGGTCAGGGCCTCCACGTTGGCGCCCGCCAGACAGAGGTAGCGGACCACGTCCAGAATCCCGTTGTTGGCTGCGAGGTGCAGAGGTGTTCGGCCGTACTGGAAAACACAAAAACCCAAAGAGAGTCCTTCTCACGATCGTTGCTGAGGACAGCCCTGCTGGGAGTCTACACCATGGGCCAGCGCTGAGTGAGGGATCTGGGATCCCCCGAAGACACAGGAGGTGTGGCTCCCTTCTCCAGAAACTCGCCCTCTCCTGAGGGAGGCAAGCCCAGCAGAACGGGGGAAGAGAGTAACTTGGAAATGAAACTCTAGAGGATGAAAGAGTAGGAGGCTTATTATAACTAAATCAAGTCTCCTGCTGTGCCGGCAGAAAGGAGGCCTGAGTCAGGGCTCTTACAAAGGGTCCCAAAGTTCCAGAAAGATCTACACCACGGTTCAAATATAGACACTGCAAGGGATAAAGGGATGGAAAGTCACTCCCTGCAACAAGGCCATGCCCACCATGCTCCCTATTGTTTATGCCTGTGGTTCCCAAACTGTGTGCCCAGGCACCTCAGGGTGCTGCAGTGAATTCATGGGGTACTGAGGAATATTTTACATTTTTGATGGAACCAGCAGGTTCAGACATGAAGTGAGCTCACTAGCTCCAGGCAGTTCATTAGATCTCAGCATTAGATCTCACTGCCTTCCTTTCAATGACATCATGTTAGCACAATGGGTGTTTGGAGGTTAATGCGCCAAGAGACCAGTATCTTGAGGACATCAGGGTAGAACAGGAAGTAAGAGTGGCAGTGTCCAACCTGAGTTCAAGGTCTGAGGGGTTGTGAGGGGCCCAGCAATCACACAGTGGTACCCATTGTGGTTTATGGAAGAATGAAATAAAAATATCCATTTTCTTTCCATTTATGTGGATGATTTTTCCCACGACATAAATTCTTACTAGGTTGTTTGGACCAAACCACTTAACAAACAGAACGGTTAGGTATTTCTTTTGCTCTGGGGGACCACAAAAAAAGTTCTGAGACACTAGGACAAGGGAGGCTGAAGCAGTTCAGGTTATCAGGTGTTAGGCCGTTTATTTGCAATTGTAAGCTTTTGTTCTGAAGTTAACACAGCTGATTGAGAATGTGCCAAGGACAGGGCCGGGTGGGGTGGAAAACAGAAGTGCTCCTTTCCTTCTGTCCCCTCCCCCAGGCTCCCTCCTCAGAGCACGTCCTGATGATCCCCTTTGGTGCCTTTCCTTCCGAGCTTTTAGCTCTGAATCCATAAAAGGAAACAATCTGAAAACCCAGGACATCATCATTCTCCACTTTATTCGTTCACCTAACAATACATGGCCGGACACTTTGCCATGCGCGTCACTAAGTCTACTATGTGCTTTCAGATACCTGAGTAATACGCAATGTGTGGCTATGCCATAATTCACTCCGCCAGCCCTCGGAGGACGGACACTCATGGTGGCTCCATTCCTCGCCCTTATAGATCATGCTGCAATGTGCATACACGTCTATGTTTCATTTACTGCCATCTGAGTGCTTTAGAAAGCAGATATGAAGCTTCCAAATACCCAAGAAATGAAGTGAGAAAGGAAAGTCGGGGTTGTAAAGATGTGATGAAGTGTCTGGATTTATGTGGAAGGGAGAGAAGCTTGGCAATGGGAGTCACTGCTTTATGGAAGGGAAGAAGGACAACAAAGAAAAAGACAAAAAGGACTAGGAAGCTGACGCTTTTGAAGGCTCCAACCTTTGACAGAACCAAACCCAAATTTCTAAGCGTTGGAGTCAAGGTCTTGCACCATCTGGACCCAAGATCCCCTCCCACCTGCATTTTCTCTCTGCGCCCCACTGTCTGCCTCCCTCAATACCTACACCCCGTCTCAGTGGCCGGTGCATCCAGACAGTCGTCCCCAAACATACACAAATACTTCCCTCTTCTTCATCCAGCAAAGCCCCAGATGCCTCTGAAAAGCCCTCCCAGTTTCTCTCCTGTGCCGAGGTCCGCACTGCCGTACACCTGTGCTGCTTTCCCAGCAGGGACTGCAACAGGAGACGCGGCTGGAGCGAAAAGCAGCCCGCGGGCAAGGACCCTTCCCTCTGCTGGCCACAAGCCCCTCAGACCGCACCGGGCACAGCGTCGCCGGAAAGGCGTCAGTACACACTTGACCGGCACGGCATCTCACTCATGCACTTGGATATGTGCATGTGCGTGTGGGTGCGTGTGCACACATCCATGTGTGCATGGGTGTGTGCGTGTGTGCCCATCCGCGCATGCGAGTGTGTGCATGTGTGTGTGTGCACGTCCACGTGTGCGTGTATCTGCATCTGTGTGTTTGCATGTGTGCATATCTGTTAAGGTGCGTCTTTCTGTGTGTTTGTGTGGGTGCATGTGTCTGTGCTGGTCTGGGTGCATTTGTGCACATATGTGTGCATCTGTGTGTGTGTGCACGTGTGTGTGTACGTGTGTGTGTGTGTATGAGCACAACATGCTTTCTATCTTCGCTGATAAGGAAGAGCCATCCCCGAGGAAGAAGTGTTAGGGTTCGCAGGCTCTGTGCCACCCAGCTCTGTGCTCCCTGTGCTTCCCAGCACAGCCCATTTTCACAGCCACTCTCCTGATTTTCCCACGGGACGAGTGAAGACTGAGAAATATCTATTTCACTCTCATGAGTCAAAGATAGTGACAAATTGCTGTCACATACTGAGGACAGGGGTGGGATCTGAATGGCCACTTTCATCTCCGGGCAAACTGAATCCAGGTGAGGAAAAGGCTGGACACACCATGAGAAAGGAGTGACCGTCTGCCTGTGGGACAGGGGCCGCCATGTGCCAGTGTCCATTTGGACAGCGGCTTACACGGGAGAGGCCAAGGAGAGCCACATGCGCTTTCCGAGCGAACAACTCCTTCCTCTTACGAATTCCCATCATTCAAACTCCTCTAGAGCTCCATCGTTTTCCTAAAACAAAAAACTAGAAAAGGGAGAAAAAACCAAAGATGTCCCCCGTCCTCTGAAGGAGGCGTGAGACACACCACATCACGGTGTGCTGAACCCCTGGGCACCGACGGCAGCCTGGGGAGCCCGTGTGCGGTCCAAGCGCGCAGAGTGGCTGCTGCACAATCATCCACTTCCAGGAGGCTCACACCCTGCAGCTTCAGCCGAGCTCAAGCCAACGACCAAATCACCCACTGAACGCCCTCTCTGAGCTGCTGTGTTGCCGTACGCGGTACAAACAAGTCTACGCGGGCACGTCTGAACGACCATCGCAGCATCAAAAAGGGAGAGGCTTTCCCATTCAATACGCCACCTGTTTTTAAACATGAAAGTCTAGGATTATCTTGCTGGGTATTTTATTTTTTCCAAGATTTATTTATTTATTTGAGAGAGCAAGGGAGAGAGGGCACAGGTGTGAGAGCAGGGGGAGGGGCAGAGAGAGAGGGAGAGAATCTTCAAGCAGACTCCCCACTGAGCACAGGGCCCACAGCAGCCCCTGAGATCATGACCTGAGCCAAAATCCACAGTCGGCCATTTAACTGACTGAGCCCCCCAGCACCCCGCCTGCGGGGTATTTTCAAGAGCATATTTAGCAAATGCACTGTTTGCACCCATTCCCTTCTTTAACTGAGTGCAAAGAACCCTGAGTCCCCCGCTCTGCTCCTCCACCTTCCCCAGGAGACAGCTCATCTCACAGGCTGTGCTCACAGCAGCCAGCTGTGCATGCTATGGCCAAAGGAATTCAAATAAGTGTTACAATGTTCCTCGAAGCCACTTTTTATTTGTTTAAAGACTCCTGGAAGGAAAGTCGAGGTCTTGATGCTGCTTAATATTACATTTGGCTTTCCCTTTAAGCCACTTATCTAACGGACTTGGCAGGATCAGAACGGATAACAAAGAAAGCAACCAGCACAGCAGCTAATGGCTAAGACCTACGATACTGTGCTTTCAAATTTCCAGAATGCGAAGACTGCCAATTTCAATTTTCATTAGAATTAATCACGTAATAGGCGAGAGGAATAATTTTTGTAGGAGTGTAATTTTCCCACTGCTTCAGATATTAATTCTCTTACTTCAAACAAATCATAATAAAATTCTGTGGCATCGTGTCTGCCACTTATAAACAAACACTTCCTACATTCAAAAATTTAATTTTACTTGGACTTTCTTTTTAACACAATCACAAAAGAATAGTGTTTGCCTTTCATACAGTGACATGGCTGAAACCGCAGGAACACCCAACTCTTCTGTCTTATTTGGTAATGAAAAGCTAGATGGCGTTCAGGGAAAAGGGAAGGTGTTAGCTAACTTCTAGAAGTCAACATCTGGGGTTTTTGGAGCATGTAATTGTTTATTTCCATTTCTTTATTTGCCAAATGATAGCATTCCGTCGGTCTTACCAAATTAATTTAGCACAAAAAAGGCTTGTGAATGCCTGACCATAAAACTCTAGAAGCTAAGAACAGAAATCTGGATCTCGGATTCTCAATGAAGTGTTTTCCTGAAGACTTAGTGCTCCAGAAAGATGCTCTCATTTGACCGATGTTCTGGGATTCCTCTCCAAGAGGTCACACACACACACACACACACACACACACACTCCCGCTTTCTCTCTCTCCCTCTCTCGATGTTCGTAAGTGACAACCTGGCTAGGTAGGAAGTACTCGTTAATGTAATAATTTTCTGTTACTTCATGAAGTTATTCAAAAGCCAAATGTAAAATACGACATTAAGTAGAGAGCCTGTAAGACCGAACAGGTCCCCATGAGTAACACAGACGTCGAACAATGATGAGACGCAAAGAGAAGCTTGGCCCAAACCCACAGGCAGGTGGATGGACACACGTGCTGGCCCCTGCAGAGATCCCCACCGGCGTTACCTTGTTAGAGATATCCAAATTGCAGCTGGCTTCACAGAGGGCCACCACGATAGGCACGTTGCCATCTTTGCAGGCCACATGGAGGGGGGTGTTGCCGTGCCTGTCTTGGAAGTCGACAGAACATCCCTGGCTGATGAGAGTCTGGATGACCTCCATCTGACACCGTCTCACGGCAAGATGAAGAGCAATGTGTCCATCCTGCAAGAAGCACCGGGGGCCGTGAGGTCTTTCCCTTAGGCACGCGGGGCTGGCCGCTGGCCTTTCCAGCCGCTGCCGGGCCAAGATGAATTGGTAACGGCGTTGCTGGTGCAAAGCCTGACAGAGGATTACAACACAGACTTTACTCCTGGCGGGTGGGGGACAGGCTTCGTGCACCCCACTCTGAATAACCACAGACTAAACTGACCAACAGCCTGACTGAAACTACTTTTAAAAACATTTGCTCAGCAGTCTTAACTAACTTCCTAAGCAGAAAGCCTATTCTTTTATCTCACCCTGGGAAACACTGAGAAAACCATGGGAAATGATGTGCTCAAGGACTGTCGCGTATATTGGTGGCAAATACAACCTGCTGAACCCAGGCATCCCCCAAAAGACCGGGCTTAGAACTCCCTCCACTCGTTACGGAGTCCCTGGCGAACAGACATGTTGTCCTGAGTTGGGGAGAGAGTATGGGGACATCGGTGTGGGGACTCCGGGATGTGACAACCACGAAAGGTCTTCAGCCATTACGAAATGTCTCCTGGGGGCAAGCTTGCTCCCAACTGAGAACCACCTCTCCGTACTAAGAAGATACTCCACAGTCGGCAGTTACTAACTTAACCACAGCGTTCCAAGCCTGACTACATAGAGTAATATCATAGCCTCATGTGTGTACAAACTCACAATAAGAACAGATTACGCTGCATCTGCATCATTAATAAAGGAACACCGTGTCCAGAAGGGCAATGATCAGACAAATAAGGGCGGTTTTCATCTTTTTACAAAAGCTGGTGATGAAAGTAAATAAACCACCTCTTTCTTTATCTACGAAGTAAGAGTGAGTTGCCAATTTTAGTCCTAACTGAAGATTGTCTCAGGCTCAGGGATCATCACTGTAACCTGCTCCAAAGCAGAAAAAGGTTAAACATAAAACAGACACCTGAGTCACGTGACCATAAAGTGTTACATGCCACAAATGAATATTAATTACTAAACAGAATCTAGAAAAGGCTGCAGAATTTCTGAAACAGAAGACAAAGGATCATTGTAATTTGCTACATTTGAGTTTCTTATTTTAGGTAAATCAATGGAGGAGGCTTGTGGTCCCACCAGCCCCCCAGATCACTTGCTGGGGAGTATGATACGTCTACCCCCAAAGCACCTTGTCGGAGGCATTCAGGTCGGCTCCGTGTTCAGACAGACACTCCACGATGTCGTGGTAGCCTCTGGCAGAGGCTGTCAGGAGGGGTGTCTCTCCTTCTCGGTTCTTAATGTTCACATTGCAGCCGGCTTCGCAAAGGGCTTTGGCCACAGAGTAGTAGCCGTGCCAGGCAGCGCAGTGCAGGGGGGTTTCTTCTTCCTGGCCAAAGAGACACACGCATAGAGGAGACGGACACAACGATAGGCAAGTACGCGCATGCTGCGTTCCAACCATCAGAGAAAAGAGCTCGTGGCCACTGGAGCAAAATGTTCATCTGAAACAACAGACGCGGGTCTGACGTCTCTCCTTCGTGAGTTTTCTTGCCTTCCACACTTGGTGTTGGACAGATGCAGTTTTCCTTGCAGGTTACTAACTGACTTTCCGGAGCCCCCTGGAACCGTCGGCTCGGCTGCTCTGAACCAGGGAGCCCCGGTGCGGGTGGGTTTACAGCCTCTTTCTCGTGAAAGTGCTTGTATACCTCATCTGTAGGAGAGCACTTCTCCGAGCAAGCATTCCTGCAACAGTCGTAACCCCTCCAGGAGGCTGCCACATAACATACAGAGGAGTCACATACTTTACTGTTGCAGGGGCAAAGAGGTGCCGCGATAATCGGGCTGTAACAGGTCAAGGGCAGGGCTGGCCGCCAGGTCTATAGGACTGCGAGGCCTGTATGTTCACCAGCATCATCAGACATGTATGCCTGCCTACGAGAGGCTATTACATTGTAGTGCTCACGGCATGACTCTGGAACCAGACCGTGTGGGTTTGAGCCCCGGCTCCGCCACTTAGGAGCTGTGTGAGCTGGGGCAAGTCACTGAACCTCTCTGTGCCTCAGGCTTCTCTTCTGTAAAATGAGGATGATAATTCTGGCAACCCACTCATAGGGTTGTCCAGAGGAGTAAAGGAATGAATGATGAATGTGTTTCTGTTCGAGTCTCTGCCCTCTGAAATCGAAGCAGAAAACCCAAAGGACCCAACCGTATCGATGGCCATGTGGACATCCATGCGGCAAGCAAGCAAATGGAAGGACATCGACTACCGCGACCCACCTTGTCCTGGAAATTGGGGTTAGAGCCAAAGCTGCACAACAGTTGTACCACGTCGGCGTGGCCGTAGCGAGCTGCCACGTGAAGGGCTGTCTCTCCAGACTGCGAAAGAAACGGCCAAATTCAGCAGACTGTGGAAACTGAATGCGCAGGACTGGAGGCCAGATCCCAGGCGCGCCGGGCTCCATGGCTTCCCCTTTGGGGCCCCCACCACCCTCAGCCCAGATGCCCCTTTGGTGACTGGGCCCAGGACCCTGGGGTACGACGTGTCCCACATAGCTAGTGTTAAACCCACACACACAGCTCCTCCTGCTTGTCACAAAACTTCCTACGTAAGAACGCTTTCCTCGTCTGTGATGGCGGTTCTCAATCCCCTCTATATACTGACGGGCGTAGCCATGTGATTGTTTTTTTAAAACACAAAACTCCTTTTTTAATATTATGCTATTTAAACAGTTTTATTTATGAGCAAGTCTCTGATTTTATTGTCTACGTTTAGAGAGTTATTTCTTATGTTCTCAGAGATTCTAAAAAAATCACTATCAGCCCACAGTCGCATTCTGTGGATTTGTAATACATGCAATTTCCTTAGGATAGTTTACTTATATCTGCCCAAAACTTGTGAGTATAAACGGATTTAAAACAAAACAAGATACTCGTTGCTACCTGACTAAAAACTGCGATAATATGTGTGTGTGTGTCTTTGACGTGAATATCATCCCTTAGATATAAAGCAGTGCACAGTCCATACAACTGTATGTGGCAGTCCTGACTGAACATGACAAATCAGTCTACAAGTATTAGGAGCCGAGAGGGGTTGCACAGTAGAATGCATAATGGACGAGGAAGTAAGAATCTTAGGTACGTTTTCCAGCCCTGCCAATTAAGTCACGTGACTACTGTGTGAACCAAATGAAACAACAAGATATACGAAAGTTAGGTTATCTTGCTAAATCAATAATTTTTATACACGCTTTACATGTAGTCTCATGAATCCTTCCAGTGCCCGTGCTTGTAAGGTCTGCACTGGCAGCTATTTCAGAGAAGAGGAGAAGGGAAAAGAGATGTACACGTGGTAATTCAATAAGAGAATCAGGACTCGGATCGGTTTCTGGCTGTGTCTCTAGCAGAACCTTGAGTTTCCATGTTCTGGGGAAGATAATTCACTGCTTGCATATTATGGCAATTACCTGGCAGATTCTGGTATTAGACCAAGCCAGCAGCAGAAAGAAACTTCTCAAATTCTCTGCAGGAAGATTTTGGTCGTGAACCCTTTTGCTTTGGGTCCCGATGCATACGGCAGGTCAACGCTCATATGCAGCCTCTTACCGTTTCCCACGGTCCTAAGAAAAGAAGTGGCCTTACCTTGTCTTTAACATCCAAAGGGCATTTGTTCTCATTGAGAAATTTCAGGGTGTCTACATGGCCATGCCGAGAGGCCCAGTAGATGGCATTGGATCCGCCCTGTATAAAAACCAAGTCACATTTCCAGATCCAAATGCATGTATCACTCAGACTCACGCTATTTCCCTTCCTACGTGACAGCGACTTCAAAAGAACAACTTCCAAGGGGAATAAACTCCCGTTTTATTTTTTAGTTTTTCCAAAAAGACCAAGGTTATGTCAGATGTTGACATTCTGGGAAGCTCTCTGTCCTATCTTTGCAACTGTCTTGATAAATCTAGAATTGTTTCAAAATGTTGTTTTTCTTAAAACCCTTATTTCAATCTCTGGTTAGAACTTTGCCTGTGCTCAAGGATCAGATCCAGTCGATTTATAGTTTTGTTGAAAATCTACAGAAGCTGATGGCAGGTCCACTGTAATGACTATTGGCTGTTAAGCAATTGTGTCTATCCTTCCAGTGTGACCTATCCCTCAAAGCATATGTATCGTCCTTACTTTGTTGCCCTAATAAACACGGAGGCAAATGTATTTCTGAAGAGATTAATTAGATAATGAAAATTTTGCCAAATGTGACATGTAATAACCCTGCTGAGTAAAAGTAACTAGTCAGGACTGAATCCGGGGTAGCACAAGGAAAGGCAGGTTGGTGCCCAGCAACAGAGCCAAGAGGAAGGGGAGTGGCTGCCTCTCCTTTATACCACAGGTCAGACGGGACCAGCCTGTTAGGCAGTTCATCTTCCTTTGCAGGAAACGGAGAAATGAAGTCAGGGGCCCACATTATTCTTCTCTGCTACCTCTAAGATAGGGAGACGGTTGGAAATACTTGAAAGCTAATTCAGTGGCAATAAAACAGAATTCTGACCTTATCCTGGACATCGATTCTTGAGCCTCTTTTAATGAGCAACTGTAGGATTTGAATATTCCCACAGCCAGCAGCGATCAGTAACGGAGGTGTCCCATGCTGCAAGAGGCAAGGAAGAAAACTTTGTTCAAGTTTGGTAGGAAAGGAAAGCAGCTATCACTGCTGTTCCACACCACACAGCTTCCTATGTCTCAAGAGACACACAACTACGCCTGCATCACAGGAATGGGGACAGCCAGGAGAACACACAGCCCTTCTCTGCTGGATTCATAATCAACGGATCAGCACATTGACGGTGTCGTGATTAGAGGTGTGCGAGTGGCATGGAGAAAGGCCCTCAGTGCCCGCCATCTCATTTCTTTCTTCTTTTTTTTTTATTTGAAGAGAGAGACAGCGAGAGAGGGAACACAAGCAGGGGGAGTGGGAGAGGAAGAAGCAGGCTTTTAGTGGAGGAGCCTGATGTGGGGCTCGAACCCAGAACACTGGGACCACGCCCCGAGCTGAAGGCAGATGCTTAACCGCTAGGCTACCCAGTTGCCCCCGCCATCTCATTTCTAACTCGATTCACTCTCAACACAGAAGTGATTCCCCACAGGACAGCGTTTGAAACAGCCAGGGGGAATGGAGAAGTAGAGGAGATCCTTTCCACCTTGGACTTGGAGAGATACAGACACAGAGACTCCCCAGCCCACTCCCCCCGTAGAACAGCATCAGACCTTGTTGGGCTGGTTAACGTCATAGTTGGACAATGAGCCCAGGAGGTGCTGCAGGCCTGGGACGTTGTCATCGTTGATGGCGTGGATGATGGCTTTCATCACAAAGGAGTCTTCCTCATCCTTGAGAGGGACCGTGAAGAGGGAAAAGGAGTTAGCTTGCTGGCCACGATCCTTTTATCAACATAAGAGAAATCAATGCTCATCGGTCCAGAGAAGCATTCAGAGGAAAGTAAGCCACTTCTTCCCCAAATCCACTTGGTCACGAAGGGAAGCAGGAGGTTACTTTTTGCTCCTGCCGTGGTGGCAACTAACACCACCTTCTGTTTACCTGTGTCTTCATGTCACTTGCATTATAACCCACACAGCAAACAGCTTTCAAGACTCAGACGTAGAAAAATGGCTGATAACCAACTACCCTCTGTGTTTATCTTAGAAATCTTTCAAAATAGATAGTCCCAAAACCACTGTAGAAAATAGCAGGCATAACTCAGACTCTTAAAAACCGTAGAACCAAGGAAATGATACCTTTGATTTCTACCGTATTTTTTTTTTAAGATTTTAGTTTATTTTTAAGTAGGCTCTACCCCCAGCGTGGGGCTTGAACTCCCAACCCCAAGATCAAGAGTCATACGCTCTACCAGCTGAGCCAGCCAGGTGCCCCTGAATTCTATAGTCTTAATTTGTAATTCATCCAATCATAGAAGTGTTCTGTTCTAATCACTGGAATTTCCTCCTTCTCTAGATGTAGAACAACATGGCATTCTCTGAAACCTGGTCACAACTAACGTGCAACACAGATAGATGATAGATAGACAGATAAAGATATAGATATACATTTAAAAAGACCCTAGCGAGGGAGAAGTATGAAAATAAAGGCCAGAAAAGGGAAAACAGATGCATTTCTCACTAAGAAGAGAAAATAACTAGAGAACGTTGAACAACAATTTAGTTAAATCTTTGCCACTTTGTCAAAGTTTTCTTATAATGATAAGATATTTACCAAATATGGCACATTAAAACTAAGGAATAAGCCCAAAAACTCCCAAACAAAATCTCTGGACTCACAGGGGTACATGGCTTCTAATGTTTCAAATCTGGAAACGCTATCTACAGAGGCCGACTCTGCTTGTGGGGCAGAATGGAGTAGAAGCATTTCTCTGGGCTCTGCTTTCTCTTCTTTATGGGTCTGAATCCAAACAAACTTCATGAGGGTTTTAATAATATTCGTACAGAGCCCATGTTCAGAATGCCACTGGTTTTGCTTTTCCATCACAATTCAAGTTGATGATTAAGAGACATTTGCATGAAAGTACAGTCAAGAGAAATGGGGTGAATGGGAGGAAGAAGCAGATTGTGGTAACCATGATTAGCAGGACATCAGGACGATGAAAGAACCCCAAAGCCCTCTCCTACCCTAAACTTCGCATTACGACACTTAGACTTTCCCTTAGGTGATTATTCAAGATGATTTTGATTTATAACATTTAATTGTTCTCATCTTACTTAGATTAATAGTTTTTGTCTTGTCTCTGGTTCCACTGTTACCCTCCAACAATTCCCAAACCCAAACTTTCTCCTCCACCTCCTCTTTTTCCGACCTTGCTTCTCTCCCACTCTTGTTTTCTTCCTAACATTTTCTATCTCTTTCTACTCTGCAAGGCTACACCTGGAGCCTCAGCGAAGCAACTAGCGTCAGGAGGAAAAGAAGAGCTGGTGTCTGCTGATGTGTGATCCTGCCCGGGGAGTCCCCGGAGCCGCTCAGGAAACACTCACTATGTAGTCATGGGAGCAGGCTGGTTCCCACAGAACCACCCTTTCTGCCTTCTCTGGAGCTCCCTTTACCTCCAGGGCTCCCAAAGCCCTGTTGTCTGTCAGGGGAGAGTCTTAGTGAATTCAGATGTGTCCAGTCATATCTGAAGAGTTAATCTGTGATTAGGTTTCAGTGGGGATTAAGGGGAAAAAATTACGGACTTGTTCTCAAGGGCATTACACGGTTAATACAATGTCAACAGGGGAAGTGGGTTTGGCCTTCTGGTCTACCACGAACTCCCTCAGCAAGCCTCACAGTATTTGCCCTGATTTTTGGGTGTGTGTGCGTGCGTGTGTGTGTTGGCAGGAGGAGTGTGTGCCCCCTTTGTACTATCACGACCCAGTATTTTCCAAGGTCAGTGGCAATAGAGGACTCTCATTTTATTCATGAAAATTAGAATAAACTTTCCTCTTCTGCTGGCCAGTCACTCATCAAAGTGTGAGTGGGGGGGGTAGTGTTAGAGGTAGTGGGTGGGAGTGGGTATAGCGCCAATCCAAACAAAGAGAAAAAAGGACAAAAGAATCAACAGAGTACATCAAATCAGCCACCCAACTCCCTCCCTCGAGCGGAGGAAGAACAGGCCTGATGCTTCCGTGACTTCAGGTTTTCTGGGTTGTTGAACAATCAAACAACCTGAACATGTGAAATACACGGGGCTAAGAAAGAACCGCACAAAGGCAAACAGGTTCGCTTACCAGAGTATCATCGCTTCTGGCAACACTCATGTTACTCCTGGACAAGAACGACCTGGATAATCTTTGGCACAGTGATATCAAGCGAACGGATTGCTTTAAAAAAAGAAAAAGGGCAAAAAAAAAAAAAAAAGCAGGGGGAGAGGAAGAAAGAGAGCTTATATAAGGATACTTAAATTAGTGCAAATGGCAAAGTCTTTGAGCTAGCATTCACTGCTGACAGCATGTTCTTCAGGGGTGGGAGGTCTTCTAAGCAGGTTGGATTAGATTTGCTTCAAGAAATCAAAACAACAGGAGAGAGAGTCTCCTTCCACATTTCGTTACTAATTCTGCAATCGCACAGCCTGCATCCCTTCTCTTAATAGATTCTTCTCCACTTTTCGAGCAGTGGGATCTTACCCTAACAAACCCCTTGCACATCCCCACTCAGAGAAGCATGGTATGCAAGGGTCTTGTCCTATGTCCTTGTGCCCAGGTAAGCTAGTAATAGTAGTAATGTGACTATCAAAATTCATATAGTTGTTGGAAACACAGAGTGGGGAACTCCTTAGCCTGTAGGACAAACACCCCTGCATTTACTCTCAAAGGCAAAAGCAACAATAAATAACGTGTGTGTGTGTGTGTGTGTGTGTGTGTGTGTGAGAAAAAGAGGGAAAAAAGAGAGAAACTTATGCAGTTCTCTCTACATTTTAAGCCTATTCTCAGGGCTTCCTTCAGACCAAGTGTTAAGTCTTAAGTAACCTAGTGCTGTGGCCCTCCTCAGCCCTATCACGTCACCCCGAACTTGATGGGTGTGAAAATGAGGTACATTTCTGGCCCAGTGCTCAGAGACATGGCAGGTACCTGTTTCCTCTGGGCTTCACATGGCCCTGGGCCTAGGAAGACATCCTGTCACCTGTTAACCTGGAATTTTTATTTGTTCAAGGTTGACTGGAATGCCTCTTAGGGCCATGCCCCACACAGCCCCTACAGAGGCCGTCCACACTGAAAAAGTACAAGCGACCACAAATGCTCACGGCCCCACCCCACGCCTAGCCCCACCATTCACAGACTGGCTGGATTTAGAGAGCCATTTACACAAGTTCTGCTATAAATGCAATCCCATGCTGCTTACCACAAAGAACAGATTTGTTTAAAATGTGGCTTGTTGTATTTAGGAAAAGACTGCACTATAATTTTGCTGTGCCGATTTAAAAATCTGCCTTGGGAATGGTTTTGATTCTTTAAAAAAA
>NW_024426008.1:2782141-2859170 GCF_017311325.1 Ursus maritimus
AAAAAAATGCAAAATTACATATGAAAGCATGAGTTAAAGAGGACTGAAGTAATATTTTTGCTTTATCTTTTGAAAATAGCATAACGGCACAGAAGACTATAGAGTAAATTTAAACAGACAAAAAAAGGACGCGTTTTTGTTTGGCCAGTATCGGAAGAGATGAGACTGGCCAGAGGCAGTGCCGCAGAGGAAAGAAATTAGTTAATCCTTCCCTGTCAAACACTCTTACTTTCCACTTCTTCCGGGCTGCGAACTTCTTGAACTTCTCCATGTTGACTGCCGACGCCTTTCTGCTAAGTGCTTGTTGGGTATCTTTAGGCTAAAATCAAAGTCCAAAAAGCAAATTTAGAGCACTCAAACGATGGAAATGTGTTCCATGACAACTTCTGGAAACCTCTAACTATTTGGGTTGCGTACACACTCACCTTACTAAAATAACTCAAGTTGGGATAATACACAGAGCTAGGGATCGACTCTCTGGAGGCCAACTCTTGTGGCTGAGGGTTTGATAAAATCCATAAAGACTGGATCTTGGGAAAAGTTGAAGAGTTGAGCTTGGACCAGGCTGAATGTCTGGGTCCACACGGAGGGTTTGGGAATGGCGAGATTCATGGTGCGGTCATGTGAACTTAATATTATCAAGTAATTGAGAGCGGGCAGGGGACTCATTGGTCAGCAAATCTGGACTGTCTGACAGCATTAGAATCCCTTGTACCACATCTTTTTTAGGAAGCCATTAGTTCCACTAGCAAGAGAAGGAGACACCATTGCCTCCTCAGGGAGCCCAGACAACTGCTAGGAGTTCACACAGCAGAACTCTCTGGATGCCCTAAACCTACTTCTCCAATGCAAGTTGTTACATTGCAATCCCCTTACCAGTTGCATGATTTTATTCTGTAACTGCCATATTCCCTACCCTTAGTCCTTTCTGCTCTAGCCGGAGCAACTTCAGTTCTTTAACCCAAATGCCAATGGGTGTCTCAGGGAATACAGATATGCCAGGGGCGGCCACATGCTCTGGCACAAAGACAGCTGTGCAGGGTTTGGATGACCTTATGGAATGAGGGCCCAGTATTGGTAGATCTTTAGATTTTACAACAGACACGGGAAATCCAGAGTTGATATGATACTTATGCTGGAAATCAATTCCAAAAAATTCAAAATATTCTCTGGGCCACCATCCCATAGGTCAAACCAAATATGGCTGTTGAGTAGACTTGACCTTCAACTCCCTGTTTGGAATCCTGCATTGTGACAGCTTACTCTTCTCCACCTCCATGATCATTAGGACATTCCCATCTGTCAGCCATCTTCAAATATGGCGCCGATATCAAAACCAATACTCCAGACGTGATCTGTGTTGAGACCCCAGAGTAACTAGTAATACCCTAGGGCAAATGCATTCCAGAATGCCCTGTAACACCAAACCAATCACAATAGGCAACTTACCTTGATCCAGGGATGCTGCAAACTATCTTGAATTGTCATTCTCTTCCTTTGTAGGGGGAGGGGAAAGAAAAAAAAGCTGTGACCATAGAAGCAAACACTAAGGTTGTTTCCATGCCGGCTGGGCCTACTAAGCAGATGCTCTGGAAAATGCAGTTCAGGGCCTGCTTCATGGAAGAAAGCCAGAAAGAACATTGGTCTTTCTGTGACCATTCTACTGTGCCTGCAGGGACTGACTGAGCAGGTCCAAAGGGCCCTGCCTGCATTTTCCAAAGCTGTTCCACACGGCATGCTTTCCTTTGCCACGCAGAACCAACCAGGCTCTCGTAAACGTGGCCGCACGCACAGCACAGGTGCTAGCCCTGGTCCAGCTGAAGCCACGGCCGGGTACCCTTCAGGAATAACGGACACTCACTTTGGATCCTTGACGAGGAGTCTTCTTATGAAATCTTTGGCTAGGGCACTGGTATTACTGAAGTATTCTTCCTCAAATTCGTAGTTGACGGCCGATACGTTTGCTAACGTTTCTTGCTTAGTGTCTCCGAGAAATGGGGAGGCCCCACTTAGGCTGTTAATAAAATGGGGTGCAGAACATGAATAATTACCTCTTGGGTCGTCATGCCATTCCTATAATAGCTGATAAGGGAAGTGAAGTATTAGGTTATAATCTGGTGCTTGGGCAGTTAGTTCAGAATCCAATTACATTTTATAGGGCATTTAATTGTCATGCACAAAAGCTCCAGCTTAATGCCTAGGATGCATTTAAAAAGTCGATTTGGAACAGCATCTAGTGTTAAAAAAAACACCCCTTTCCTATGTTCTCAGCAGTGATGGACAGCCACGCTGGCTTTCCGCAATCATGCTGCAGTTTCTGATGACTCATTGCGAATTAGAAGAAAATGTTTAATTAGTATAAACTAAACGTGTTCTGGGGGTGTAAAATGAATATGTTTACATAAAAAGCATGCATAAACTGAAGAGATCAACATGACACATAGATGGTTAATAAGACATATGGTCTCAAAGAAAGAGGAAGAGAATATGAGACATGGATTTTGGTACTTACAGAATATAGGTTATTACCCCAATACTCCTAGACACAGAAACAAAAACAGAAGCAAATGTCAGAAGAATTGAAAAGTAAATCAGAAAGATGACAGCATCAAGGGCATGCTCCTTACCACATATCTGCCTCGAGACCAAGAGGTTCATAGTTGACTATCTCAGGAGCTAGGAGGAAACAAACACGTGTTTCGTTTTTGAAAGAAAGTGAATCAACAGATTCTATTGTCAGGTATAAACCAGAAATATGCACCAGGGCAACAGATGATGTTACAACAGGGGACGTTTTGCCAGCAAAATTCATTTTATTTATGAGAAATAAAGGAGCCCAGGAGCGAAAAAACTTACCAACAAACTCTGGTGTCCCAAATATGTTTTTGAATTCATTTCCAAAGTCAATTTTATGGGCCAACCCAAAATCAATGATCTTGATCCGAGGTTTCGGGACATTTCTATCCAAAAGCATTATGTTTTCGGGCTTAAAAAAAGAGAGAGAAATAGTACTCAAAACAGCGTATTCACATAACCAAAAGGTGGAAACAATGCAATGTCCATCAACTGATCAGTGGATAATATGTATGTGTGTGTGTGTATGAATATTATTCAGCCTTAGAAAGGAAGCAAATTCTGACACATGCTACAACATGATGTACCTTGGAAATATTCTGCTAACTGAAGTAAGTCAGACCACAGAGGACAAATACTCTATGATTCCACTTATCAGAAGGACCTGGAATAGGGCAAATCCACTGAGAGAAAGTAGGGATGTGGCTGCTAGCCGCTGCGGGAGGAGGGATGAGGAGCTGGGGTTTAACGGGTACAGAGTTTCAGTTTGGGAAGACCAGTCGGTTCTAGAGGTGGATGGTGGTGATGGTTGGACAACAGTGTGCACATACTTAATGCCACTGAACTGAACACTTAGAAATGGTTAAAATGGTCATTCTTATACTATGTTCACTTTACCACAATAAAAAAAAAGCGCTGATATATTATGCTGAAGACGAAGTGGCAGAATTATTCGTCTCCTCCCCTGAAAAAACCACCAAAACGGGAGGACGAAAGGGTCGTTGCAAGAGAACGCCAGGAAAAAGGAATGTCTTGGTTTAGCTTCTCCCAGGAGCAGACCCGTGAGAAGGATTCAGGTGTAAGTGGCTTATGTGGGAGGGGGCCGCAGGGATTACTTGGTAGGGGATGGGGAGACAGGAAGCAGGAGGAAGGAAAGCCATATACAGTGTCTTGTCAAGGTGGTGGGTGACTGGAGGGCAATCCCTTTGGGGGACGACAGGGGGAGTAGAACTGAGTTTTCCAACTGAAGCACAAGGGAGTCAGGGTATTTACCCACCATCTCCCCAACCTCCCTTGCTAAGAGCGGCTTCTGTGGGCATTTACCCTGGAACCTGCAGCTCCCGGGGCCAGAAACCAGGTGGCAGGCGGAGAGCCACAAGAGTGTGCAACAGCAGTGTTCGGGGTGTGTGTTAGAGAGTGTTGGCGGGATCCGGATGGGGCCTTGACAGCTCTGCGACAATAAATATGGAGAAAGTCCTCCCTCCTCTGCAGTCTCGTCCTAGCTCCGATGACCTGAATCATTCACTTGGCCATCTTTGTGATCACTTCTCAATGCCTTGGACTGTACCTTGAATCTTACATTCTGTTGCTCGTGTATATGCCTTCCCTTCCTCAAGAGACCGTAACTTCTCCGACAGTTACAAGAGTGACATGCCTTTTTATCTCCCACAGTGGTTTGCCTCCAAGCAGGCAAAGGCCCCAATTAGCCAATCTCAGAGTTTGTGTTGATCAACTGCCAGTGACAGAGTCGGGCCTTTGCCTCAAGAGGGAGAGGAGAGATCAAGACATCTTCCTCCCAGGGGCGCCTGGGTGGCACAGCGGTTAAGCGTCTGCCTTCGGCTCAGGGCGTGATCCCAGCGTTATGGGATTGAGCCCCACATCAGGCTCCTCCGCTATGAGTCTGCTTCTTCCTCTCCCACTCCCCCTGTTTGTGTTCCCTCTCTCGCTGGCTGTCTCTATCTCTGTCGGATAAATAAATACAATCTTAAAAAAAAAAAAAAGACATCTTCCTCCTTACATGCCCGGCAGCTATAGGGGTCGGCAACTGGGCAGCCAGGGGCCACTCTAGGCTGAAAACACCCCATAAGCAACAGCAGCCCCCCGCTGCTTAGAGATCCGGCTGGAAAAACCCTTTGATTCTTCCCCAAGGACTCCTGAATGTCATCATTCATCTTCAGCCTCTATCCCACAGAAGGGTAGAATCCTTGAGTAGGTATGCACGACATACCTGCTGATTTATCTTCCTAATTCCATCTTTTACACCCACACAGGATTAAAAAAAAAAAAAAAGTATGTCTTTCAGATGCCTCAATTTTTCTTAACAACCAACCAACCAATGCTGTGATTTGCATAACCTTCTTTCAGGTTCACACTCAGCAAAACATACCTTAAGATCAAAATGGGCAATCTGAAGGGAGTGCAGGTAGTAAACACCATTCAGAATTTGTTTGAGAAACTCGGTTGCTTCCTCTTCAGTCAGAGATTCCTTTTCAGCCAAGAAGTCAAACAGCTCGCCACCTGCAACTCTGAAAACCAGGAAGCAGAGGTTACTGGGGACAGTTCGGTTTCCTACCAATCTGTTCTCTTATGTAGACGACTGGCGTGCTCAAATGTCAGGCAAGAGAACAGCAAGCTGAGACTGCTAAGCGAGGATCAGAATTCTCCCCGTTTCTCACCCCTGGATGGGAATTCGGCCTCTAGGTACATTTGTGCTGGAAAGCACCTGGGTACCATGCTTCTCATGTGCTGGCTGGGTTCACAGGTGCGGGCAGGGAGCAGAGATGTGATGGGGGGAGAAACGTATCTTCAAAACATCTTACTTACACATACGTACAGGTGAAGTCTTAACTCACTGATTTAAAAACAAAACGATAAGCCAACTTTGTGCAGAATTTATAGAACATATCTTCCTCGTGCAATCAGAGAATGCCTGGAAAGTTCATAATCTGTATGCTAATCAATGCTTTTAAGCCCCAAATCACAATATATGGCCTACAAGGATTTTCTTATTGTTGTTTTTTATCTGTTTACATAAATACTTGTATGTTTATAAAACAGTCCTATTCAGTAATGAATTTAACAAATACCTTCACTAATAAAAATAAACATATACTAATTTGAAATGCACGAGGGATTTATGTGTAGGGATTTATGACTCGGTCTCCCTGGCCAGACTGTAAATCCCTGATGGGCAGAGGTCAGCCCCCGGCTGTGCCCCGGTCCTCACATTGTGCCAGCCACACAGCAAGAGCTCAAAACCTTGTTATAGCCAGTGGGTAAACGAACAAACTCAAACTCCCCGAAGAAATCCACGGCAGTAATTAACGGCAAATAACAGGGAACTTTTAATAAGAGTTTTTATAAGTTCATCTTTTCTCAAGTTTAACCATACATTCACAACATAATAATTAACGGCAATTATGCGCATAAATGCTGTGTTCATTATCTTTCTTTCAGCAAGACAGCTCCATAAACATACCTACCACTCCCGCATCCAGAAAAGAAAACTGGTGCTTATGAGATTCAACTCTACTGACATAAAAGCCGACGTCTTAAAGAAAAGGGTCAGATCCTGCCCCTTCATCCTCTAAGTTGTTGCTTTTCCTAGCCTGGCCCCAGGTCCACTACCATCAGGACTGCTTGGGGTCTTTCAAAAATGGAAATTCTGGACCTCCGTTCCAGCCTGCTGCCTGAGTTTCCGAGAACGGGAACGGAGAAACGCAGAATATCTAACCAGCGCCCCAGGGGAGTCTTAGCACGCTAAAAAGTGAGGACCATTTTCCAAAGTTTTCATTGCATTCTCCTGATGCACGGCCTTCCTCTGATATTTAACATCTGGCTGTTTATCCAGAAGGCGAGGTGACTCCTGGACCCCGAGCAGACCCCAGAGCCCGAGCCAGCCAGGAAGGCCAGGAGCCCCACCCGGACAGCAGAGGCCTGCAGGAGGCACCGACACTCCTGAGGTAGGGGCCTCCCCTGCCTGCGCCCCCGGCCTTGCTGCCCTCTCCTCTCCATGGAGCCCTTGGCCACGAACTCCACACTGGGTGCCCACCACTCCTCACTTTTCTGTCTTCTTATTCCTCTTAAAACCAACAAAACAGGGAGAGGGATTCCTTCAACTCTAGGGGGGTGGAAAAGGAGGGACCACTTATGCCTCTAGACACACGGGAAGTTTTCCGACAGTGAGAAGTGGCTGGGGGTTGGATGCCTGGAGACGGGGTGAACCCGTTAGTACCCCAAATCGCGGTGCAAGGTGAGGGCCTAGGTCTTTCCTAGAAACCCCGCTGCCACTCCAGGCCAGTCTTTTGTTCCTTTTCTCTCAGGCAGCTTTCCCCACCTCACATCTGACCTGAGCTTCCTTTGGGTCAGTGAAGAGCAACCATTTCATTCTCCTGAGGGCTCTAGGCTCTGTGAGACAGGACAGTAGAGGGTGAAGAGACCCCAGTTCAAATCCTGTCCCATGACCCCACCTCGCTGAGCCTGGGATTCCTCTTCTGTAAAATAAGACACAACCGCATACCACAGAGTTGTTCTGAGGGGCCAGGGCACGCAGAGCCCCTTGGCGCTCAATAAACACTGTTTTTCTTCTCCTCTGGCTTCAAACTAAAAGCCTTTCACAGTGGCAGTGGTATACTGGTCCATAGTCAACAACGGGCTCTCTGGGGTTGGGGGCGGGGACGAGGCCCAGTCCAGTCCATTCCCGAGGTGTCCTATTCCTCTCATGGCCATTTCAAGCCACCCTCGGGATGATGGTGACCGTGGGGCCGGGAAGCACGAGGAGCTCTGTGACCGAGGCGAGCCAGCTACGGGGCCCACTGAAGCAGTCCGTATTTTCCAAGGACGTGTCCTGCCACAGGCTCTTCGGAGCTGTGATGGTGCCTCTGTGGCTCCCACCTTGACTCTCAGCAGATCCTGAGGCCGCTCTGACCAATAAGACACGGCAGAGTGACTCTGCCGGCCTCGGTGTGGGTCTCCGTAGGCCCGTGGCTACCACACGCTGAAGCCCTCACGAAGCAGTGTGATGATCCCCAAACCGCCATGCGGTATGAAGAAACCCCGGAAGACGGGACGCCCCATAAAGACAGAAAGAGGCCAAGGTGCATTAGGCAAGGAGGAAATCTTGGGAGTGGATCCTTTAGTCCAGCCGACGCCATGGAAGTCAGACTCCATCTGAGTCCTTCTAGAATTCCTGACTCACAAAATGTTCTGCTGGGCCCGCTGGGGCTGACACTGAGCTGCAAGCCAACACAGCCTGCTCCTTCCCCTCTGTTCCATGTCTTGATCCTAAGGGCAGTTCTTAATAAACATCCTGTACACTCTTCTCCATCTCAAAGTTTGCTTCCCGGGGAACCTACCCTGCCTCCCACCAGATTTGGGGTAGTTTGCTGCACAGCAATAGTGACCAGAACACTATCTTGAACTGGGTCTGTTTACCTGGTTCAGCCAACAGAAACCAGGTTTGCTTTTCTCTGGGCCTGGTCACCCCCTGCCCCGTTCAGTATTGCTGTCTTCAGCAACTCGACTCCCGCAGTGCTTCCTGACCACATTAGTGAGAACCAGGAACAACTCTGGGGCCCACAGAGTGAAGGAGAGTGAGGGACCAGCCTGCAAAGTGGTGGTGCCTGACCAAGACTGAGAGGAAGGAGGCATGAGTCATGTCTGATTTCTCCGTCACCCTTCTGCAGGCACTGGTCAATCTCATGGTCTTCGTGGTAAGGTCCATGCTGTGGCTCATCCAGGGAATCATTCAGCTGGACTTCAGCAGTGTTGGGAGGGCCCCCACCTCACTGCGCCTGGACCCATCACTGGTTTCCTGCTGCCTTGAAGGCCATGACACATATATACATTCTCCTTCACACCAGGACAGGAAGGCAGATGTTCTAGCCATCCATTTTATTTTATTTTTTTATTATAATAATATTTTTTATTATATTATGCTAGTCACCATACAGTACATCCCTGGTTTCTGATGTAAAGCTCGATGATTCATTAGTTGTGTATAACACCCAGTGCACCATGCAATACGTGCCCTCCTTACTACCCATCACCAGTCTATCCCATTCCCCCACCCCCCTCCCCTCTGAGGCCCTCAGTTTGTTACCCAGAGTCCATAGTCTATCCATCCATTTTAAATATAACTTAGCAATATTTAGTCATTAATCGAGGTAATCAACACTAAATGACTTCAGCTAAGGTTTGGGGACACAATAAGCATTATTGGCTATTTTACCTCATTTTCGCCCCAAATCTCAGAGGGTTGAAAGTGACCAGAGGATTTTTTTTCCATATCCATGCTCAGAACCAGAACGCAAATGCTTACGATGTTGTTGGCGAACAGCGGGGTAATGTTAATAAGATCAGCCAAAACCATGATATTTCCACTCTTTGTTTCAAATTTTACATTTTGCTTAGGAGAAGGAAGATTGATGGGGAGAGAGAGGTGAGCAATCTGTGCAGCAAAATGAGAAAGCCAGTCTAACCTCCGTTATTAGGTCTTTGACTCAGAGTGTTTGAAATTATAGCATTATCATGGAAATTGTGTGAAATGCATGCTAATAAGCATTGCTGTGTTCACCAAGAAAGCTGGAAAATAGGAAGGTTCCCTCTCCTCTCCATGCCTTCCTCTACTGCCGATGCCTCCCCTAAAAGGTAGCTGTCATAGAATGTAGTGAGGACACGTGAGAATTTTAAAAACAAAGGGGGCCTTCAGAGTGACATAGAGAAATCATTACAGAATTCCAATTTCTAACTTATAACACTACTCAGGGTTCCTGGCTTTTGCTAGGAATTGTCCGAGGTGTCTCCTGGACTAGATCTGGTCATAAGCTAAACTGCAGGGGACTCTTGGCTACAAGCTAAGTACACCCGATGAGTTATTTCAAGGCATATGCTATGATTCGTCAGTGTTGGGCTCGTTTCCCCATTTGGTGAATGGGGGGCCACTGGAGCAACTGAGGGCACACTCTCAGGGTCCTGGCCTGCTATGACACGGGCCCTGGGAGGTGGCATGGTAAGAGGGCTGGAGGGGCTTCAGCACGCGGGACCCCAACCCTGGCTCTGGCCCTAGGCTGTGGGTGGCGTGGAGGAAAGTATGGAGCTCCCAGCACTTCTCTGGGCCTCAACTTTGCCATCTGTCAAATGAGAGGGTTGAACAACTGGGCCAAGTGACTCTCTAACCTTCCTGTGCATCATAACTGGGGGAATTTGGTAAAAATAGAATTTCCTAGAACCTACTTCCTGAGGTTCTGACTCAGCAGGTGGGGCCCCAGAATCTGCAGTTGAACAAGTCACTCCAGTGATCCTGGTGCCAATGGACCGCACTCAGAGAAGCAGCTCTCTCAGACCCGGCCGCCTCTGACAACTTAAGATCCTGCGAGCCAGTGTGGGGATACGGCAGAGCTACCGCTGTGCTCCCACCATCCTTGCCTTTCCCGCCCGGGCACACAGCTCATCTGCACCTCCCAGCTCTCTTGAGGCCACAACCTGTTCTAGCCAGTGGAATGTGGACCAAAATGCTGACTGCCACTTTCAGGTCTGGCCCCCGTCATATCCCGTACTATCCTCCGCGCACTCTCTCCCCTCCCTCTTTGGCTACCTGAACACCAATGACCCAGCAGAGGACCTCGAGGGGGACCAGAGGTAGCAGAGATATTAAGAAGAAAGAATATGGATCCCTGAGTCACTGCCTGGAGGACAGCCACCCAACCTGTAACATTCACATTGGACTCTGAGGGAGAGAGAAATCCTATTATGTTAAGCCACCGAGATTTTGCAATTTTGTTCCATCTGCTCTAAATACAAATCTACTTAATCAGAAGTAAGAATACAATGTATTTTTAAAATTAAAATGAAAGGAAAACAACCAATGCAGAGCACACAGTAAGCTAAACATGATAATCATTTTCTTATGTCCTACGGTTTCTATGGATCAGGAATCCGGGAAGGCTTGGCTGGGTAGCACTGGCTTAGGGTCTGTCACAGGGGTGGCAAGCAGACAGGAGCTGCAGCTGGGACTACAGAGACGCTGGACCGCCTTGGGGGGGGTGTCTGGGCACCTCGCTCCATGTGAACTCACGGCCCCATGCGGCCTCTCCATTTGGGCTAGTCTGGGCTTCCTCACAGCATGGCGGACTCAAGACAAGGAGACCGCTGACACGGAAGTTCCGGGCTCCAGGACCAGTGTCCTAGCAACATAATGGAAGCTGTCTCAGCAGTCACGCAGCACTAAAAGCAAGTCCACAGCTCCTCCAGATTCAAGAGGATGGGGTTTAGTACTCTTCTCTTGATGGGGTAGCTTCAAGGCTCTCGACAATATGTAGGACAGGAGAGGATGCTGCAATCATCTTTGGAAAATGTAATGTCACATTATCTATGACTGACGAACTGAAATGCTCGATCTTACTTCACTGAAATGTACATTTTACAGGGCTGAGGTACAGTAGTTATATCAATTTGTTAGGATCACACCAACAAACAGGTGGCTCAAATTAACAGAAATTTCTTGGGGCACCTGGGTGGCTCAGTTGGTTAAGTGACAGACTCATGATTTCAGCTCAGGTCGTAACCTCATGGGTTGTGGGATCGAGCCCCTCGACAGGCTCCCCGCTCAGCAGGAAGTCTGCTTGGGAGTCTCTCCCTCTCTCTCCCTCTGTCCCTCCCCCCACTGTTCTCTCTCTCTCTCAAATAAATAAATCTTACAAAAAAAAAAAAAAAAGAAATTTCTCGTCTCAAGTTTCTTTGGCTCCAAGTCCAAAAACAAGGTGTCAGCAGCACTGTGTTCCCTCTGAACCGTCTAGAGGGATCTTCCTTGCTTCTCCTAGCTCTTAGCGGTGTGCTGGCAACCTCTGGTGTCCTTGGCTGGAGATGCACCACTCCAGGCCTCTGCCCTCACATGGCCGTCTCTCTGCGCATGTCTGTGTCTGTGCCTCAATTTCCCCTCTTATAAGGACACCAGCCCGAGCGGATGAGTGCCCACCCTAGCGGCTTCATTGTCCCTTGACGACATCCATGAAGGCTCTATTTTCAAAGAAGGTCATATTCTGAGGTGCTGGGGGTTGGGACTTCAACATCTCTCTTTTTTTTTCGGGAGGGGGGTACAATCTGACCCCTAATGGACAGCAGCCCACGGGCTGCAAGCAAAATGTTACAGGATGGCTAGAGCCAGTGAGACTCAGCGCAAGTAATTAGAATCCCCTGATGTTTCCCCTTAGCCTCGCTTTCACGTTCCGTTAGGAAGGCAGGATTCCTTCACACACTGTTAGAAAAACTTTCAAATCCAAGTCCGGCAAATGTGGGGGGAGAAATGCATATCTGGTCCTGTCCCGAATAATTCCCCCAACACTGTGCGATGTGATGAGACTCTCATAGCAGACGTGACATCAAGGTTGAGGGCAAGTGCCCAGCCACTTCCCGGCTCTGCCTGGGGATAAAAATCAGAGCTCCGAGCTCTACTGTCTTCACTACTTGCAGAATGTTCTTTCTTGTTAATCTAGGGAGAGCCCTGGAGGGTTTCCACACTCTGACCTCTCACCTTCCGACTGAAATCCCCTGAGTAACTAAGGACTTTGGGGAATGCAAAAGTGAAGCTGGGAATCCGAAGGGCAAGGTGAATACAATACCCTCCTTCTGGATTTTGTGAAATGGGTGTGAATTCAAGACCTGCGGTAGACTGGGGGCCTGGGAACACCATTCTCTGCTTATTTACTGGGTTGCACCTTATAAATAGCATCAAAGAGTTCCTAATCCTCACACCTCCTCTGAATTAGCCCTGCCTCCTTTGACTCCAAAACATAAGCTGTATCTGAAAATACATTTTCTGTTTTCACCTCAAATTCAAGTTCAAGAAACAACTTAAAAGGAGTTCTGGGGATTCTCCCAGAACAGCATGGCTGGCACTCAAAATTCATGGGGGGGGGAGGGTGATCTTTCAGTTTACCCAGAGAGGCGGAGCAGGAAGCAGGGAGGAGCCTTCTGAGGGTTTCTGGAATGAAATCCCTATGGGAAGAACTTCACTCACACTGTAAATGGCGTTGGAGGCAGGCACTCTGGGTCAGTCTGGGCTCTGTGACTTCAGATAGGTTAAGTGACTTTCAGAGGCAGTTTCTCTGTCTATAAAATGGGGATGATAATACCTACCGTTCATTATCACTACTGGGGACGAAGATGAAAGGAGACAAATATGACTGAGGATATGAGTCAGCAACTTATGACTACGCCAGGCAGTTGTCCCTGGCCTTCACTGCACTTAGTCGCAGGTGTCTGGTGAGGAAAACCCGTGAGCTACTCGCTGGGTCTCTTGTCCAGATGCTAGCTTATGGGGTGAGATTCTGATGTGGCAGTGAGGCTATTCACTGTGGTTAAAAAGCAGGTTTCCCTGAAATGAGACAGTCCCTGAGACCACGAACCTGGGGAAGAGGGGGGCTCTTAGACATTTAAGTTGGAAGGTGGGCCTTGTCTCTGTTTCCTTAGGTCTGGACACAGAGGAACCTAGATGGGCCTGAGGGCAGCCAGGGGGCACGGGAGAAAGTGCGTGCTGAGGGGGGAGGCGGGCGCAGGCAAGCAGGAAGAAATGCTGGCAGTCCCAACCCAACACCGTCCACTCACTGTGACCATTTCTCTCCTGCCAAATAAAGACCTCTCTGACATGGTCCCATGCAACAGGAGATTCAGGACAAAGTGGTATCTTGTTCAGTCAAGAGCGTAAAGGGAATACCAAGGCCTGTGTGGAGGTGAGAGAGGTGATGAGGGACAGTCCTCCAGGGAAGTTCAGTCTCAGGGGCCAAAGTGACCCCCACACCCAGACACTCTCCTGTCCTGCCATGCAGCCCCCAGATGGCCACCCTAGCAGGTCTGTGCTTACTCAGGGAGCTGGCACATTCTCTCACAGAAGCCACTCCATTTGGGCAGAACAGAACTTTAACTTGGTCTCTCTCTCTCTCTTTTTAAGATTTATTTGTTTGAGGGAGGAAGAGAGAGAGAGAGAGAGTGTGAGCGCCGTGAGGGGGGAGAGACAGAGGCGGAGGGAGAGAGAGAGGCTCGAGTAGGCTCTACGCTGAGTGCGGAGCCTGATGGAGGGCTCGGTCTCACGACCCTGATATCATGACCTGAGGCAAAACTGAGAGTGGGACACTCAACCGACTGAGCCACCCAGGCGCCCCTTCGACTTGGTCTTTTAAAAATATTATTGAAGAAATACAAGAATATATTCTCCTAAAGAAAAATGAAAACAGCCATATATAAAACTGAAGTCCCTTCTGACTCTTCCCCTCCTCCCCAGTCCGGGCCCTCTCCCCCTCCCCCTCCTCCAAAGTGTACAGGCTGAGTAGCCCTCCACCACTTTCTCTGTATGTTTCGTGAACTACACAGCACTACGTTTTAAGAACACAAATGGTATCAGACTATACATTCCGCCAGCTGCTATCTCACTTTGGCAATGCTCGTCGGTACGGAGCTCTTGCGTTCTCCTTCTTCGCTGCTGCCCGACAGCCATAGGATGTCCAGACCCGTGCTTTCTTAGCCATTCCCTGGCTGATGGGCTTTATGTTGTTTCTAATTTTTCACGTCACAAACTACGAGGCCATGATTTTTTTTTTTTTTAGATTTTATTTATTTATTTGACAGAGATAGAGACAGCCAGCGAGAGAGGGAACACAAGCAGGGGGAGTGGGAGAGGAAGAAGCAGGCTCATAGTGGAGGAGCCTGATGTGGGGCTCGATCCCACAATGCCGGGATCACGCCCTGAGCCGAAGGCAGACGCTTAACCGCTGTGCCACCCAGGTGCCCCTCGAGGCCATGATTTTTGTGTGCGTAGTTGCCTCCTCAAGATATGAGAGTTTTTCTAGACCCTCAGATGTATAGCTGATTTGGAATTTCTAGGTCATTGGATATGCTTGTTTTTATTTTTTTTAAAGATTTTATTTATTTGAGAGAGAGTGCAGAGCGAGAGAGAGAGAGAGAGAAAGCAGAGGGAGGGGCAGAGGGAGAAGCAGACTCCCACTGAGCAGGGAGCCCGACTAGGGGCTCGATCCCAGGACCCTGGGATCATGACCTGAGCTGAAAGCAGATGCTTAACCGACTGAGCCACCCAGGCCCCGGGATATGTCTGTGTTTAGCCTCAGTTCGTAGCAGGTGAACGTGCTGTGGCTTCACAACCTCGTGTGTTTCGTAGCATTACTTTGGGCCAATCCATTGGACGACATTAATGACTCACTGTCCTACCCTACGTGTCCCTGCTCGCAGCGAGACGGCTGCTCTTTCAGATCGAAAGACGGCTCAATTTCCACGTTTATCAGCCTTTTGTATCTGCGTGAGTGTAAGCTGTCCACACACTCTGCCCATTTTCCTACTGGACTGTCAATTGTTTTTTAATCTTATTCAGTTGGCAAGTGTTCCATCGTCCTCTCGACTCTACACCTTGATCTCTTCTAGATTCCCAATGTTTTCTCCCCATCTGTCATTTGTCTTGTAACTTCGCTGCTTTAGAAAAGTTTAAAATTCGGATGCAGTCAAACTTATCACTTTTTGTAGAAATCAAGATTTTCGAAACCAAATGGGTGGACAATGAAATAGCAGGTGGAGCTTAGCAGCTGGGGAGCCGGGGCAAGTCCTCATCTTTCCGAGTTTGCAGATTTTAGCAAGCGCTGCCTGTGAGCTCAGAGAGGCAGGTGGAATTTCAAAGGCTGTTCCAGCACTATCGTTCCTCCCCAAACCCGCGTGTGTCCCTAGACTGGGAGTTATCTGCGGGGCAGCGTGACATGCTGCCGATCTCCTGAACCTGTCGCAGTGGTAAACGGGGGCTCCAAGAGCCTCTTCAGTGCCTCTCTTCCCCACTCTGCCTGGAGTGACATCATGCTGGAACTGGAAACTGGCCATGGTGGGATTTGGACCATAGCAATAGACAAACATTACAAATCAGGGCTTCCCTTGCCTGGAGAGCCGGCTGTCACACATTCTTTTCCAGCTCACCACATTCTTTTCCAGCTCACCACGGACCTATAGCTTCCTAGGCACGGCCACCTGCCTGCATAACCTTCAGCTGTGAGCTGCAACTCCTCACGGACGACTCTAGCCAGGAAAGTCCTTCTTCCGTAGACCTGAAATCTAGTTCTGGTAACACAGGTCCCGATCCTGTCTTTTAGAACAGGAGTCAATGAACTTTTTTGTCAGAGGCTTTGTGGACTGTTTGGTCCCTGCTGCAACTTTTCGACTCTGCTATATAGTCTTCTTGCTTTTTTCTTCAACCATTTAAAAACATAGAGCTCCCCCCCCCGCCCCCCAGAGCTGTGCATAAATAGGCAGCAGGCTTTGCCTCACCGGCTGCAGCTCGCCAAGCCCTGCTCAGGAACAACACGGTCACAGAACACAAGGCACTCTGTGACCCACACGTCATCGTTCCCAAATCTAAAGACGGGTCTTTGCTTTTCAAGCCTAGGATTCTGCCGGGCTTGCTCCTAAAGCCAATTCCAAATCCAAGTGAAGTGATTTAGGAATGTTTCTAGAATGTGCTTTTTACTGGGTGTCTGCAGATGTGGTGAGGCTGATATACAGGCCTAGGTCATGGCAGGAAAAGGTACAGAAATCTGGACTGAGGTCAGTCAGGCGCTCAGGCCAACTCAGGAGCGTCACAGAATCCCTAAGAAGGGGAACCTACCCACGTGCTTGCTGTGGCACTCAGGGCAAGGCACTTCACCTTCCTGGGCCTCTGGCAGAATAAAATGACTACGAATTCTTACACGACCCATGGAGAGCTGGTCTCTTCCTCCTCACCTCGAGCCTGAGCCGCTCTGTGTCCACCTGACCGACAGAAGATGAGAGAAGTGATGCTGCGTCCGTCTTAAGACGCCGACAGCCTGCATTTCCTGTTTGGACCACCTGGCCGAGGAACCCAGCTGCCCTGCTGTGGGTGACCCCGAGCTGCACTGGGAGTGGTGCGCACAGAGCAGAGCCAGCACCCCTGACCGGACGCCCGGCCCACGGTCAGCACCACCTGCCGCTCAGGCGAGGGAGACACCCTGGAAGGGGACACCCAGCCCCACGCAGCAGCCCCGCAGCAGCTCCAGGGAGCAGAGATGAGCTGGCACAGTCAACCCGCGCCCACACCGCAGAGCCACGATGTAAACAAATAATGGCCGTCATTTCAAGTCGTGAAGCTTTGCGGTGGTTGGTTATAAAGCAAAAGACACCCCGAATGGAGCCTTCAGAACCCTACCTCCTTGGGCTTCGGGGAGGACTGAATGACATGCCATTTAGAATGTACTCAGCTCAACACAGGGCACATAAAATGTCCTCCACGAACGGCAATTATTCAGAAAAAACACAGCTGCTTGAGTTCCCTTCCAGGTATAGGGGAAATGGTTCACCTCCTTATCCGACAGGTTCTGCTTCTCAGGCCAAGCTTCCTGAAGAGGCTGATGCTTCTCGGGGCTTCTTCATTAAACGAGATGAAATGAAAAGCACGTAGCACAGAGCACGGCATATAGTAGTTGCTGGGGAAACGTCAAAACTCCTTCTACTTCGATGTCCAGAAACCTCCACAGAAGCGCTAACTTGTCTCAAGCCTCCACTCCCGACCCGCCTCCAGTCCACCATGTAACCACTCCATCTGGGTGGCTCTGTCTGATCCTCAAACTCTCCAGAAGCTAATTTTATTTCAGTTCCTTTGTATCTGCCAAGATGGGGGCCTCCACAATTCAAGGGGGACAGACGGCTGTCATTGGCAAGAAAGCCTGAAATGGTATTGAATAATAAACGGAGAGAGGGTCTATATGGTTTTGGGGATGTATGCTTTCTGTGTGAGGGAACAAACCCATGACTTCTGCCAGTGTCGGGCAGGAAAAGGAAGGTTCCAATCTTGTAGAAAGACCCACATTTGGAAATAAGTTGGGATCTCCAAGGTCCCTTGCTTCAAAAATCTGATCTTCTATCCTCATGAGGGGCTACTCTGTGAAGCTGGATCAAAGCATGGCCTCCATGGGAAAATGCACATTTGAAAGCAATCACTTTCATTCATTAGTGAAAGAGCAGAATCATGACTATTTGTTTTACTGCCCGAGACAGAAGCAGAACCCTGGGCTGGTAACGAAAAAAAAGCATCATGATTTATCAATACCAGCAGGCAGGAGCAGACCGCATTTCCCAGCTGGGAAGAAGGGGCCGGTGGCCGTGGCCACCGCTGAATGACAGCTGTGCTCTGGTCCGAGTGCTCCCTGATACAGGACTACGCACCCCTCGCTTAAATGACAGCATGCTCAAATCCAAGGCCACGGTGTGCTGAGGCCGATTTTCAAACAGGAGGCTGCGGGTTTCAGCTAGACGAGCTACTAAAACAAACAAAACAACCCCCCCCCGAAAAAACCCACTTTTTTTTTTTAAATTGAAGAAGCTTTATGAGGAATATAGTGAAGCATTTATAAAACAAGCCAACAAACCAAAAACAATTCTGTTTCTCTTCCTCTTTCAGGGGACAGGATCGACTTGCCCCCTGCCCACGGACTAGATCAAAAGGACTGCACCCCGGGAAAACATGCTAATGGTTCAGAGACGCGGGTGGTTAGAGCCAGCTCCCTGGAGAAGAAAACGCTGATGGTTGTTTTCTGGGTGACCAGCCAATGGGGTGACACGTCACACCCACGGGATGTCTCACGTAGGTGGTCATCACTCCTACGGCGGATTCCCGTTTGTCACAGCTCCCTCCCCAGCACTCCCCCCAACTCTGAGCACTTGCTTGTTTTCTCATTCCCTACGTGCACTTTTGTTTCCATCCTGGATAGAGAGAATGGGAAAGAGGAACGGATGGAGGAGGGAGCATAAAAATATGCCACAGTGATAAAATCAGTCTAGAGCTTCCAGAAAACTTCTAGAAACAAAGACAACGGAGTCCATCAGTTCAGGAAGGGAAAGAGGAGAAAAGTGGAAGACCACAGGCATGAAAACCTTTGTAGAAAATGGCTCAATGTGCTTCCCAAATAATTCCATGAGACCAAAGCACGCCCTTGAAGAGAGAGAACAATGTGCGAGAAAGGGCGGTGTTGGGAGCCCTGTGTGGACAATTGCAGAATTTCAGGTTTCTGGGTTAGAGTGATGAGGAGGGGACCTGGAGACATTCAGGCTTCCGTTCTGATGGGAGTGGTGGGGAAGAAGAAAGGGAGGGTAAAGCAGGAGAGTCGGCAGTACCCACGCCTGGTGAAATTATAAGCAAATTCAGATGGGAAAAAGCAGGTGCTGGCATGCCGGAGAGGGAACGCAGGGTCAGAGCAGATCTTTATACGAGTGCAGGGAACGCAGTGGGGATTTAGAACCTGAAGCATGAGGCCCATCCCCCACTGGCCAACATCCTAAGGACTGCAGACAGTCATGGGCCCTACATTTCAAGAGAGATGTGGATCCTGGAGAACATTCGGGAAATGCCACACCAGCAATGAAGGTGATATGCACAAGGCTGGCTGTAAACACCGTCCAGTCCTTGGGACGTTAGGGTGGCCAAGAGATGCAGGAATGCTGGGCACATCTGGCCCCAGAGAGGGAGGAATCCCTGGCTGGGCTGGTTCAGGCAGGGAGCCCATGAGACAGGCCACGCATGGCCTTCTGGGTATGGCATCCCAGAGTTCAGTGGCTGAGCCTGCCGACCTGGGTACCACAAATGGGGTACAAGCGTGCAGAGGTGTGGGGGCCCCAGCCCTCTGGTGTCCGGATGGAGCCCAGGGGTGCCTGGCTGAACCTTAAGGGTGGCCATCTCCAGCCACAAAGACCCTCAACCATTTACCCCCATGCTCCAAACAAATGGCCACGGGCAAGCACACCGACATGACACGACAAGGGATGAGAAGCGCTGCCGTGGGCAAGACGGTGGGGACGTGGGTGGGAGAGAAAGGGCTGAGAGAGAAACCAGCTCTACTTCCAACCGGTCCACACAGATGTCTTGAAGTAAAGTACTCAGATAAAGGGAAATAAACTCAACAGCATACACCCAGCCTCTTTTTACTTGAATGGCTTCAATCCAAGCTTTGAAGACCCAGAGAAATAACGAGGCCAATCAAAATGGGGGCAAACGGAAACGCCGGGGCAGCCAGACATCTCTTCAGCCCGGGCCACTAAAACAGGTGCTGGAACAAAAGGCCAGTGGGAAGTACACCAAGCCGGCGCAGCCAAAGATGGAGGTTTATTCCAAAATCAGTCAGTCCCGCCTAGTTGAAAACAAGGGACGGCTATTATCTAGGGAAGCACAGGGACCCAGCTCTCCTCCTACTCCTTGACAGGGTTTATTCTCCCTGACAATCCAGCCCAAAGGCCTCAGATGAAAGCTGCTAATTGTTAACGACGTGGAAAGCCCAGGATGATAGACCACTGGCCCATCAGAGCGGATACACCTGCCAATGTGAAGGACGGCGTGCCCGTCCTTGAGCCACCTCCCAAGACATGGAAAGCTGTGACGGAAAATGGGCTTAAAGCAGAGTGGTCCTTCCTTTGAGTCCCAGGATGGACTTGAGGAGCTGGCAGAGTTGGAAGAGGAAGAGGAGGGAAAGGTGAAAGAGAGGACATTCACTCAGCAGGTAGAGAAGCTGTCAGACCACCTCCCGCCTCAGTTTCCCTCCAGGAGCACTAAAGAGTCTAGCCACTGGCAGAAGCCAGGCATCGGGGCAGAGGAGGGCACAGAGCTGACTGCCTCCTACTGAACACCTTGGGGAAGGGGAAGGGGGGGGGGAGCCCGAAACCCTGCTCTGTTGGAAAAGGAAGCAGAGAGCAGAGAGCCACCCCCACCCGAGGCCTCTAAGAAAGATGCAGATGAGATCTGGATCTCTTTCAACAGCACAGTCAGCCTGGGGCCATGCCAGGGTTTGAGCAAGGTTGGCTCTATAAGGAATGCTATGCTGGGCAACGGTGACTTCTGATTGTCCGAAGAGCTCACGTCCTCTCTTTTCTTTCTTTCTTTTCCTTTTGCATAAATGTTGATTGAGTCCCTGCCATGTGATGGGCATTATGATACCAGATGCCAGTGACAATCGCTGCTTTAATTCTAACTGCCCACTTCTGACTATCACTGATGTCCAGCATCATAATGCCAGGCACGTCGTAGGCTCCTGTCCCTCAGAATCCCACCGGCTACCCTTCCAGTCTACCCCGTCTTCATCCCAGGCACCCAGCTCGCAAAGATGGCCCAGCCCTCTCAGGCCCAACGTGGAAATCGGGTAGGGCGACACACTGCTCTGTTCTCAGGAGAGAGGCTACTATCAGCAGATCACAAATGATGCAGAACTTTCAGCTCATTCCCTCTTGTCATCCCCACTGTCCTTATTCTAGAAAGGCCCCCATTGCTGTTCATCAGGATCTCCCTGCTGGTCTCCTTGACTGAATGCAGCTTCAACCACCCTTACCGGGCATGGACTGTGTGCTAGTACTCATGCCGTCTTCTAGAGAGAGGCAGACAGAGGCAGAAAGACAAATACGTTAAAGGCTGGCACATCCCCTGAAAAGCTCACAGTCCCTTGCAGGAGAAATACACACAAACATTTAAAATATGGTATGGAAGTGCTACCATCAACACACTTCTAAAAGCTGACGAAAACACACATTAGGGAAACAATTAAATCTAACTGGGGTAGGTGGGTTAGGCAAAGAGAGAGAGGACGATGTGTGAGCTGGGCTTTGAGAGATGAGTAGGAGTTCTCCAGGTGGGGAAGGTTTGGGATGTCAGGCAGAGGTGAAACATAAACGATGGACTGGGGGTAAGAACATGGAATAATCTAGTAAAGGCAAGAGCTTCTCTGTGGGTTGAGCATCAGGGACAGAGGTGAGAGGTGTGGAGAAATGGTTGGGTATAAGGAGGAGGCGGGACATGGATTCACACATCCTACACCATTCTATGGATCATGGCCTCATTCTATGGGAGGTAAGGAGCCATCAGAGATGTTTTCTAAAGTTTTATTGAGCCATAACTCACATACTATGCAACCGACTCTCTGAGAGTGTACAATTCAGTGGTTTTTAGTGTATTCGCAGAGCTGTGCAACTATCACCACAATCTAATTTTAGAAATATTCATCATCTCAAAAGAAACCTTGTGCCCATTAGTAGCCACTCCCATTCCCCGTCACCACTACCCCGTCTGCTCTCGGCAACCACTCATTTAGTTTGTGTCTCTACAGACCTGCCTATTCTGGACATTTCCTATCAATCCAGTCATACGATAGACGGGTCTTTTGAGACTGGCTTCTTTCGCTTAGCATAACATTTCCAGGGTTCATCCATGGTGTAGCGAGTATTTGTACCTTATTCTTTTTTATGGCCAAATAACAGTCCATTGTATGGACAGACCACGTTGTGTTTATCCATTCATCAGCTGATAGACACTGGGTTGCTTCCACTTTTTGGCTGCCGTATTCTACGTCTTATTCCTTACGCTCTCGGAAACTTAGTCAACAGTAGGTTTCCTGAAGCCCAAGCAAGTAGATCAGCAACTCATAAATAAAAGCATCTACATCAGGGGCGCCTGGGTGGCACAGCGGTTAAGCGTCTGCCTTCGGCTCAGGGCGTGATCCCGGCGTTCTGGGATCGAGCCCCACATCAGGCTCTTCCGCTATGAGCCTGCTTCTTCCTCTCCCACTCCCCCTGCTTGTGTTCCCTCTCTCGCTGGCTGTCTCTCTCTCTGTCAAATAAATAAATAAAATCTTAAAAAAAAAAATCTACGTCAGGGGTCAACTGGCTCTTGAGAGCCCCGTGACCCTTGCCTTACACCATGATGTTCTTCTTGCTCTTTTTTGACTCTCCCACATTTATTGGACCACAGTCTTAGAGGCTGTGCGTGCCAGAGGAGGCCATGGTCTTGCCCTCAAAAAAACATATTGGGGGGGGCAAATATGCGCATGCAGCTATAATACCAAAAGCTGCCACACGGCCATCCCGCCTCCCAGACTTCCATCACCGCCCCCCCACCCAGCTACACTAGACCATGTTCTGCCCTCTCCCAGCGTCGCGGAAAGGCTATGAAATGAGGGGCAAGAACAACATGGCTGCCGGAGAAGCAGCCCTGGAGAAACAGAAAGGTCCACCGAGTCCAGGTTAGCGTCCAAAAGCTAGAACGTCACTGCTTGGAAATTGAGGAGGAGCAAATATAGCTCTTAGATCCACTGAAAATTGAGAATCACTGCCCAGGGGTAACGGTCAGGGTGACTGGCCGGGCCCTAGATGAGGAGGACAGTGAGTGGGGCAGGCTTGGAGAGCCCTCGTGCTCCCAGGGGATCTTCTTTATGTCCTTCACCTCCCCCACAGCCTCCAAAGATGACGGCATTTAAAAGTTGGGCAATGGGCCTTGTAGACTAAGTCCTACAGGGGCCTGGCAGAATTTTAGGACTCAGACAAAAAATATTTCCTCCCCAAAAAGCTACTGTCTGAGAATGAGAATCCCCCACGCCTGCATCTGGACAGAACGGACCCAGTTTCCCGAATCTGCAGGGTGGTGACGATAATCTGGGGCTGCACCCAAGGATGAAATGAGGTAACGCCAGGCAGGGGTCCCACCGCAGCTAACCCAATGAGTCAAGTGAAGTGCAGCTTCCCTCTCTTCTCCAAGAAAAGCCTCTCTCGTCCTTCACCTACATCCTCTTTCTCCAGACGGTTGGCGAAGATCCACACCAAACTGGAAGGACCTTAGAAGAAGTGAACATCCTACCCTACGTTTCCAAAACGATCAACGCTACTTGAACTTCCCCATCCAAATATTGGGGGAAAAAACCCACGGACACTTTTGTCACCAAGGGAAGTCCAGATCCGGGAGCCCATGTCTCACGTCTAACTTGGTCCACACAGCAGTATTCGGGTCACCCTGTGGCCACACGTGGGAACCGCGTTGGTTCACAGCCTGGAGAGGAAACTGGCATTTGAGGATGGCACGTGCAAATACCGATTGCCATGCCACCAGAGCCCTGCGGTCCCTCGTCTTCAGTACAGGACTCTGACTGCATTAAAAACAAGTTCCAACCATGGAAAGAAAAGGAGTCGCTAAACATCAGACGGTCAGGTAACATTCAGTTACTTAAAAATGTAAGTTAGCAGGAAAAAGCAAATACCAGGTTGTTTTAGAAGTATTTCCCTTTGTTTTTAAGCAACATTTTGCAATGACATGAGGCAGAAAGGAGGCTCTAAGAGGTGCAAGGATGATCGGGAGTGGTTGCTACTGACCTGCCCCAGACACTGGCCTAAGAAGGGACTGCCACCCAGGTCCTGCAGTCGGGATGCTCTCCCTTTTGGGGATGAGATCCCCCAGGCTCCTGTCTCCAAGCTGAACCCGACTACCATCCCAGAATTCTGAGCGCAGTGTGTCTAGATGTGGGTGCCACACAACTAGCATGGAGGAAAGCCAGGTGGAAGGTTTGGGCTGAGCCTGGAGCACCAAAATGGCAGCCCTTGGCCTGGGAGGAACCTGGGCTCTGGATGCAGAGAGGAAGCCAAGCAGCACAGGGAGCCTGTGACCCGTCCCTGGGATGGCCCAAGCCACACAGAGAAGAAACCAGACCAGCAGGAAGCGGGAATGGGATGAGAGAGGCGATGAGAACGTCTGAGGGGCCAGTTAAGCCACAATCCCACAGAATGTCCCCTGTTCCATCCTCTCAAAGTGCTGGTTAGCGGAGTGGGCGACCGAGACAGGAAGAATAATAAGATTTCATTCCGTGGCTCCCAAGAGGAAGGGTGGACAGTTCCCAGGGATGTGGATTACCCCGGAGTGTCATAAAGTAGTCTGTGGTCCCTGGGGAGGGGTCCAGGGACCTGTCGGCAGAGCTGCAGACGTCCATAAGGCTGGCAGGAGGCGGTGCTACCCATTCACCAGACCACAGCCACTACAGGTCTTTCTTGGAGGTACGCAAAGATTGCAAATACTGATTAACTCACGTATACGGCACAGAGCACACCAAGCCAGATGCTCAGCGAACGAATATGTGATAAAAACAACAGATCTTGGGGCGCCTGGGGTGGCACAGCGGTTAAGCGTCTGCCTTCGGCTCAGGGCGTGATCCCGGCGTTATGGGATCGAGCCCCACATCAGGCTCCTCCACTAGGAGCCTGCTTCTTCCTCTCCCATTCCCCCTGCTTGTGTTCCCTCTCTCGCTGGCTGTCTCTATCTCTGTCGAATAAATAAATAAAATCTAAAAAAAAAAAAAAAAACCAGATCTTTCAGCTCAGATGCCACCGGACGTTTTTATAATTTCCATTTTCCCAAATTTTCTAAGACCTTCCAGCAACCAAATACCCCACTTACATGAGCAAAAATGCCCACTGAGTAAACACTAAGGGAACACTTTTCAACCGCCCTGGCAAGAAGAGACAGTGTGGGGGGAGACGTACGTGCAGGGTTTTGTTTCTCAAGAGAGCGCCTGAATGGGAAAAAAACCTATTTTATGTGATCCCGTTCTGTTGGGAAAGGTAAGGCTGCGGCCCAAATGCACTTTGGTGCTCCGCTCTTGCCTGTTAGCAGCTCTCTGAGGAGAAAGGTGCCAAAACACAATCCAGCACAGTTCTTGAAATTACCTCTCCGAATAGAACCCAAAGTTCAAAAAGTCAGAAGAGCTGGCGCGAGCTCAGAGAAGAGGGAACAAATGTAGCCGCGGTAGAGAGGGAAAAAAAAAAAAAAAGCACTGAAGAAATCTGAGTGTGCTTTTGTGTCTTGTGAGGACCCGGAGAGGAGTGGAACCAAGAGCAGCGGAGGGGGATAGGACGGGGCGGGGGCTGGCCAGCCCCCCAGCATCAGAGACACCTCATTATCAGCATTACACTTCCGTACAACTGCATTCTGCGTCATACAACTTTGCCCCTTTTAAGGTAAGGAGACCATGGCTCCAATCACTGCATTTTCTTTTTGAAGAGCTCTTGTCATTCTAGACCTGTGGAGGTCAGTGTGGCATGAGTTCATCCGCATACACCGTGCGGACATATGACCAAAAAAAATTCATCTCGGCTTGGCCATGACAGAGAGAGGGAGCCAACTTAACAAGGATCCTGCCTAAAGTGACCTGAGATGGCACAAATGTTTGAATATAACTCAGCGGTCGTTTGCAATGAGCAAACTGAATTCCAGCAATTATTAACCTGGCCAAAGTCAAAAAGTCAGCTTGTAAGGGGAATTGTTATTTCCAAGGCATAGACTTTCGCTTTTGAAGGATGAAAAAGTTCTAGAGATCTGCACAACAGTGTGCAAACTACTAACGTTACTGCGCAGTGGAAAGTGGTTCAGAGGGTCAATTTCACGTGTTTCTTACCCAATAAAGAAAATAAATAATCTACATTTCTACGTTTAAAAAAATATTAGTAACAGGGGCGCCTGGGTGGCACAGCGGTTAAGCATCTGCCTTCGGCTCAGGGCGTGATCCCGGCGTTCTGGGATCGAGCCCCACATCAGGCTCCTCCGCTATGAGCCTGCTTCTTCCTCTCCCACTCCCCCTGCTTGTGTTCCCTCCCTCGCTGGCTGTCTCTATCTCTGTCAAATAAATAAATAAAATATTTTTAAAAAAATATTAGTAACAGAATGCATTATTCATTCCGTGCCTGCACTTGGGTGCAACCACAGCGCACTAATGAAACTGAATCTCCCATCAGGAAAAGAGAGAGCAAGCGAGCATGCAAGCTTGCGGAGAAAAGGCTACTCTGAGTTCAAGACCTGCTCTAAGTTCCAAGCAGAACAAATACGGAGAAAAATGTAAGACTGGAAAATACCCACACTGGGTCGAATTCCCCGTCACAGCCCATGGCGCCACTACTTACCTGGCCCTGAGAGCATTTTTACTTTATAAATCTTTACACGGTCACTTTCAGATAGGTGATTCAAAGCTACGGGGAGGGCTATCCCAAAGCAGGTGGGGATGCGGTGATGTCCGCTCCTGCCTTAAGACCCTTGCCACCTCTTCTGCCCAGGCCTGCAGCCGAGAGTGAGATTCACGCATCACGTGGTGGCCCCGTCGCCTGACGGAGCCGCCACGCTCAGGTGTTCTGTTCCAGTTTTGACCTGCTGGCAGAACTTTAGACTCACATGTGAGTGGCTCCCGGTCTAGGAAGTACAGTTTTCTACTCGACTAGCACTTCTGTGTTCGTTTGCCAGGGCTGCCTTAACAAGGTGCACATACCGAGGGGCTGAAAACCACAGACACTGATGGCCTCGCAGGGGTGTGGAGGCCGGAAGTCCACAACCAAGGCGTCTTGTTTCCTCCTGAGGGCTCTGAGGGAGACGCGGCGCCATGCCTCTCTCCTCGTAGCTTATGGACACATCATGCCAGGCCCCCTTCTTCCCATGGCCTTCTCCCCGTGTCTCGGTCCTCACACGCCTCCTCCTTACAATGTTTCCAGCCATAGTGGAGGAGGGGCCCACCTTACTCCAAAATGACCTCGTCCTAACGAAATCCGTCTGCACAGATCCTGTTTCCAAATAAGGTCACATTTTGAGGTACTGGGAGTTAGGATTTCAACACATCTTACCGGGAGGCCCACAAGTCAACCATAACAGCTGCTCAGAAGGTGACCACCAGACCAGCAGCAGCCGGGAATTTGTTTAAAATGCCAATGCTTGAGTCCCCCTCAGACCCACTGAGTCAGAAACTCTAGAAGTGCAGCCACATACTGTTCACTTCCACAGCCTTCCAGGAGATCCTGATGCCTGCTGACATGTGAGAGCCACTGTGTTAAACCACACTATACATTAAACACAAACAAAACAAAACAAAACCATTTTCCACGCCAAGTGTGCGTCTTGCCCTTCTGGGCTGTCTCCGACGGTGTTCATCACGCATTGCTTCCCCCACGGCAGTGATCAATTAATACTCACTGCTATAATAGAACAGACTGGAGTCTCAGGTCTCTGCAGCTGTGGCCTTCAGATAGGTTTTAGTTTTTCTGTTTAATGAATACCATGAACTGCCAACATCGAAAGCCTAGATTACAGACTTTTCTTGGAAAAAATTACAAGATTTGACAACACTAAATCCAAAATTCCATATGACAGCAGTCAACCGACTGGTCCGATGTGAAGCACTGGGATTCTGGCTGAGTCACAGTCCTCACTGCTCCCCGATGCCTCCCCAACCCTGAGGCTTCATACAGACCACACTTGCTCACTTACATCACCCCTCTGGCCCCTTCGGCCGTTGGGCTTGAACCATGTCTGGAGAGAGGAGAGCTAGAGAGAAAAATGCATCACAACCTGCACCCTAAAATACGTGGTTGTTTCTACACAGCAAGTTTTAGAACAAAATTCTAGAAGCCGGTGGCTCTGATTAGCACTGACTTTAAGTTCTGAGAGCTTAGCTTCCCTTTCTATGAGGTAACAGAGTTAAGAAAGGAGTCAAGTACTGGGGCGCCTGGGTGGCACGGCGGTTAAGCGTCTGCCTTCGGCTCAGGGCGTGATCCCGGCATTATGGGATCGAGCCCCACATCAGGCTCTTCTGCTATGAGCCTGCTTCTTCCTCTCCCACTCCCCCTGCCTGTGTTCCCTCTCTCGCTGGCTGTCTCTGTCAAATAAATAAATAAAATCTTAAAAAAAAAAAAAGAAATGAGTCAAGTACTGACCTCAAAGTTTCGTAGTGGCTTGCCCACGGGACAATGTGCAGGTGAGTGACAGCACAGCCAGAGGAGAGTTCCAGACTGGCATGGCTTTGTAGGGAACAATGGGGTGCGGAAGACACGTAACCGTGATCAGACATCACACATGCCTCCTTTGTGCGTGTGCTGTGCTGAGCCAAAAAGCAGGTCAGCCACAAAAAAACGTTGCTTTCCCAGCAGAACAAGTTCGGGGGCTGGGGGACTATATTCTTTAAAGCTACTTTCAAGGCTTACAAAATTCTTAAAGGGCAGATCCTCGGCTAGGATTTGACAACTGTGCCCTTGACACAGACACCAAGTCGTTTCTTCACAAACGACAAAAAAGATGCCATTTCCGTACCCCGCCCAGGTCACAGGAGGCAGCTGGCAAGACAGGAAGCAGAGCGGTGGTTTGGGGTCTCTTCAGCTCAGCTGTAAGGACGGGCCGGGAGTCTGGAGGTGACAGCTACACATACAAGTGCCATCAGGCACAAGTCTCAAGGAGGGAACGCGTTTCATCAGAAAGCCTGAAGGAAGCTCTTCTTACCACGGACAAACACAGCCACTGAAAGATTACTGAACCCAGGGATTCAGACACGTGGCCACTAGTCCATCATAGGGCTATTTTCTCACAAATTCTTCAAATTTGATTCTCTCCTGAATCACCACTATGCCTCAGCATTCTTTTTTTTTTTTCCTTTTAAGATTTATTTATTTATTTGTCAGAGAGAGAGAGAGCGCCAAGGAGGGGGAGCGGCAGGCAGAGGGAGAAGTAGGCTCCCCGCCGAGCAAGGAACCGGATGCAGGACTCGATCTCAGGACTTTGGGATCATGAACTGAACTGAAGGCAGACGCTTAACGACTGAGCCACCTAGGTGCCCCCTGCCTCAACATTCTTAAGAAAGAAAAGAGGAGATGGAATGTGTCACTGATGGTTAATCTTCCCTTAAAGCTAATAGAACTTAGAACGATAATTTCTTCCAAGACAAAGATGACTGAGGTCTCTCCTAGGCAGACCCAATATTTTGAATTGTCTATTAAAAATTAAAATACCTCTTCGTGGCAAAGTAAATACACACAAAGGGGACAGGCTTGTGCTGTCTAAATAAGCGTATACTTTCCCCTAACTGCATTAGTCAGGGGTCTCCAGAGAAACAGAATCAATAGGAGGTACGTGTACATACGTGGAGAGAGCAGGGATTCATTCTAAGGAATTGGCTCACATAATCATGGAAGCTGACAAGTGTCCAGATCTGCAGGGTGAGTGGGCTGAACCCGGCTAGAGACCAAGGAGACCCAAATGGTCCAGTGCGGTCCTAAGGCAGGAAAAAACCAATGTCCTAGGTTCCAAGGCCATCAGATAAGAGGAAATGCCTCTTATTATGGGTAAGGTTCCATTTTGTGCTGCTGGGGCCCTCAACTGATTAGATGAGGCCCACCCACCCTGGGGAAGGGGGATCTGTTTTACTCAGTCTACTGATTCAAACGTTAATCTCATTCAGAAACACCCTCAGAGACACAGCCCGGAATAATGTTGGATCAAACATCCCCATTGACACAGAAAGGTCACCATCACAACCGCCCACATGCCCGGTAGGTGAAGACAGGGACAATCTGCTCACGGGGGTGCTGGAAGCTGTGAAGAGCAGATACTCAGGGAGGAGAAAGATGCAGCTGACCCCATGGGGAAGGGACGTCTTTTCGGGCCTCTTCTGTTCTTTCCATCTAACGGCCATTCTCGGTGGGCTCGCTCAACCTTTAGTCAAGGTCACCGCGCAATGCACGATGAAGGCTGTGCGCCACTGTGCACCTCCTTGAACCGCTACATCCTAGAGCGGACACTGTCGAATACTGACACTTCCAAGTGCTGGTGGGGCCACTGGCCCTCCCAGCCTTTGCTGGAGGGACTTCTATCCATGCAGCCACTCAGCAAACTGCTCAGCAGTTTCTCCTAAAATTAACCATGAAGCTATGCACTCATGGGAATTTATCCCAAATAAATGAAATCTTGGGGCGCCTGGGTGGCTCACTGGTTCAGCCTCCGACTCTTGGTTCTGGCTCAGGTCATGATCTCAGGGTCGTGGGATTGAGCCCCGTGGTGGGCTCTGTGCTCAGCAGGGACTCTGTTTCAGATTCTCTCTTCCTCCCCCTCTCCCTCCTGCTCTTGCTCTCTCTCTCTCTCTCAAATAAATAAAAATCCTAAAAAAAAAATGAAAACTTAAGATCATACAAAAGCCTGTAAGTGAATGTTTATAGCAGCTTTATTCATGATCACCAAATACTAGAAACAACCCAAATGTCCTTCAGGGGGTAAGTGGTCAAACACGCATCCCTGCAGCAGAATCCCACTCAGCAATAAAAAGGAGCAAAACACGCGTGTCTGAATCTCAAAAGTAATATGCTGAGTGAAAGCAGCCAGTCACAAAAGGCTGAATATTGTACCGCTCTATTTATAGGGCATTTTTAAAAATGTTTTTTTATTATATTATTTCACAGTACATCCCTGGTTTCCGATGTAAGGCTCGATGATTCATCAGTTGCGTATCACACCCAGTGCACCATGCAATACGTGCCCTCCTTACTACCCATCACCGGTCTATCCCATTTCCCCACCCCCCTCCCCTCTGAAGCCCTCAGTTTGTTTCTCATAGTCCATAGTCTCTCATGCTTCATTCCCCCTCTGATTACCCCCCTTTCTTTATCCCTTTCTTCCCCTACCGATCTTCCTACTTCTTATGTTCCATAGATGAGAGAAATCATATGATAGTTGTCTTTCTCTGCTTGACTTATTTCACTTAGCATTATCTCCTCCAGTGCCGTCCATGTTGCAGCAAATGTTGAGAACTCGTTCTCTCTGATAGCTGAGTAATAGTCCATCGTATATATGGACCACAGTATAGGGCATTTTTAAGACAGAACAGCTTAGCGGCTGCGAGGAGGCAGGGGGCGGAAGGTGGTGTGAGTATAAAGGAATGAGACAGGGAGCTGGGGGGAACGGGACTGTTCTGAACCCTCCCTCCTCCAGCATCAGATTAATTATATGATATTTTTTAAAAATTGTAAAAATCAAGTAGTTAAAAAAAAGTAATTGTATGTCACCCAATCGATGCACAGAATAAATGGACCTTAGGGGAAATTTCTATGGGCTGGGCCCAGGCATCAGCAGCGGAGTCCAGACATGCATGGGCAGGGGGGAGCCAGAAGGGCTGGAAGGCACAGGCATCACCATACAGCTCGGGGTATAAAGAGGATAAGCGACATTCCTGAGTCACTGGGCACAACCCAGTAAGTCTCTGAAAAGACAAAACAGCTGTGATCTGTAACGTTTCTTCCCACGAATTTTGTATTCATGGCCTCTTATAACAGCCATAAGAAAGGAAATGCAGGCTTATGGACGGTAAAGGATTGGCCCGGATTTTGATCTCAGTTCTGTCTGGTTCGCGAGTTGTCACATAAAGCAAGGATTACACTGCGACACGTCTCTTTCCTGTGCTGCACCCCAGCAAGCCCCTTAATCCCCTGTGCTCTTAAAGCCCTGCTCTTCCGTAAAGCAGGGGTTCTCAATGGGGAGAAGGGGGGTGTTTTGCCCCCAGAGGACACGTGGCCTTGTCTGGAGGCTGTTTTGGTTGTCCCAGCCCGTGGGCAGGGCGTCACCAGCACCTAGTGGGTAGAAGCCAGAGCCCTGCTAAAGACCACACAGCCCCCAGGATGGCCCCTGGACAAAGAATCACCCAGCCCCCAAAGTCTCTAGGGCACAGGGGCGGAGACCTTCTGGTTTAAAGGGAGGAAGGACACATGTCCACGAATCAGACACTATGCCAGGTATTGTCAGATTCTTAACTCACTCATTTCCTCGAGACCCTGCGGGGGTAGCTCTTATTAATCCCAATTTATAATTAAGCAAGTTGTTGCTCAGACTCATAGAAAAAGTACCCACCCACCCCCGCCCCCGTGACAGATGAGAAGCTGCTGGCACCCCCAATCCCCTGTTGCTCCCGGGGCTAGGCTGAGCCCTCCATAAACCCCCCTTCACTTCCTTCCATCCCATCTGGTCTCAAAAATCCCCTCCTAACCCTAAGGGATGTGCAAACACGGGGAGCTGTTTGGCTGGCAGAAGAGCAGATCTGAATTCTGGAGGCCCCAGGAAATGAGCAGGGCCTATGGACACTTAAGAACCACCCGGGACTGGTGTGTCACCTCGGCCTCTTCTGCTCCATCCGTGGTTCCTGCCCTCGAGGTACTGATGCCTCCCCTCCGTCCCAATAGCCCAGAGGCATTCCCAGCCAGGTGCCCCTGGGAGCTTCCTCCCTCCCCCGGCCGCTGGCCTCTTTGCGAGGGGTGGGGCACTCAGGCCAGGGGCCCGGGGACAGAGACGCATCACAGAACAACACGCTACAGTCCGTTGCCCACGACCACATCCGACAGGCAGGGCCTGCCGGAGAAAACAAGCGAAAGGCTTTAAAAACAAGGCCTACAATCACCCCTGAGTGATGCTGGTTCAGTTTTACCCTCTCATGTAATTAGTGTTGACAGTTCCAACAGCTGAGAATGGAGGTGGGGGGTTAAGATGGAAGGAGGAAGAAGAGAAGGAGAAAAACCGAGGAAGGCATAGGGACAGCGAGAGGAGAAAAGGAACACAAGCTTAAAGTTGATCAGACGGCTCAGGAATCAGATGACGTCATGACAAAGGAAGAGGAGCCCCAAGATTTGGGGACCTTCTTCCAAGTCGGGGGGACTACATTCATGGAAGCCGCTCCTTAGCATCATTCTAGATAAGCACAGATGGGTCTTGGGGCAGGCAGCACACGGCTGTTCTCGAATTTGGCAAAGCGGAGTTCATTCCTGACGAGGCTCGGGGCTGACCCCAACCGCCCTGACCCCCAGCCGGTGCCTCCCCGGCCCCGCCACAGCCACGCGGACAGCACTCACAGTTCTAAGATCAGGATGACGTCTGTCTTGTTCTCGTAAACTTCATGCAGGGTGATGACGTTGGGGTGCTGGATCTCCTTCAGGATGCTGACCTCCCGCTCGATGTCCTCGCGGCTCACGCCCCGCCGGCTGGATTTCGTCCTCCTTTTCTTGATAAACTTGGCGGCATACTGTAGACCAGTGCTCTTCTCCCGGCATTTCTTCACCACTGCAAACTGCCCACTGCAGACAGAAGATGAGAGGTTACAGGTCGTTTGCACATTTCTCTATTGCTCACTACAAAACCCAGCTTTTGAGCACGGACGTGGCAAGGATGTGGCATGGCATGAGCAAGGAGGGGCCGTGGGATGGTGAGTACGAAAGTCCACGGTGTGGGAAGGTAACAAATTAAGCAGGGTTCTTTCTTATTACATTTCTGTTTCATTAAACCTGTTTCTTTATGAATAATGTTGCAAGCGGTACAGATTCTGGTTTTGAAGAATATTTTATTGACTGGGGAATGATGCCTCCATTTCCATGCTTCCTTCCTCCCTCCCATGTCAGACTCTGGGGTAGCAGGAAGGCCTGCTGACAAGCCTTTCTCCTGGATGTCCAGGGAAAACAGGGGATCAAGATGAGCGAACTGATAGAAACATATATACAGCTCTGCTCTCAAGGACCTATTTCTAGCACCAATATTTATCGATTGAAACAACCAGAATATAAAAAAAAAAGCTATGTATTTTGTCCACACCTCGGGGATTGATTAGCCATATACACTTGACATTTGTTGGTGGCTTCTGCAGCCTCACCTCCTTCTCTACTTTCTAGGGGCCCTGCAGGTCTGAGGAAGCTGACTGCACCCCCACTGATAGATATGCACTGTGTGGCCCTAGGCTAAGCCAATCGGGGTACTGTATCTTCCTGGCTCCAGGGACAGGCACTTGACCAAAATAAGACCTTTTGGAGAATGCAGAGACAAAGACATTTTCTGAGACTCTTCTTTCTCTGCAGGTGAACACTTAACTACGTGATCCCAGGCGCTGCTTCCAGCATCTTGGGACCAGGAGGAGGTCCACTCTTGGTTTAAAGCCAACCATTGCAGAGGCAGAGCCAGGAGAAGAAGAGAAACCAGGTTTGTGGTAACACTGTGAAATGGCTGGATCAACCCTAGCCTGAAAGCCATCTGCCTTTGGATTTTTCAGCAACAGAAGCCAATAACTTCCCTTTATGGCTACAGCCAGTTTGATTTGGGCTTTCAATTTCTTGCAGAGGAAAGCACCCCATATCCTGTGCCACGGCATGTAACCAGAGCCTCCTACCTACGTATAAAAGAATATAATAACAGAACCTAACACAAAATAATAAAATAAATAGGTAAGCAGGGGAAGTCTTGAAAAGTAAGTAAGCTACCCTGGAAGTAAGTGAGACACAATACAAAGAACCTTTCCTGTATCAACGCTGGCACCCTGTTTCTTCCCCAGAGCCCAAAGTAGGTTGGATCCACCCATCACAGGATCTGTATATTTCTTCGCAGATGCTGGAGAACTGCTATATAGAGAATTATCACAGTTATTTTTAACTAGCTTTATTCTCACATGAAGACAAAAGGGGAGAGAAAATCAAATGAACAGTAACATTTCAATGTGAAAGAATGGATACTTTAATACATTACTCATTTACTTTAGCAGCAGGGGTCAGTGAAAAAAAAAACACATAGTAAAGGATTATTTTTTTAGCACTGCCAAATTTTTGCAGGACAGGTTAAGGCTCTCTGTCCCTCTGCAGCAGAATAGCAGCGAGGCTGAGAGAAATCACACCAGAACGCTAGCATCAACGGCCTGTAAACTCACGACCTTAAAGCGCCATGGGATCTGTTATGACTTTATTACGACATTTTCCGTTTTTCTGAAGAGCAAAGAATTGGGCTTTTTGTCTCTTGGAGGGTGGAGGTGGGAAGCAAAGATGCGGCTGGTGGGGGAGGAAAACAGCCTGACTACAGAATAAAGTCAGCTACTCCTTCAGAGTGCGGTGAAGTGGGGCTTATGGTACCCCTTCTCACAAAGAGGGTATCACGTCCCAGCTGAGGGCTCCCCAGGGTCCCAGGATGCACGGTGGGGCAGGGTCCTGGTCCAACCCAGGACCTCCGACCCCCACACAACCCATGCTTCCAGGGGCTGGGCTCATGCACGCCTCTCACGCAGGCACTGTGACTTTTCTCAGGGGCCGTAAAGCTTCCAGGCAGACTCGGGTCTGAATCACGTTGCTTTGAACAACAAAACCAAAAAGCCAGAAGAGAGGCGAAGAACGTAAATGCAAGCCGAAATTCGAAGACTATCCCAAACTGTTTTTCCCGCCAAATGTTCCATGTTGACCTTTCCCCTTTTAATTATGGGAAGGCGAAAGCATCAAGGGCCACCTACCCTAGCGGCTGGGCCAAGGGGAGGCACTGCAAGCCTGTGCATCAAGGCCAGGAGTGTGTGCGTAGGCCCAAGCGGACCGCATTGTCCACATTTGCAGCCAAACATCTGGAATCCACTCCTTCCCCAGGCAGTCGATCTCACTCACACTTCCGGGTCCCCACGAAGGGAAAGCAGGCAGGGATCACGGCCTGCGGGTGGGATGGGACACCCTCCCCGGCCCAGGAGAAGGTGTGATTCTAACCCCCACAGCTGTGGCTAGTGTCCCGACTAACCTTGGCTGCACATGGTCTAGACGGTGTAGGCTCATTTCAAGGACCACTTTTCTAGACCCATCTCAATGCTACCTCTTTAAAGACACCTCTCCTGACATCTTTCCTATTTATCTGACTACCCAACATCTGCAGTGAACCGAAGGCAGACTCCTCGGAGAAGAGATTCTTTTCTAAACACAGTAATTTGCTTCGTGAGGCCTAATTTGAGCTGGACTGGTGGTTAATTGCTGCGCCCACCCTTTCCTTCCTGAGCAGCTGGCCCTTGGCCCCCCCAGCTCCCTCATACCCACTTTGCTGGGCCAGTTCCTCTTCCCCAATCCCCCTCCCCCAATAATAACAACTGAAAAAAAAAAAAAACCAATTTGCGTAGGCTTTTTTGGCCAAGAGCTTCTATACATCATGGGATCCTAGAGAAACAATCCAATACAGCTGCCAAGGTGAGCTCTGGGCAGGGAGGAAACTAAATGCACACAGAGAAGCCAAGGCCGGCTCTGCCTTGGGGCGGGGGCTGCACACATGGGGGGGCCGCTTGAGCTCCAGCCTCCCTCCTGTTGCAAACACCGGAGGCTCCTCAGCGACGAGCACCCCCCGCCCGCGGACAGCGGCAGTGACAGTCCACGGGTGGGGGAACGCAGCTTCGTCCCTGGAAAACAGAGACTCACTATATACCAGCACATGTAAAGTGACAACACATAATCCAGGAGCCTTATCTGCAAATTCTTCCTCCTCGCTGAAATGTACTCGTAACTTCACAATCGGCACTGGCAGTGTGGCCACGGTCGTTTGAGGATCCGAGTCACCCCATGTGCACGTGCCCAGCTGAGGCAGGTCAAGGCGACACTGCCTTCTAAGCCAGCTTCCGTAGAGTAAACAAATGTCCTTTCAATAGTCTGTTTAGTGCCAGGCTTTTTTCGTTTTTGCTTTTTGTTGGTGATTTCACTATTTAAAATAGCCCCCAAAGTGTGCAGTCCAGTGCTCATAAGCACAGAGGCTGTGATGGACTTGTGGGGAAAACGTGTCATGGACAGATAAGCTTGTCTGGGCAGGGATATCAGTGCTGTCGGCCGTGAGTCCAACGTCAAGGAATCAACGATGTGTATGACATAAGACCCTTTAAACAGAAACACACAGGAGACAAGGTTATGCACTGATCTGATGACGGAAACGTTATGAACAGAGGCTCACAGAAACTTAATCCTGTATTTTCTCTAGAACTAATGGTCCACTATTTGCTAATTTAGTGTTTGCGGTAAAGTCATCGAACATAACTACACCACAAGTAATGAGAATCGATTGTATGCTGTTTGTTAAAAATGTACTCACGTTTTCCGTCACCTAATAACTGACGGAGCAGTTTGTTGGACTAGGTACAGCCAGCCCAATTCATTTTGACACAAAAGCTTTCAGTTAAATGTCATCAACACGTATTAACCACGAATGGCTAGATCCATACAAAGCCAATGAGATACATCCCATTTTAAAGAGTTTTATAGTAAAAAATTTTTTGATTCAAAAATAATCATAAATTTTATCAACAAAAGAAAACTTGGGATAAAAGGAGCAGAACTTCATAAAGAACCACCTGCCATCTAACGTCTTTGTCCAACTCATTGATATATCTAATTGGATCACCTTGCAGTCAGTGAACTGTAACCAGAATTCTATACAAGGAGGTTTACACATATTACCTTGTTTATTATCACAACCCTATGAGGTTCACATCAGCATCAACTCTTCCATCAATGAAAAAAAAAACCAAGCCTTAGAGAGATTTTTTCCTCTGGTTGCCTCAAATCTTTCCTGCAAGTAAGTTCCACACTTGAGAAGTGAATCCCAGGGACATTTGCCTCCAACGCTCTATTCACTGAACCCCGCTGCTGTCCCGGGCTTGTGTCCATTTTGTTTGAAATATAAGCCACCCCCTGTGAAGTTACAGACGGGTCTAGAAATCATTCCAGGAAGAAGCTTTGCGAGGGGGAGGCACAGAGAGGAGGGCTGTGGTTGAATGCAGTTGGGCAGCGCTGCCTTCTCCTCCCCCCTGAAGACTCAGGGAGTGTTTTCAGTAATTAAAACCATTGTGTCACCACGTTCTGAAGTGCTCTGCAGTAAAGAGTTCGTCATGTTTGCGTGTGAGCTTCAGAAGCATACACTAACAATTAGAAAGACGCAAAAGATTCTCAAGGTCAGCTCACAAGGATGGCACGCACGCGTCTGTGAAGCTCGTGGGCTTTCACAGGTCCATTATATTTCATAACGCGTTACAAGTAAAGCTGCTGAACCCTGTTTAATCCAGTCGGGTTTTATTCTCAAATTCACTTATTTGTCGGAGTTTTGCTCACTTGGGGAAAGATGGGATGAATGTACAGAGGTGTTGCTTTCAGAAGGGAGGAAGAGCAATCCGGCTGAACGATGTGGGTATGTTTGTGCTGGTACCTAACCTAGGGACTAACATGTCCATCGCTGACCTTGATTTAGACACCACGTTGGAACAAGCTCCCACCCGGGCAGGTGGGTGCCAATTCAAAACAAAGGGGCTAAAACAGCCTACCATTTTTTCATTGATTTTAAATATGTCTCTTCCCAGAACATATAAGTTAAAAAATTATTTATGGTAACTATTTATTATTATGAATTCCCTCTATTAATGCTGGAAACAGATTTGGCTTCAATCAAATGATCAGCTCCATCTCTCCCTTCCTCCCAAGGCTTTGCAATAAGGTTTCTAATTAAAGCAAAATAATTTCTACTTTTGAATTCATGTATCAACCCCCGGCACAATGTGAGGACCATTTATTTTTCTTGCAAGAGTGTCAGTGGCTTGAATCCTGCCTGAACACTGGAATTACAGGTCTTAAATAAGAGATGAGGTGACAGAAATGATTTTTCAAGGATGAGTTCACATCGATGGCAGGGGGAAAAGACCCCAAAGGGTTTAGACTAATGCGACAGACAAGCACGTAACACCATAGCATGGGAAGGGCCATAAAAAGGACACGGCCACTGTGAGGCTCCAGGGGAGAGCATGAGGTTGGGCTGTGTCCTGAAGTTTGAGCGCCAGCCGGGAGGTGAAGAAAGTGTGTGGAGGAACAGGGTCCGGGACGAGACAGTGGGAGCCAAGCTGGAGAGGCATGAGAGAGACTGCTCCGTACCTCTGAGAGAAGAGGGAGTGGTGGAGAAGTGTGAGGGCAGCCCCACAAACAGGGCCCTGCCCAGTATGGAGCAATGCCAACCCTAACATCATCTGAGCCTCAGTTTCCCCATCTGTGTGAGGGTGATGCCAACACGAAATGAGGCCATGCATGTGAGCCGGCGTCTCTAAGCACATCAAGCTCATGTAAAGGATGAAAATTAACAAGCTGTCTCAGTTTGGTAGTTCTCAAGAAAGCCCAGAGGACAGTGTTTCAGTGGCTGAAAAGCAGCACCAAACTTCTTGGCATATTTCTAAGCAACAACTGTGAAATCTCAGCATTAAGTTTCTACACTTTTTCCCCCCATTAGGACTCAACCATTTTGGATGAAACCTATTTGATTTGTCCCCTTTGCTCCTCAAAAGACCTTATGGCTTGGGGCACCTGGGTGGCGCAGTCGTTAAGCGTCTGCCTTCGGCTCAGGGCGTGATCCCGGCGTTCTGGGATCGAGCCCCACATCAGGCTCCTCTGCTGGGAGCCTGCCTCTTCCTCTCCCACTCCCCCTGCTTGTGTTCCCTCTCTTGCAGGCTGTCTCTCTCTCTGTGTCAAATAAATAAATAAAAATAAAATCTTACAAAAGAAAAAAAAAAGACCTTATGGCTTTACTTAGATGCTGAAGTTTTAGTCCACAGCTAAGTGAGGGGAAGCAAACCGTCCTTTGCAAAGATGGCGTCAGTCACGTCTTCCAGCTCACATGCTCTCCCGCCATGTGACCTCATCTCTCCCATCATGAGATGGACTCTCATTCTGGTCTCCTGGAATCTGAGCCTTGTTTGACCAACAGAATGTGGCAAAGTGATTCCAGGACTTCTGTCTGGTTCTTGGGGCACACATTCTTGGGCGTCCCTCCTGGAACCCCACCACCACCCTGGGAGAAGCCCAAGAATGTGGAGGTGTTCCCATCCGCAGCTCCCTCCAAGCCGACAGCAGCTGGAACAGGTTGGCCAGGTGAGTGGACATTAACGTCTGGCCCATCAGGTCTTCAGATGGCTCCAGCCCCAGCCAACAGCACAGTGCCACCTCGCGAGAGACCCCAAGCAGGAACGCTCGGGCGACCCACGGAAGCATGAGAGAGCACAGCAACCTGCTGCTTTGTGCCTGCCCACTTTGGCGTGATTTGTTAGCGGCAGTGGACAGGTGGAACAGCCACGAAAATACTGGGGATGATGGGTTTGACCCACGACCTGGGAAGCTGTATAGGGGAAGGATTCGATACCGAGGCTGAGAGGCCAGCAGGTGACCAGGGGCACACCCCAGCATGACGGGAGGGCATGGGAAGGAGCAAGAATGCCCAGGCCATCTTGAAGGCAGCCCCCCCCCCCAACCCGGGCCCACACCCGCATGCGGGGCTCATGTTTCTGGTTCTTCGCGCTTCGTCTTGGCCGCAGTTCCCTATCTTTCAAGGAAAGCTCTGCACCAGCGAGGAGGGCTGCGTCAGAACCAAACACCAACGACAAGCTCCAGAGGCTCTCGCTGCAATGCCTTCCCAGATCCCCGACTGGGCTGTGCGTGCCCTCGGCTCCAGTTCACCTCCTCCAGTCTCCGCGGGGATGCAGGTCCCCACCCCGAAACACAACACCCCCTGGCCCAACAAGCCTCTGTGAACACGCTGCTACCTAATCCTTGCTCCGACCGGTCCACACGCCCAGGGCGTTCCCACGGGAGCGCCCCGAGGAGGAAGCACTTCACCCCGCCCCGTGGAAGCTCCCCGTCCATCCTCATCCAGCAGCGCACGGAACTCAGCAGACGGTGAAGCCCACCCCGTCTGGGGACTGGGAACTGCAGCACCAAGTTCAATTCCCTTGGAAGGCTTCCGTGGTTCAGCCCACACTCCGAACTGCCTCTCTCTGCGCTGGGAGAAGCTACACGCGACAGGACAAAACACTTGTTACAAAAACATCAAAGCCAGTGATCGTGATGATAGTTAAAAACACACAACGCCTCAAAAATTATTTTAAACCGCCACCAAGGCTCCGTCCAAAGGGCACATGATCGGGGCGCCCGGGTGGCTCAGTCGGTTAAGCGTCCCACTCTTGATTGCAGCTCAGGTCATGATCTCAGGGGCCTAAGATCGAGCCCTGCATCGGGCTCTGCGCTGGGCGTGGAGCCTACTTAGGATTCTCTGTCCCCTGCCCCTCCCCCCCCCAAATAAAAATAAATAATTTTTAAAAATGGCACCTGATCTGAAGAAGAAGGGTTCCCCCACCAGTAAGAAAGCAGCGCAGGTTGCCAGGGTAGGGACGGGGAGAGGCAGGGTTTACCAAGGGCGTAAACACCAGCCTGTCACCCCAGGAACCAGAACAACACACGGAGTCAGGAGTGAGAGGCCAAAGGAGACGTGCTGCCCAAGGGCGTCTGGGAGACGCTGGGGCAGCGCGCTGGGTGGCAGAGCTGAGCAGAGAGCGGGTCCCTTGGGGAGAGCAGCCTCCTGGAGGACAGAACCACACAGAGAAATCCACGCCCAGGAGAAGAGGGCAAAAGCCAGGACCCAAGGCAAGGGTGGGCAAGGATCTGGCGTCCAGCACAAGTGCGGTGCTGCCAGTGAGTCAAAGAAACCAAATACACAGAGTATCGGGCAGCTCGGGCAGCCTCATTATAATTAAGGAATCAGCAACCCCAGCAAGGGAGGACTCAGAAATAAGGAAGATTAGAAAGGTAGCAGTGCGTGCCTTTGCTCACTCCGCTTGTCCCTGGGATAGCTCTTTGGGCGGAAAGGTCTGAGATCCACCTGGAAGTGCATTTCCCAAATAAGCAGATGCTGCTGGAGAAAGGGTGTTGTGGTCAAGCAAGTTTAGGGAAAACCGTGTAAAGAGAGTCACACAGGTCTCTGTACGCAGGACTCAGCAGAGCGGGGACAGCACTGAGCGTTTCAGAGGGTTTGGGTTGTTAACCACAAAACCTTTTCTTGATTTTTTTTTTTTGCTTGTTTTTTGTCATGGAGCATTTTGAAATTTTGAAATCCAGTTATTTTTAGGAAAGTCTGCTTTATTCTTCTCTCCCAGTTAAATTCTTCAGAGCTGGGACTAGACTCTGTATGCGCAGTTTCCCTTTAATTTTCAACCCAGAGCTGCATTTTGAGGTTGCTGCCCAAGGCACAACCCCTCGGGGTGCGGCCGGGTGGAGCTGGGTGCAGAGCTGGCATTGGGAGGGTTCAGACCCTTTGGGACTCTGGTCCATTAGAAGGGTGGGGACCAACTGAGTCAGGCCAGGGAGAGGAAGCCTCCTGCTGCTTTTGGAGCGCTCCTCTGCTGCTTTCTGGCTACTGGTCTGGCTGCTTAGAGGAGAGCAGCAAACGCACAATGTGTCTTAGTCCTGATACAAGCCCAGCACCACTTGAGCCTAAGTTTCCTTTTCTTTCGGATGGTCAGCTGCGTTGGCTATTGTGCATAGGAACTGAGAGCTGGCAGGGTAGGTGTGGAGAGAGGAGGTCCCAGGGCAGAGTGCAGTACTATTTGCTGGTCAGTTCACAGGGGAACTCCTGCTGCCTTGGCCCATGACAGCCACCACTGAAAGCATGTGGCAATGAGGGGAAGGAGCCCGGACCCTGCAAACCCCTTAGAGCGAGTCCTCAGCAGCCACCCAGGCACTTGACTTAAATGGGCCTAGAAGCAGCACTGCCATCTTGTTCTGGGGGGGGGCGGGGGCAGCTCCTTTGGTTACTGTCACTTGTGGCCATACCTAATCTTGCCTGATTCAGATGTGGTCTGTGACTTTAGGAATTTACAACCCACAGGGCTTAACAGGACATTTCCATGTAACCCACCCGCGAGTACATATGACGGACGGAGGTGTGCAGAGCGAGCGGGGGTCCCGCGTTAGCTGAGGGCTGGGGGCAACTCCACCCACTCCACTGGCACCACCTGGGCTACCGAACTCAGGGCTGGGCACAGAACACATGCTTGGTGTCTGGTTTTTGTTTTTAAAGCCAAAGGGAAAGGAAAAAAGAAGACAAGTATTGGAAAAGAATCACTTGACACAATCTAAAGAGGACGACCTTCAACAGACAAAACAACAATACTCCAAATATTTTCTCCAAATACAGCAAGTCCCACGTTGGAACCGGGACTGCCCTTCGAGTCCAGTATTATGGACAGCACAAAGCCCTTGTAAGGAAGGGTGTCACGCCAGGTTCAGCCCTCCCATTTAACCAACGGTGACCACAACAGGACTACAGGTCTGGGCTTCCTGCCCCAGACTGTGTCCGAGACATGGGGCGGGAGGGGGGGTTGGGTTGCTCAGCTGAGACTCGGACGGGTAAGTCGCTTGCTCACTCATTCCAACTTCAGCACGCCTTGGGCCAATCCCATTATGCGATCAGCCTGACTTTGTCATATCATCCCCTTTCAGCTTCTGGGCTAAAGTTAACTGGGTCATAAGGTACGATCTGTCCTCCAGCAAGCTGCTCTCGGGGGGAAAAGAGCTAAAAAAGAGAGCAGGAGGTCCCTGTAACTTCATGGGGCAGGTAAGACAAACGAGCGGAGCTGAAGTCCCTTATCCCATGACAAAAAAAGAAAGATTCGTTCAAAGTGCGGAGACTCAAGATGGGGAAAACTAGCCAAAGGTAACAAGAAAGGTAAAGTTCAGTCTAGTCTAATGGGCACACGTCGTAATTGTGCAAATACACTGAGTTGCATAGATTCAATGAAGCTTCTAGAAACGGTGATAATCCTCCCTGATATGTACTCTGCCCATTTCTGGAGCATGAGAGGCGCTTCACGAAGATGCCTGGATGTTTGCACATCTCCCTTCTCGGCTCAGGTAGAAACACTATTTGCCTGTGTGTTTTCATGGGCAGGTTTGGTATATGTGCTTTCGAGGTAAGCATGTCATGGGCAGGTTCGGGACCCTCTGCCATGCTTTGTCCCTGGAAGAATTAGCTCCACCTTATCCCAAGAAGCCAGGTCTATACCGAAGGGTTTGGACTTGAGTGCCTTTGGAAGAAATTCAAATATGCTCGGTGTGATGTGGCTTCCAGCACATTCTGATGACCGATGCGAGTGGGAGACACTGTACACAGGCCCGTCTGGCTCTGGAGACTAAATACAACCGAGGGGAGAGGCTTCTTCACGGTTCTTCTTCCCAGGGCTTGCAAGAGTCACAGGCCCACGTCTCAACAAGGCAGCCAGTGGTGTCTGGCCATCAGCCCGGCTGGGAGGAATCCTTTTCGTGGCGCTCTTGGCCAAGTCCTTTCCCGGGATGCCTACAGATCCACCACCTTGGCTCCAAACCAGGTGGGGACTCACCTCACAGAGAAAGTGTGGGGAGAGGAGAAAACAGGCAGAGGACCGAGGGGGTCACCTCAGGCCAGGCAAGGAGAGGCTGGCAGGGAAAGTCACTGCTGGAGTTACCTGAAGAAAGAGCCACGCAGATAAAACTGAAAGATGATAAGTTAAAGAGAAACCCAAGCTCCCGGGAAGTCTGAGTCTTCCCTCGGTGGAAGCAGAAGTCCCTGGAAGCCTGCCACATGGGCTGACCTCACCCCTGTGATCGGACCTGAGCAAGCTCGCAGATTATCATCAGAGGCGGGGGAGGGCTGTGCATTCCTCAGCCGGGAGACGGAGCACACAGACGACGTGACTTCTCCCTGGACGTGGGACCTCTGAGGAGCACGAGGCACCAGCAGGTCTTGGGTCAAACTCTAGAGAAAATGAAAAGCACCTCACGGGGTGAAAGCGAGACCTCCGGAAGCAGGGATTGCACACCCAACCACCTTTTCGCGGGATGTCACTCCCTAAGAGAATGTGGAATCTGAACTCAGGGGGAGTCGGAGGGATCGGCCACAGAGAGCTTCAGAAACTGATAGGAAACAGCCTCCTGGAGGGCAGGGGAGGGAGGCACTGCGCGAGAGAAGGGGCGCCGACCTCTACAAAGGCCCCTGTCAAGGTGTGGTGGGAAGCCCTTCTGCTTGTGGGTGCCCGCTTCCTCAGCTGCAGCGTGGGGGGCTGGGGAGCCCCGCACCCCTCACCACACGGATGGCCTCTGACTTCGCAGAGCTGCGTGAGGCCACCAAAAGGCCTCCCCCGAGGGCCTGCATGGTCCTGCCACTCGGATCAAGAGCCCGTGCCTCTCTGCACTCACATGGAAACAGCCAGGCCAGGCAGGCCACCCCGTTCAGATCCACCACAACTTGCCCACAGGCAATGAGGCCCACAGGAAACCAGGGCTACAGGCCTGGGGCAGCCAAGAACTGAACACACACTCGTGATGGCCCGAGGCAGGCGCACGACCTCAGGCGGCTTGTTTAGGCTTTCCATTCCAGGCACTGACTTCCAGGGCTTCTAGATAACTCCAGAAGTGAGGGCTGCTGGTCCGCAGTAGAGTTAGGTGGCTTCACGGTGACGGTGAACATTGGGAGGGAGGCTAAAAAGCTGTAAGAGGCCAACACATGGCATTTGCGGCTTGTTTTCCACTGAGCAAGCGACTGGCACAGCAACAGAGCCCGTGTTTCCAGCTACTTTACAATATAAGAGGTACACTACTAGTTACTCTGTTCAGAACCACAAAGAAGTAACACTAGAAGAATGGGCTCACCAAATGTGAGTTTTAATCCCCTTCGTAACACTCTACCAATAGATTAGCTTTAAAAAAATTGTTCCTATCATGCCTGTACATAGAATTCTTTCCGAAAATTAACACCCAGGAGTCTAATACGGTGTATTCAGTAACCTTTTTTAATTAATACAGTTGACCCTTGAACAATACGGGTTAGGGCAGCGACCCTCCCCCCGGCCCCCGTGGAGTTGAAAATCTAAGTATTAACTTTGACTCCCCAAAAACTTAACTACCAATAGTTGACCTACTGTTGACCAGGCCTCACCGATAACATACACAGTCGAATCACACATTTTGGGGATATCATGTGTATGACATACTGTATTCTTATAATAAAGTCAGCTAGAAAAAAGAAATGGTGTTAAGAAAATCATCAGGAAGAGAAAATATATTTAAGGTACTGCACTGTACTTATTGGAGGAAAAATTGTACTTATTGGAGGAAAAATAAACCCATGCATAATTGGACCCACACAGTTCAAATCCGTGTTGTGTAAGGGTCAGCTGTACCTGTTGACTCCATGACCTTATGGGTCACCTTAAAACTATATGCTGACTACCCATCTATTTAAATGTTTCCATTGACCCTCTACCCTTGGAAGAAAAACTGCTCCAATAATTAGAAATGCCCCAAAAGAGGTCTCATCATTTGCTTTAAGAATACTCTAGCTCTGAGAAGTCCATGTGCATCCACTTTCCTCCGTCATTTATTTACTGGGCTCCGGGCATGTGCTCAGTCCCAACGGGCCCCCTGGCAGTTGCCTACCTGCCTCAGAAGCTTGTCAAGGGGACAGTGTATTTGATCTTGCACATTCATTTGAAAAGCAAAGGTATATTACAGTCCTCATACGGGCTACTGACACGTAAGGGAGTTCTCCCGGTCTCCTTGGAGCTAAGGTCTCCTTGGGCCTAAGTGTTTTACGTAAGCAGATGCCTTAGGCCATAACTTTAGGTAAGTGAGCACGACCTAAATATTTTTTAAATAAGAACTGTCGATAGCATTAAGCAATCATAGGCCCTTGAGAGGTCAATGCAATCTGCAAACTCCATGAGGTCAGATTCCTAAAGAATGGAAAACAGGAAGGCAAGGCTCACGATCTTCTAGGAATACAACAGAAGAGCACAAATTATTCAGGAAGCCCGAATGAACTAAGATCTGAGAAAGAAAGAAAAAATCAACACGTTAACAGAAGATGGACGGAAAAGGGCTAAGAGTGGATGGTATCATAGTAGGAAATAAATGACTTCTTTTGAGCTTCCATTTTTTCACATGTGAGGTCCATGATCTTTACTTAGGAAAGGGTTGGGAAAACTTTGGTAAGGTGGGACTAACTGAAGTTTGAGTTAATAAAAGGGATAATGAAAGGTTGCCTGGCTGGGCATTTAACAGAAATTCCAGTCCGTAGGTCTGAGAATGTCAAACCTCAGGGTGGCCGAAGCAATCTCAAATCCTTGCTGGCAATCTTGGACCAATGTTACGGAACGACGCTATACCGATGTTCAAAAGAAGACCAAGCCAGCTCGGTCTCTAAGATCAATTAGCTTGCTATTAGTCTCCAGCAAAAACCGAGAATCAATTATTGATCAGATGAATTCAAAACAGCACAATCAGCAAGACCGTTCTCCCCGCCTCCCACTGGGTTGTAAGACGAGCAGGAATAGGAATGATAGAGACAAGGAAAATGTTTTGATTTCGGCAAGGCCTGTGACATAATTTTTCATGATATTTTTGTTGATGAAATGGTGATTCACCATGCGGCAAGCTAGAGAGCTCTTGAGTTCTGCATTGTCCTAGTAAGACGTTTCTCAGTATATCAGATGAGGGCAGACTTACTGCACTTTTTAAGAACTAGTCTAAGAGCAATGGTTATATTCACTGATAGAACCTAGGATCTAAGGGATCCCAACTGAATAAGAAAATCTATAAGAAAGAAAAACACAAATCCCTATATTTATGTTCAAAGAAATTAACCTCACATGACAACAGCTCATACAGAAAACACCGGACAGTTCTAGCTGATCACAAATGGCACAAGCCACGTCACTGCCAACACCACGGGTGTGGGACCAGCAGGTTTAAAGGGTGCAATGCTCCTGCACTCAGTCTGAGTCTGGGCCCCAGGCTGGGCACTTGCCCTTGCTAAGAAAGATGCTTTCAGTGTAGGTGGCAGTCAGGGGGTGGGGGCAGGGCAACAAGGAGGTCTGGCTTCTAGGCAGGAGAATTGTCGCTATCTGAAAGGTTGTCAAGAGGAATTAGGCCATCAGCCCGGAGTGAGTGGAAGGTGGGACAATGGTCTCTTAGATCCCTTCTAATCTTAAGATGGTCTGCTTCTATGGGCTGCAAAAATCGAGGCTCTGCTGTACTGTTCTCACTTAACTAAAACAAAACATATGGCTGAGTACAGTTGAAATCCTATGACCGAATTTCTTCCCTATGCATTTTCTAAATCTCTACTATCCTCAAGATCTCCCCAGATTGAAACGCAAAGTATTGAAACTCAAAGTATATTTCCATTAGCTGCTCTAGGCTTTTTTTAGAAATATATTTTATGCACATGTGCCTTAAGATTAACTTTGTAAAGTGACAAGAGAGTACCTGCAACCTGAGCAGAAATGTATCTTGGGGAGGATAGAGTGCTAGGCCCCAAGATAACTGACCCCTGGGCCATCTAGCTGTGGGAATGCTAATCTAATCCTTCAGTGCCTCTTCTGAGACTCAATGTGGTCATTTAGGAAATTAAAAAGAAATTGAGATCAATAATGCTTACTTTATAGGACTGCTCTAAGACTCAAAAGTGGTAAAAGATGTAATTGTGTCTTATATACTCCATACTATCAAACAAATATAACATCAATATTTGGAAGTATTTAAGTGATATCACAGCTGGGAATAAAACCGCCATGTTTATGTCCAAAGACTCCTAATGGGTTCAGGTCAGTCTCTAATATGAAAGCAGGAAGGAAAGAATTCTTCTTCTTCTTCTTCTCTTCTTCTTCTTTTTTTAGAAAGAGACAGAGAGAAAGAAAGAACACAAGTGGGGGGAGGGACGGAGGGAGACAGAATCTTAAGCAGGTTCCACACCCAGCATGGAGCCCTACATGGGGTTCAATCTCACAACCCTGAGATCATGACCTGAGCTGAAATCAAGAGTCAACACTTAACCGACGGAACCACCCAGGCACCCCAGGAAAGGATTCTTTGAAACAGGATTTAGAAACATCCAATTCAAGTCTTCCCAAACTCAAAATTAAATATCTAGACAGATTAAATTAATCTTCTGCATGACATTATGACTCATAAACTCTACAGAAAGAGCGCCTGGGTTTGAATTCTGACTTCTTCACGTAAGAGCTGTGTGATCTTGGGCAACCTCTCAACCTCTCTATAGCTCGGGTTTCTCATCAGCACACTGAGCATAACAACTGCACCTACATTAAAGAGTTGTTATAGGGATTAAATGAATTATACATGTCAAACTCTTTCAATACTGCCTGACTCATAATATGGACCAAATGCTTGCTACTGCTATTAGAATTATTATTATTGCATATGATTGCTTAAAACCATCTACATCTCCCAGGCACATGTCAAGACATGTATATTGTCCTATTAGAGAAAATAAGAGAAGGAAAAACCTATCAAGTTCTTCCCCACCCTGTTCTGGAAAAGCCTTCTTGAGCACAGGCTGCTGAGTGCACCTTCCGTGAAGGCTGCTGGTTTCAGAACACCTTAGCACAAGGGTATGGTGTTAACTGCTTGGACTTACAAAATACTGAACTATTCAGGGTAAAGAGAAGGGAAGTATGAGAACAAAAATGGCAGATTTCCACATCCTGGGTCCTTAATTGATATTGCGAGGTCTTTCTGGCCTAACAGCCTCAGGAGTGAGAGGATGGTCACATTCTATGAGGCGATCTCACCCCAAGACAAGTATGGGCTGTTGGTCCATCTCTTGGACAGCCATGGAGCAAAAAGTCTAACTGAGGTCATCTGAGGCTGTCGCTAACTCAAGTTTGCACGTGTTCCAAGAAGGCTCAAATTTCTCCAGTTAACTTTGCAACTTTGATCACTCAAGCCCAACATTCATCATGCATAAGAAAAATAAGATTAGCATTCTCCAGAAATGCTCCTTGTTGGAAAACGAAGGGTTAAAAGGAAAATTTTAAATATGCAAAGAAAGTAGAGAATGATCTAATCTTGTTTTTTCTTCCATTAGTATCGTGTGTATGTGTGTGTGTGCGTGTGTGTATTTAATTCCAGTATAGTTAACATGCAGTTAAATATTAGTTTCAGGTGTACAATGTAGTGATTCAACAATTCGCCTAAATGCACTCCTTAATCCCCATCACCTATTTCACCCATCCCCCTCAACCCACCTCCCTTCTGGTGGGCCTGTTTGTTCTCTATTGTAAAGAGTCTATTTTTTGGTTTGTCTCTTTTTATTTTTTCCCTTTGTTTGTTTTGTTTCTTAAATTCCATATATGAGTGAAATCATATGGTATTTGTCTTTCTCTGACTGACTTATTTCACTTAGCATTATACTCCCCAGCTTCATCCCTGTTATTGCAAATGACGACATTTCATTCTTTTTTATGGCTGAGTAATATTCCATTGTGTGTGTGTGTGTGTGTGTATACATATATATACACATGTGTATATATATATATATGTATATATACACCACTTCTTTATCCATTCATCTATCAATTGACACTTGGGCTGCTTCCATAATTTGGCGATTGTAAATAATGCTACAATATTATATATTGTATAATATATTCTGGATATATTCTTTTGAATTAGTATTTTCCAAAATATATAAATAATTTATACAACTCAACACACAAAAAACCCCAAATAATCCAGTTCTTCCATTTTATCAGAGTAAATGTGAAACACTACCATCCATCTGCAACGAAGGCAAGGAAACATGGAAGAAAGCTCCACGCCCCCAGCTAGCTTTGAAACTGTCCACATGTGCCTGACAACGATGAGTCAGGCAATGTGAGCAGCTACTAGAACAACCCACATTTCCTAAATCGACACCTTTCGCTCTGCCTACAAATCCGTGGAACTCACACGATGAGGACGAGGAGGGAGCTCTGACCCTGCTAGGACGCACACCTTCCCACCCTCTTCCACCAGCAAATGTTTGCTGTAGGGATAGACGAATTGATTTGTTCAGCCTTGGAATTCCAAATTTCTCTAGTTAATTTTTGATTCATTGGCCCAATGACTAAACAGAATATTAATGGGATGTTTTCCATCTCTAGACCCACAGAATTTGCTAAAGACATATGTAAGCAAGCTGAAGAAGGTGACTTTTAGGGTGCCGAATTAACTCTAGAAATGTTGAGTGACATGTCACTCTACAGCTGGTTCAGAAGGGTTCATGTTAGTGGTTCAGGGTAAAGCAAACAGAATTGAACTTTGCACTGGTTCCAAACAGACGTACTTAAACAGAATAAAATTTCAGGTCGGGAAAGCTTAGAACACTTACAATCTGACCATATTAAAGTCAATTCAATTTCTGTTAATCTATTTAAGTACTAGTGTCAGTTATTTGTTCAGAGATGTGGCCAGTAATTTTCGGCTACAGGAAGTGAATTATAAGTATGTAATCTTCATAATCAGGACATACACGCACACTTAAGCTTTAAGCAACGGACATTTATAAACTAAAACAATGACTTCTTTGGAACAGAGCTGGCCAAAAGCGATACAATGCAAGCCACAAATGTACACGGCCATGTGCGATTTTCAATTTTTGAGTAGCCACATTAAGTAGAAAGAAACAGGTAAAATGAACTTTTAGAATGTATTTTATTTATCCCAACATACCAAACTATTATAATGTCAACATGTAGTCAATAATTTAAAATGCTGATGCCGTATTTTACTAATTTTGGGGGTGGAGGGTAGCACTTAAACCCCAGTGGGTGTGTTATACACACATCACATCTCAGTTTGGATGAGCCATACTTCAAGTACTTGACACCCACAAGCGGCTCATGGCTGTTGTGACAAACGGCACAGCTTCACGCTAATTTTATAGCTATAATATAAAACTGGGACCTAGCTTGATTATTTTATTTACAGAAGGAAAGGGGAAAAGACAGTTGTGAAGTCACTGGAAGGTGAACCATTGCTACTCTGGCACATTAATCACTGGAAGAAGAAAGATACTAGGGCTGACCTTATTAAAAGAATAAAGAGACCAAATGTCTCTCGGAAACCCAGACTGTGTATTCTAGATATTTTTATCTTAAAAATATATGATTACACTTTCAACTCTTCAGTTCTATGCACTAAAATGGTTTTCCTTTTAAACGCATTCCGCTGTATGGAGCAGGGAAGTCAATCGGACAACCCACATGCTCTAACCAGTGGTTATGTACTTGAAGGCATTTACCAAATCTCCTTTCAGCTTCTCTAGCAAATTCTTGTCACTATAACCACCGGTTCGTGTAGACGAGCTTATGACTCCAAGAAGGATTTCTAGGCAGCAAAGATTTCTATGCAGATTTCGAAGCGGTATTCTACAGGAGGCTACAATGTATCCTGCCCCACGGAGAATACAGGTTACAATTCAGCTGATTTTAAAAGTTTGATCCCATTTGGTAAATTGATAGTCAAGGTGGATCTTATTTATTTCACAGTCACCCCCTGCTCCTCTACAGAAAGGAGAGCAATGCTAGATAGCGAAAGTAATGGCTGGACTGGAAGTTTCCCATGAGACCAAAGAGTGGTCACAGAAGAAGGGGTGGACAAGTCAGGGGAGCAGGTGCTATGTGAATGGCCATCAGCAATCATAATTTTGATTTTCAGGTGATGTGGAGCAGAGGAAAATGAGGGGGCCCAAAACTAAGGGGCAGGGTAATGGTTACATCATCTGCAAGGAAGTAAAAATTGGTGACAAGAGGGCGGGGCGGGGGGAGGAGGGCGGGGGGAGGTGAAAGAGAAGTCTGCGTGCCCAGATTTTCCCAGCTCACAGACTTCTGCCCTCCCTCTGCACCACATTTCTGAAATACAGGGCTGATTCATTTCTACCTGGCTGGTGAGACATCACGGTACTGATGTCCATTATTTCTCCGTGTTGGTGAAAGTCATGGGAATTAACAAACCTATCAGGCGGGACGCATAGGCACCTGTGCTTAGAGCACCCAGTGTTCCAGCCCAATGGCAAGTTTCAGTATGCTGGGTGGGGTACCACAGGGCTCTCTGCCTGAGTCTGGGTAACTGCTACCTGCACCTATTTATTCTTTCACTCAATGAGCATTTTGTGAGCGCTGTCTCTATGTCAGACACAGTATGGTGTTTGGGTTTTGTTTTGTTTTGTTTCTTAAAATAGCTCCTAAAATGTCTTAAAATATCCAAAATATCACCAAACGGGGGCATCTGTAACAATGAAATGTTATTCTTCCCTCTCCGGGCTGAGAATCACCATCTCTAGGAGTCTTTCTCCCTATTTACCATTCTTTTGCTTCCGTCCTTCTCCCTATTAAATAACAAAGGTGAGCGTCATGCCATTTTTAAAAGCGGCCAACTGTACCCACCACTGACTTGGAGAAGACAGGTCCCATGATTCCGGGGATCAGCTACTTCTTGACAGAGTGAGAACATTCCGTGCCGCGGCCACTGTGGTTCTCACCAACAAGAACCCTTCTAGCACAGAGACCCCATTAGAAGTGGGGGCGGTTACAAGTGTGACCGTGGTAGGGAGAAAATCTTCATGGTCAAGAACATGGCAGCAGCAACACAAATGGAGTGCTCAACGATGTTCTGGCCACTGCTGGCCACAGTTCTTAGGATTCGCCCCCTGTACTGAAGAGCAGTGAAGACTGTCATGGGATGTCAACCATTACTGGGCTCAAAAGGCTGGATGCTATAGTCCCAGAGACTCTAATGATGATGGCTCCTTCTTTACTGGGGTTTTTGGGACACATCCAACTTTTAAACTCACCCCACCTTGTTATGGACTGAACTCTGCCGTCCACCACCCCAAATTCATGTATGGAAGCCCTGACCCTCAGTGTGATGGCTATTGAGGTGGGGCCTCTGGGCCTCTGGGCCTCAGATGTGGTCATGACCGTGGAGGCCTCATGCTGGGATCCGTGGCCCTGCTAGGGAAGACACCAGAGAGCTTGTTCTCTCTCTGTCTCTGTCTCTCTCTCTCTTCTCCCTCTCCCTCCCCCTTTCTCTCTCTGCCATGTGAGGACACAGCAGGAAGGTGGCCATCTGTAATCCAGGACCACCCTGCACCCCGATCTCAGACTCTCAGCCTCCAGAGCTGTGAGAAAACACACTGCTGTCGTTTCAGCCCCGTCCATAGTGTTTTGTTACGGCAGCCCGAGCTGACTCATACACACCTCCCACCTCCCTTCGCTTTCAATCATTTGGTACAATCAGAAAGGCTGCCAGGATGCTAGCAATCCCTCCACTATTTCTTTATGCACATGGACTGCAGATCCTACCAGATCCTCCAGCTCGTTAACAGGGGCACCGGAGAAGGATGTACCCGGTACGGGGCCACATGCCAGCAGGGCACAAAGCCCATCTTTGTGGAAAACATAAAGTTAATGATTTTAAGTGGTACAGCTTTTGAAGGCCTCCTAGATTTGTTTGCTTTTAGGTGCAGTTATATTTTGTAGAGTACCAGACTCAACGTGAGCCCCCGTCCAAATTAAATTTCAGTCAAAATTTCTTTTTACGGTATGCCCAGGAGTTTCAAATTAACGAAAATGAGAGGGAACGAATGCTGAAAAATACACATGACCTCCAGGCACATGATCGACTCCAGGTGAAGGACGTGAGATGAATGGCTGGCTTGTTCCCTTGGCGCAGACCCTCTCCCCACCGGTGAAGCGTCTCCAAGTCTCCAGGCTGGTTCGGGCAGGCCGGTTTTTAAGGCTGGCTCTGTTTTGCAGGCTGGTCATGTGAGCACATTGCTTCTGACCCACAACAGCTTATTTTCCACATGGCCAAAGGGAACTGGAGCAGTTCAGGAAAAGAATCCAGTTCTAATTTACATGCCAACCTAGCCACAAATACACGCAGAAAACATGGGCCTCGCAACTGAAATGGGCTTACACACCTCCAGAAACACAGGCTCTAGAGTCAGCTTTCGTTATTACTGATAATGATAACCGTGCAATTTTACATCCATTTTGATTTCAGGATATTGTTGTAAGTAAAATTAACTATGTTCTTTAAAAAGTCACAGCGTCGTGCCATCATCATGGCTCCTGCTCAAGTGGCCTGAGTCTATCTGCCTACAGACGCGAGAGCTCTGAGGGTACTAATGACGGCGCCAGAAGGCAAATCCCAGCCAGACCACCACTCATGGCTATTCCCAACTCCTCCCTTTGGATGGAAAAAGGGAAACAAAAGCATAATAAAAGTATGCAATTTGAAGACTACAGCTTGTGTCCAAGCACTAAGCAGTATGTCCGTGCATCTCCGAAAGCTGCGTGTTTATGAAGGCTAGTCTGGACAGCAGTGAAAACCAGCCCATACGCCACAGTGCTACATGATGAGTCTGAAAGAATTGGAGAGAAACAACGAGGATAAGTTACCTGATTTTTATCTAACTGGGGCAGACGCTCCGTCTGCATCGACTCTGGACCTAGGGGAGTAGTGTAGAGGTCCCACAGAGCTCCGTGTCATCTACGTTGTAGAGCGGAGACCACATCCACGTTGTATGAAGGCCACACACCGAAATCCTGATCAAGTGTTCGTATTAAATGTCCTCACGGGCTGTTCGAACCACACTCCCAGCCCTGCTTCTCCTTAAAACTTCAGAAAACCTCTTTAGAAGTTTAACCTCTCAGTCCTAGCTGGGAGAGCCATCTGATCACTACTGAGATGTCGTGGAGAGTCACAACAGAGGAAGTCTTAGATCAGGAGCGGATATCAATCCTTGTGGTCACACTTACACTAGCCCTGGATACAACCTTGTACACAGTAAGTGCTCAATAATATTTGATGAACTGAACTCTGGAGTTCATAGCAGCTCTGTCCACAATAGCTAAATCATGGAAGGAGCCGAGATGCCCTTCAACAGATGACTGGATTAAGAAGTTGTGGTCCATATATACGATGGAATATTACTCAGCTATCAGAAAGAACGAGTTCTCAACATTTGCTGCAACATGGACGGCACTGGAGGAGATAATGCTAAGTGAAATAAGTCAAGCAGAGAAAGACAACTATCATATGATTTCTCTCATCTATGGAACATAAGAAGTAGGAAGATCGGTAGGGGAAGAAAGGGATAAAGAAAGGGGGGTAATCAGAAGGGGGAATGAAGCATGAGAGACTATGGACTCTGAGAAACAAACTGAGGGCTTCAGAGGGGAGGGGAGTGGGGGAATGGGATAGGCTGGTGATGGGTAGTAAGGAGGGCATGTATTGCATGGTGCACTGGGTGTGATACGAAACTAATGAATCATCGAACTTTACATCAAAAACCAGGGATGTCGTGTATGGTGACTAACATAACATAATAAAAAAATAATTAGAAAAAAAAAAGAAATTCCTCCAAAGGTAAACGGATAAAGGACAGAATTCATGACTGTGTATATATTATGGAGATCTCATTTTCTAAACCTAAACTAGGGCATGTAGTCTAAAAGCCAAATTATACTTACGAGGACAAAGTATTTGAGATTGCTTCTGCACTAGACCCCCCACCCCAGATAGTTTCCTCTTGCCATCTCTGCAAAGTCGCTTCTGCTATGCAAGGTCACTAGTCACGGGTTCCAGGCCTTATTAGGAGGAGGACATCACCAAGGGCCATTATCTACGCCTACCACAGCCCTCAAACGAACTAACCATAATCACAGACCTTCTTATTTATTTACTTCTAAAATTAGGAACTAAAAGGAGTTATCTAGAAGGAAAAGCAGACGGGACCTTATAACCATGAGGTTCTTACCCCCAGGCAAAGGTTTTCCCTGCCTGTCTCCTCAATAGCTAATGTCTGCTACAACCGCTGTCTTTGAACAGATAAGGGCTTATTATTGGCTAATTCTGTATTTGTTGGTCATCTTGTCCAGTTTAAATGAAAAAAACAAAACAAAGACCTCTACTTATACCAGTGAGTCCACACCAGGTCACCTCTGGTTTCTGGATACTTAGCACACACTCACATACACAGGCATTATCACTATGCTCTAGAAAACCATGGACCAACACAGCTGCTTTCCAGTTGCAGGTGTTCAATAAAATTTTATTGGAAGGATGGATGGATGGACAGACACACTCAGGAGCCACAGGGATAAAGGTAAGCCCATCAGTTCATTCCTATAGCATTAGTTTGTTGATTTCCCCAAACTGAAGAAGTGGAAACACTTTTGCAAAGAAATAGAAGAAATGTGTAAAGATGTGGCCTTGACCCTGGAGAAGAAGGGTTCAATCCTTCTTGTTGCCCCCGTCCCTCCCCAATTCCCCCACCTCTCAAATAATGCCCAATTTCTTGGATGTCACCAACAGCGGGGCCTCTGATGTTATTCTCCCTAGACCCCAGGTGCTCTCAGCTAAGGCCTGAATCCAGGCTGGCAAGCAGGCATCTACACTTTCAAAGGTAGGGCACACAGGAGAGGAAGATGCCCGAAGAAGCCTCATGGATTAGAACAATGACACTTTTCCACGGCCTTCCTGCAGGAAGCTTTCCTAGGAGAAACCCAAACCTGAAGACACGTTATCTTGGCTGCATCAATATGGCTTAACCGCTGTGACAAGTGGGGATGGCTGCAAAATGTTAAATGTGGACAGTGGGAATGTTCTCAACCGCTTCCTCTACCAGATTAAGGTACATTTAGTTCGAAACGAAAGCACAATGACAAGTCATTTGGTGTTTCAATCAAATATCATTTGTCAAGGAAGGCCAAGGAAAGAGATTCTCTATTTTAGTTGGGGGTCCAAAAAGAGTTCCTCGCTTGATGCACTGAAAAGTTCACTTGAGTGTGTGTGTATGTGTGTGTCTGTGTGAGTGTGTTGGGTGGGGTGCAGTATCACTTCGATAACAGATGACATACACCTTGGGATCTAAGATAATTTAGCCTTGACTGTGATGCTATGTGTGCCCTTGCCACAATATCTCAGAGCATTTAGTAAGGGTCTCTTGAAGGTGTTGTCCCGAACGTCTTCCTGGTGAGCACTGATGTGCACAGCATAGGAACGGGTTAGAAGTACAAAGATATTAAAGATGAAACCCAGACACAATGAAGACGGAGTTACAAGAGAGCAGAGCTGAAATCCCAAGATAAGATGAAAATCCCCAAACCAGAGCTGTCAGATATGAAAACATAAACATGATCCCAAAAGGATAAATGAAAGAAAGATAAAGACACGTAGGTTTAGAAATCCCAACGCTGGGGCGCCTGGGTGGTACAGCTGGTTACACGTCCAACTCTTGGTTTCAGCTCAAGTTGTGATCTCAGGGTCCTGAGATCGAGCTCCACATCGGGCTCCACACTCAGTGTGGAGTCTGCTCGAGACTCTCTTTCCTCTGCTCCTCCCTCCCCCCACCCCAAAATAAATAAATAAATCTTTTTTTTTTTTTTAAGATTTTTATTTATTTATTCGACAGAGACAGAGACAGCCAGCGAGAGAGGGAACACAAGCAGGGGGAGTGGGAGAGGAAGAAGCAGGCTCATAGCGGAGGAGCCTGATGTGGGGCTCGATCCCACAACGCCAGGATCACGCCCTGAGCCAAAGGCAGATGCTCAACCGCTGTGCCACCCAGGCGCCCCTAAATAAATAAATCTTAAAAAAAAGAAAAGAAAAAAGAAATCCCACGCCCAGAAACCCCAAGAGAATAAGGACACCACCACTCGGCTCAGCAAAATGATACACTGTATTTGTTTGTTTGTTAAGATAATAATCAATGTCAACAACAGTACAGGGGAACAGGCAGCTCCCAGAGCAGGAGCGAAAAGGGTAGGGTTCTTCCGGAAACAAACGGAGCGCAGTGTCACAAGAACCTCGGAAACATTTATAACTTTCTCTCCCTGATCCTACTTCCGGGAATCTATCCTAAGGAAAGAATCAGCAAAACGAGGATTTATTTACAAAGGTATCTGAACTTTGGGGACAGACAACTGGAAAATGACTGAGCCAATGACGACAAACCCACACGGTGTGAGCTGATGCGCGCTTTGAAAATGGAGTTCAAGGAATATCGTGCGAAATTATCATAATAGAATGTGGGGTAGAAAAGCAAGATGTGCAACTATCATTGTGATCCTAATTTTATATTAGCAATGACATATAAGTAGGAGATGAGGCTACCATAGCAAAGTGTTACCGTTTCACAGATCTTTGGAGGAACAGGATTACGGGAGATTTCTATTTTCTCCTTCAAAGTTACGGAGGTTTTTTTCAAACTTTTTACATTTAAAATTAGAAGACCCCCAGCTAAGAGTACCTACCAGAGCGCCATAGGAATGAGGCAAAGGCAGTAGAACTTTTCTATGGCCTGTGGATAGCACCTCACCTCATCCCCAGGAGCCCCTCTGAGCTCAAGTCACAAGAGAATCCTTCCCCTATTTCCAACACCCCACCCCAAAGACCAGATGAAGAAGGAGAGAAAAGGAGGAGGCAGGGGAAGAAGGCAGGAGAAAGACAAAACAAGACAGAAACACTTAAAGCAGAATGTTTCAATCCTGGGTGCACTGGGAATCACCCATGGAAATTTTTTAAGAATCTCCAAGCCTGGGCTCTATCCACGACTTGCTGAATTAAGTGTCTCTGGGAGCAGGGCCCTGAGGTTAGTATTTTAAAATGCTCTCCGGGGAAATCAAAGGTCTAAGAAATTTCCAGATGTAGATGTAGTGATTTTCAAATGTTAGTATGCATTCAAATCATCCAGAAGCCTAGTTAAAACACAAATCACGGGCTCTGCGCCTAGTTCCGATCACTCAGTCTGTAAGGGGCCTGAAATATTTGCATTTGTAACAGGGCCCCAGGTAATGATGCTACTGCTTTGACCATGCTTTGAGAACTAGGATTTGCCCTGGTGACCTTGAGTTCCACAACAGGTTCTCAGATAAATTTCAGTGACAAACCAGGTTATTATTTCTGCCCCCAAACACTGACTTCTTTACCAAAGATGGCAAAGGGAAAATCAAGACAGAGAAAGGAAATGCCCGTTCTTTGAGCAGCTGCAGTGAACCAGGAGTTCAATGAAATCCTTCGCGTCTTCTAGAGCTCATTCCCTGCTTTTGTGAGGACGGCATAGCCATTTCTATCGTAGGAAAATGACAAGTGGTATCTAGAGTAATGGTAACTTGCCAGGGACAGGCAGCTCATAAGGGGTGGAGGCCGAGAAGCAACCATCCAAGGCTTGTCAAACATCCAAGTCCTGGCTTTTTCCTTCTGAGAACAGACACTCACTGGACTAAGAAAAAACCTTTCCTCTAGGCGAACGTCACGCTGCCTAAAAAGACAGCACTTAAATAATATGGGGAAAACGTCGGAGCAGATATGAGATTATTACGGTTTTTATTGCTATTATTATTATTATTATCATCATTATTACAATTCTTAGTGCAGGGAAAGAAGCAAGCATTCAGTACAGGAAAAGATTTGCTCACCCTGGCTTTATCACAAATTCAAACATAGTTTCATTGCCTCTGGCTGGTGTGCGTCTATGTACGTGAAGAATGAACCCTTCAAAATCCAGTCGGGTTTAAAATACACTGAACACTAACACTGAAGAGGATTACACTAAAACAGACACCCCGAGCGAGTTACAAAAGGCAAAGCACCCAACCGTGGAAAGCTGCTGTACACGTGTGAGATCTGGCTACTTTGATTTCAGGACGTAACTGTATTCACAGCCTCCCTCCCGAAGCATGGCCGGGGCCGCCTCCACACCCCCCCGGGTACACATCCTACCCCCACTTTCTGTTCTGCCCTAGATCTCACTTGCCAGGGGAGCTCCTCGATGCCTGTGAACGTGAGGGTTGTTTTCTTCAAGTATGGGATGATTGGGTGGAAGAAAATTCTTCTTCTTCCACCTCTCTTGGCACATTCTATGCTAAAAGGAGAACTCCGTGTTCGCTATTAGGCAAAAAACAAAAGGGGGGGCGGGTTGGGGTCGGGGAGGTGATAACCTTCAGCCCACTTAGGAGTCTTCACCTGTACTGAAGTTATTCTAGGTATTTTCTAGGAACAAGATGGAACATTTTAGAAAAAACACAGAATAGCCCTGTCAGCACCACACCAGCTCTAGAAATCTATTCCACTACCATGTTCAAATAATACAGATGCCATTCCTCCAACTGCTCCTTTGTAACCCCTTGAAGACTGACATGCCCGGTACCTCCAGCTCGAGGCTTTCTTTTTACAAAATAAGGATCTCAGGGGCGCCTGGGGGGCTCAGTCATTAAGCGTCTGCCTTTGGCTCAGGGCGTGATCCCAGAGTCCTGGGATCAAGCCCCGCATCAGGCTCCCTGCTCTGCTGGGAGCCTGCTACTTCCTCTCCCACTCCCCCTGCTGTGTTCCCTCTCTCACTGGCTGTCTCTCTCCGTCAAATAAATAAATAAAATCTTAAAAAAAAAAAAAAAAGGATCTCAGCACCCGAACACTCCTGAAGATTCCAAGGCTTCATCATGTCCCAGAAAGCCCTCAATGCTGACTCAGAACCAACCATCCTTTCAGTGCCGAGAGGTTTGGTCCATTTTTCTATTCTCGCCGTGGCTGTTCATCTCTTTGCCTGGCTCAAAACACACGTACAAACGTACCCAGCAAGCTGGAGGTGGTACCAGGGGAACAGCCATGAAACTATGAGTCTTTCCTTCGACCTTTAAGCTTTGAATATAGACAGCAATTTTCTCCTTCTTTCTGCAATCCACATCAGCCCTAATTAATTAAATTATTAAACCATAATTAGTTGAGTGCAGTCTGTAAGGGGACAGCTCTGGCTCTCTTGGAAGAATGCTTAAGAGATCCACCATGACCCCAAACCTCCTGTGGCATATAAAGTTGCATGGAAGCATCAGTCTGAAACATTTGGACTTAATTCAAATGTTACCTGGGTTTGAAAATGACCGGAAGACCCAGGTGAGGCAGGGACAGTTGCGTATCAGACATTTGATCATTCCTTTGTCTTGAATCTAGAATTACTCATTTTTAGCTGTGAATCTGGCCACCTGATACAAAGACGACATTTTCTAGGCTTTCTTATGGCCACGTAACCACCTCGCTGTGGCCATGTAACTATGTTCCTGACAACAGGATGCAAGCAAAGGTACTGTGCACAACAATCAAGGAATATCCTTATGAAAGGGCCTGCCCTTCTTCCTCTCTTCTTTCTGAGTAGAACGAAGATGTGATGGCTGGAGCACAAGCAGCTACATTAAACCATGAAGTGAAAATCATATTCTCGGGATGGCAGAGTGACATTGTAAACGGAGGCAAAGTCCTTAATATCACAGACCTGCCATGCCAGCTTGGGACCCCTCTACGTGATGTAGAAATAAACCCCTACTTTCTTTAAGCCATTATTATCTTGGGTTTTCTGTCACGAGCAGCCAAAACAAATACTAAGAAAAATCCAGTCATGAAAATACTTCTAAAGAAACCTTCAAAACCTCAAATGGCCAGGGGACAACTTGGGTTGGAATCACAGAGATTAGGGACATGAAATGAATCCTGTGGGACCATTCCTTACAGCTTGTTGAGATCCTGGACACTTGGAAGGACTGGAACTATATAGAGGTGACCACAGAAGGTGTGAGTCCTGCAGCCACAGGGCACTGAGACGAAGTGCTGGCTAGGGTTGGGAGCACTTCTGGAAGCCTGAGCCTTCCTGGTCAGGGATGGGCAACAACAGTGCAGCTGGGTCGGAAGGAGTCCCCAGCTGTGCTGCCCGTCTCTGCAAACACAGCAGGCCTCCTTCCGAGCCACATATGCCTACCCCAGACTCACCCCACCTTCGCCCTCTCTGCCCCTTCCTCCCCACAGCCGTGTGCTCGGGGAGAAACGTGCAGCAGGTGATGGACCTGCCAGGGAAGAAGACCAGCTCAGGTTATCCAGCAGGAAGGGGGGGCTCATTCTTCCCAGGCAGCCAGGGTGGTCTGTCAGCTGTCACAGACTCGGGGAGGAGGAAAGACATGAACTTGCGTGCACCTCTCAGCACGTGATGCCAGCCACAGGTAGTGTGAGGAAAGAGCGAGTTCCCAGCCCCGGCGCGGGGGGATGGGTTCTCACTGTGTGATCTTGTAGAGATCACAGATGCTCTCACATGCTCTCGGGGCCCCCACTGTGCTGACTGTTTTATAAGAGCGAGGCTGGTGTCTTAAGAATTAGCATCTTGAAGGTGGGAGGGAAGATGCGCGTTGCAGAATCCTTCCAGGCGATTCCAGTGATCTGCCAGCTTTGGCAACTCTGACTTAGGAACTTGCCACGCAGTGTGTTCTGTGGACCTGCAGCACCACACGGACTCGAAATGCAGACTCCCAGCCCCGTTCGGGCTGACGGAATCAGACTCCGCGTGTTAACGAGATCCCGGGTGATTTACGTGCACAGCGAACCTGGCTTAGGTCTGTGACATCATGAGCTGACGAATATATTTAGTCATTGTCCTGGGACCCAATGTAAGTACTTGCTTTCCATTTTGCTTCATTTTAAAAATAAAATCCACTTATTGTGAGATCATAAGTCATAATGTGCATACAGGCCATGGCATGAAGGGTATGAATGGCCAATCAATTCTAGCTTTGCTTTTGTTACCACTGTTATTATTAGCTGCCATATTCATCGGCCTCTATTTTTCCAAAACTCAAGAGAACCACTGGGGGAGTAAGAATTTCAAATTCTGAATCAAGTCTTCTTACTTGAGACATTTTATTTCCAACCCCTAGCAAGCCCACATTCTTCCCAGTGAACAAAAAACACTTGAAATCTTGTCTTGACGGATACCCCAAAGGCAAACGAAAACACAGTGGCCTAGGATTTGAGGTCATCAACCACTGCACTGAATCAAGCCAACGGCAAAGTCAACTCGTTGGCCACTTTCAGGAGAAAAGAGGCTTCTGACCTCGACATCACCGTTCAAGGAGATAGAATGACATCACATTCATGTGACAGAAAAATCAAGGGACTGCCCTTATCTACGTGAAGCACTGAATGCTCCCCTAATTCTCACCCTGGCACATACCCAATCGCCTGCAGATATGGAACCGTGGGTAAATGCTTTTTGAAGGGGTTTAACCAAAGCTGAGCTGCGGGAAAGCAGATGGGCACCCACAGGACACAGCCCTCAATCTGTGTCCCTGGGGCTCTGCAGAGAGGCAGATTGGGTGGGGGAAACCCAACTCCCTCTTTTCCCTTTCCAATCTCCTCCTCCTGCTTCACACCTGATCTTTGTCTTGGGGTGGGAGGGCAGGGGGTTAGGGCCTGGACTCTCGGTCTCTTCCGAGTAAGCCAAGCCCCACTTCGCCACGTTCCTCTCATCTGTAAGTGCCAGGGAGAAACGAGTCCATGGATTACAATTTCAAACACCAGCAACAGTTCAGATATTTGCTCCTGGGTTCCCAGCAATGCTGCCTTTATAAGAGACTGAAAGAGGGTGAGCCGAAGCCTGGGGTCTCCCATCCTGTCCCCAGGTAATAGCTTTTGTTCCCAGGGCACAATTAAGTCACTGTTTGCTTTGTGTGTGTGTGTGTGTGTGTGTGTGTGTGTGTGTGTGTGTGTGTACCCAATGCACAATACCTTCCATTCTCCGGGACTAAAGAAAACAGGCGTTGGCATGAGGTGTCCACATTTTCCTTAATGAAATGAACAGCCCAACCCGAAATTCAAGTGCTAAACTTTCAACAGCAAACAAAAGGCTCGTGTTCCAGCCCCGTCCCCTGAAACCAAGTGACTTTTCTATCAGCCTCGAAACCTGAGTGTTGACTTACTTATTCTTCTGTTATCAGCACGTTTAGGGGTCATGTAAGCAAGGAAAACAAATTGAGCATATGTCTCTCTGGATGGGAAAAAAAAAAAAATCACTGAGACTCATATCCAAGACCCTATGTGCTCCAGAACGGTTTCTCTCCCTGGCCTGGCCCCAGGATCCGGAGAATCAGGCATTTCGGACACTAGAACAAGAGATTCAGTCTTTGGAATCAAATGTCCTAAGTGGCTGCCATGAATGGTGACTGTTTCCCATCGAGAAACACGTGGGAGGCAATGTGTTCCACGAGCTTTTCAGTCCCCAGCCCGAAGCCCTTAGCTTGTAGGTGCGGGAACCACAGCCCCGCAGAGTAAAACCTATTATTTATACCCTGCGCAACTGGCTGTTGACTTGCATAACAAAATAATAACAAGGATGGAAAAGAGCATGGCCCAACTAAAGGACGGGATTACTGGCATTAAAGCAGAGTGTTTGACAACATATAAAAAGACACACGTGGTAGATTTAAATCAAAGCCACTTCTGAGATGTAAGAAAATCGGTTCCCCAAACATAAGTTTTCTCTCCTTTTCTAACCACCAACTTGTAGTATTTCTCAGTGTTAATAATTAGACAAGGCTGGAATCAGGAGGGAGGGTTCTCATACACAGAGAGGTCTGCACAGTCAGAATAAAGTCTGCCTCCTGCAAACACAGGAGGGCAATGAGGTCAGGAGTCCACACGGCCTTGGGTGATTTGAGCCGCAGTGTTTACACCTGCTCCTTCCTGGACGGCAACTCACAAAAATTCTTCTCTTATCACAAAATAGCAACAACAATAACAAATTTTAGCAAGTGACTCAGTGAGGTAAGGACCGTCACGAAAAGTACGACGCAAACCTTCAAGATTAGGGGTAAAAAAGGCAGATGCAGGAAAAACAGACCGCTTTTATTTTCTAAGTTTTCCTAACTCATTAAGACCCAGAAACACAAACATTCTCTCGCGGGAACTGAAAGCATGACTTTCAGAGGTCTCCAAGTTGTATTTTATGGTGATTTCTTTAAGCCAAAAAGAATAATTACAACGCGACTTACCATACTGGTCAAAGTTGTCTGGAGTCTTAAAAAGAACAAAGCAAAGGAATAAATAGCTCTCAGTCTTGTGTTTACAGCTATTTGGCACCATGTCTGAAAAGGACCATTCCGGGCAGGAAGCAAGGCCACAAGGTCAGTGGGCTGGAAAACCTCTCCCAGGGAAAGCCTCCGTTTAACCAGAAAGCCGCTGCCATGCACCCCGCCTGACGGACCCCACTTCCTCAGCAGGAAGGAACTAGGGCACCACAGCCTTTGTACCTTAATCGACATCTGTTTCAGGAACTCTAGTTTCCCCTCAAGTATTTGCCCAAAGAAGAACACTAAAGAATTTCTATCTATCGGTTGTCGATGGCACGGATGAGTGTTTGCAGGTGGGCACCCACTCCAGCGAGTACGAAAAGCCACTCAGGACCTAAGCTCACAATCATCTGGGGCAAGGCTGGAGGTGGAGCCTTTAAAAATACAGATTCTGGGGCTTCCCTCAGGGGCTGATTCCATGGGCCCAGCACTGGGCATTTTCACAAGCTTGCCAGGTGCTCTGATCTGGAGTAGAGGTTCTCCACCTGAGAATGCAGGTGCCCAGGCAGGCCTGGGACCAATTAAATCCTAGTCTCTGAGGCTGGTCCCCGGGAGCAGTGGCTTTTAAAGCTCCCAGTAGATTCCCCCCGAAGCCCTGGCTGAGAACCACGGAGGCTAACACAAACTCGCACTGTTTATGCAAAACAAGGATGGCCTAAATGTGGTCTCCCCATCAAGGGGAGCTCCCTCTCCTCAAATGTGTTTCTAGTCACTTCTGCTAGGCTGACACCTCCCTTCGGTAGCTGATGTGTGTTCCTATGAAGACTCCTTTCTCGGTATGATGCCTGCTCATCGTCAGCCCACAGCCGCAGCCCAGGATCAGAAGGAGCGCCTTCCCGTGGAGAGCTCCTCCTTCACACGCAGGGCAGAGACCGGGAACAAAGCGCAGTGAAAAAGTGCACCTGTTCTGTGACAACCCCAAAGTATAAACTAGGGCTCAGACAGCTCTTTTTCCCCCTTCCCAAGGAATTTGAGAAAATGGTTTTTAAACGAGTTCTGCGCATGACCCGAAGTACATTTCAAAAGCCCCCCCGCTTCCCCCGTATCCTGGCAGGCTGCCACCTTCGGGGTTCAGTCCCGGGAGCAGACAGGATGCGGGAAGCATGGTTTAGCGGCAGGGCACCACCATGCACACTGCGCCTCGTTTTCCCACTTTCTTTAGCCAAGATTCACTGAAGCCAGGAGACCAGAGCAGGCACATGAAGGTGCCACGCTTGAGAAAACATCTCCCCCGTGGACTGGATTCATTAGAAATTAATTTGCTTCAAAAAACTCTTTGAAAATGCGAGTAATCCTCAAAAGAGGCTAAGCCTCATTCACCAGGGACTGTTACTTTAACCCACTGACCAAACTGCAGGGTTATGTGGATGATTTTTGTTTTGAGCCACAGTGTTTTGAAAAGAACTAAATCCACTCTCAACATTTTAAAACCTAATTCTCTGCATTGCCTAGACTTGGAAGAGCTGGCGGAATAATCACATGGTACAAAATGGCTGCCCCTCTGGATGGCCCTGTGCTCTCCAGCTGGATGCGGGCCTCACTGTTCCCTATTGCCTTATATCTAATCTACTTTACTACAGGCATCTGAGTTGGCAAACTCTTCTTTCATCAGTGACCCTAACAGGGCAGAACTGGCGATGGCATCTGTAATCACATGTTTGGTCTTCTCTTCATTAGCCGTGAGACCTTGGAATGGCCGCTGTTTCCTCCTGGGATGGCGCCTCCATTTCTTTAGCATTACTATTCTATTTGAACAGTGATGGCTTCTCGGGGTGTTTACGAGTATTAAAGGAACTAAATGTGAATATGAAAGTGTTTGGAAACTATAAAGCAGTATGCATACGTAAATGACAGTTGTTCAATCATTCAAGGCCGCCATTTTGAAAACGTGAGTCATGCCTGGGCGGGGACACCATGAGGGCGGTCCCAGTGGAGTGGGTCATGGATTAATGAGAAGGCAACCTGGGGACTCCAGGTGGTAGCCCCACGAAAGCAGAGATTGTAACCCCATGCGTAGAAGAATGCAAATCTGCTGAGCATACCAAGCTCACCAGTGGAAATCAAGAGGATGCCCACTCTTGAGCCCAAACAAAGAAACTAGTTTGGGAGGCTGCAAAATGCATTCTCACAACCAAGCCTCCCAGTTCCCTCCTTACTTCCCGACTGACCCAGCATCTCCGATCCAGCAAGGTCTCCTGAACCACACCTGGTCTTTGCCCAAAAGGAAGAAAGAGAAGCAAGGAAAGACACAGAAGAGCTGAGAAGCTAGTCCCTTAGTCCTTCCCCTCCCCCCAGCAGACCTTATCTTTCTCTATATTATCAGTTTAGTAGGTTATTTGCATTTTGGCAGGATTTCCCCTTTCCAGGGCCTATCCACCGAGTCTGGAGGAGACAGCAGATGGCCTGCTACACAGCTAATTTGAGTACATATTCAAGACAATAATCAGCTACAGATTGACTTGGCACCGGCAACCGCTGGAGGAGATACCAGGCATTTCTAAAGTCCGCCACATCCCTTCCACTTTGCCTTCACCTGCTTTGCCAATACAAAGAGTGTATCTTAATCTCATAATAATTTGTTTTGGAAGAAACTCTGTAGTCCATCTGTACCGTCGGATAAACCGGGCACTTCTTCTTTGCATTGGTAAACTGTCATTAATCAGCTTTCCTGCTATTTTGCTTTTTAACCAGTCACCCAAGGGTCCAGGTATCAGCTCACACTCTTTCCATACAAGACCACAAGGATCTGTCCCAGGAAGGATGCTGGTACCCTACTGACACCCTCTGTGTGCCAGGATGACTTTTCTCTATTCAGCTGTCCCCTGCTGTTTGCAAATAAGAAATCAGGTTGGGGGTGCCTGGCTGGCTCAGTCGGTAGAGCATACGACTCTTAATCTCAGAGTTGTGAGTTGGAGCCCCACAACGGGTGTAGAAATTTCCTTAAAAAAATAAAATCTTCAGGAAAAAAAAAAAAGAAGAAAATCAGGTTGGCCTGATATGACCACTCCCTCGTGTTCCCTGCTGTCCTCTCATCCTTCTAAGTCCCCAGCCAGTGTATCTATCCATCCCATCCTCGTTCTTCTTGTTCAGAACATAGGTCTAAAAAACTGTTTTGTTTTTGTATTTATATGTCTCACCATCAGCCAGGTATCATCTAGCTAATTCTGCAGTGAACAATACTTATATAATTGATGCTCCCCACTTTATTTTTGGTAGACCTTTATTTAGAGTATTCCTTTCCCCCGAAATATTTATCTCCTTCTATCATCTCTGTCCAGTTGGAGCACCTTTAAAATGATCAGGTTCCCTTTAGTCATCATATTCTGTACTGTGTGGCCATGGGTACGGCTGTCAAGGCTCATCCCTATTAGTCTTCTCCAACAGCCACCGAGGACCTATGTTACCACTGATCGTCTTTCTCAGGCATATGACTTATCTTCCGTGGCCTCGCTACTCTAAGTGTGGACTGTGGGAATTTGTCAGACACGCAGAGTCTCAGGACTCTCAGATTCTCCAGATGTACTAAATCAAACCCCGCATTTGACAAAATCCCAGGAGATTCGTGTGCACATTCATAAAGTTTGAGAAGCACTGCTGAATGGTCTCCATTTATACCCGGGACTTGACAGCCACGTCCCAACACCCAGAGCAGTGCTCACCCTCACATAGTAGTTACCCCCCACCCCTTATCACCCACCAGACCCCCATGCCCGCTGTGTGCCAGGATCTGAGGAGGGGCCCAAGAATCAGCGAAGGACCGGAAACAGTCTCCTCCCCTAGGAGGATAGCATCTGATGGGAGATACTAACCTGTCAACAACCACAGGGCCATGGAGAAAGTGCCAATAATGGAGATGTGTCTCGAGGGCCTTGGAGAATCAGGAGAGGCACCTGGGTCTCAAAGAGAGGAAGAAGTTCCAAGAAAGGACATTCTAGACTGAAGGAATAACACGTGCAAGAAGATGCCAAGGATCATGACATACTGGGGAATGGTAAGAAGGTCTGTATGGCCATCGTGGTCAATCACTGGGCACAAAACCACTCAACTCAGTGGCCCAAATAAAAACTGTGACTGGCTCCCAGTCCTGTGGGTTGCAGCACGGGCTGGCCTCAGCTGGGCAGGTCACCCACACCTCGTGGTGCTGGTTGAGCTCATCCACGGGTCTGCAGTCCAGGGGGACTGACTGGTGGTGCGTGCTGGCTGTCAGCTGGGCCTCACACTCCACAGGTGTCTCCTTCCCCAGGGAGGCTACTCAGATCATCTTTACGTGGTGGTGAAGAGTTCCAAGAGAGCAACGCCTAGCCTTAGGAGTCATACAACATCCCTTCTGCAGGACTCGGCTGATCAGAGCAAGTCACAGGCCCGCCTGGATTCAAGGGGTGCGGAAGAACAGTGGAGCCAAACTGCTAAGGGGTAGGGCACGGGGAGGCATGGTTCCTTGGGGACCATGCCTATTACAATCCACCCGAGTGGAAAGATATATGATTAGCGCCTGTGTTCACACTTTATCTGTGAGCCCCTTAAATTCAAAAGCATTCAAGGAGCTTCAAGTCCTGTTTGCCTTTGTACCCCCAATGGCGATTCCCATGGTTCTTTCTAGTGGGTGCTTAATAAACTCGAGGATTAATTAAATTCTCACTAATGCACATACTCATAAACTTAGGAATTGGAGCTTACCAAGAAAGACTGCTCAAAGCAACCGTTCATAAAGAATAAAAAGTCTCTTTTGCTTATAGAAAATGTCCAGAAGACTGAGAAAAAGAACATGACCATTTCACAAAGAGCGTCTGGCCTGAAATTCACCAGGAACAAGTCTCCAGGCGGACTGCTCCCCTCCTTCCGACCTTCACTCCAAATCCCATCATTTGTCAGGAAGGACATAAAAAAGTTTAAGAGGTCAGCGTCCGCTTTAGGTTCCATAAAAAAGCAGAGCAAGTCATCATGCCCAGGCAGAATCCTCTTTAAATCACTCTTTAAGCTTAATATAGAGCAAATTGTCTTTGCTCCACGCCAGGAGCAGGCCGCTGTTTCAATCTGTCTTCCTAATTTGGGCGGCTGACAAGCTATCATTTTAGGAGTTAGACTTGGCAAGATTTATCTCCTTCTGGACACTGTGCTTGAGATTAAGTGAAATAATATGGTAAGAGGTTATATGGGCAATCTCAACTTTCTTCAGGTGTAAATAATGTAGGTTCATGGGTTAGCAACCGACCCAGTTCCTGACCCTTCTGCTGTAAAAATAGAACTCTTTACAAAAATAACTACCATGGCCATGCTATCCATCACTATTCAGAGTCCTTTCTACCAGCACATGGCAGGAGGGCTCCTCCATGTTCTTCAAGTGACGGGAGGCCATGTGACTCCTTTCGGTCAATGAAATGGGAGCTGAAGTACCTGTGTTGGTTCCCAATTTAAGCTTCAAGAGCTAGTGCTCAATGTGCCACAAGGTCTCCCTTCACCAACACGACTGAGATTTTCCCGAGGGTAAACGCTCCATTAGCTGTGGTCCTCGAGTCAGAACATGTGAGACAGAGCCTCCAACGAGCTCACTTTAGCCACGGGCGTTGTTCGTCACACAGTGGCATGACTTTGCCCACCCTAGGTTACTATAACTACGATGGACATGTAACTATCTTTAACTGCTATATTTTAGAAAGGGATGGGTCATTTTAAGCAAGATGGCTCCGGTCTTTAGAGTAGTTTAAATGCTAGGAACTACTCTACTCCTCATTTCCCTCTGGCCGGTCACTCCTACTTCTCTCTTCTTGCTTGCCTTGAGGTTAGGAAACTGCTTTCTTTCCCTTCCTTGCAAGAAAGCCGCAGAAGTTATTAGGGTAAGGGAAAGAGCTTGGGGCATATCAAGTTTCTTCCCTACAACAGGACCTTTGCCTTGACTCCTTTGATAGCCATCCCCAAGTCTGGATCATGGGACCAGAGGACACTGATGTTGCCCACTGAGGCCATCTCATTCATAATCTTGACCCTGACAGGCAAAGGGTAGGCCGCTTGCCTAGAGTAAGTAGCAAACCCGGGTCTAAAACCCAGGCTGTTTTCCTGGGCCAGATCCTGGAGACGAGCCCGTCCCCCACCACTAGCGTGTGCACGGTGTGCAGCCCCAGTTCCTGCCTGCCTTCTTCCTCCCCCGGAATCTGAACTTGGCCTTTTCTGCCTCTGCACAGCTGGTCTGTGGGCTCCCGGGCCTGAGTCTCCCCAGGAGATTTCTTTCCGCTGGTCCTACAGCTACATCTCTCCAAAGGCCAGCTCCTGGATGGCTAACGCCTCTGCTTCCAGCCACTCAGAAACAAGCTGTGATTGGATTCTCCAGCGCTCCCACTGAACACTCAGGGGCTCAAGCCAACCACCCAGCTCCTGTTTCACTCCCATAAGGAGCCAGGACTTCCTACAGTCCCAAGAAGCCCTGCTCTCCTTCCTTCACAGACCCACACTGAAGCGTCCAGAAGGATTGAGTTACACATCTGCTCAAACCCTGGGTATCTGTGCGATCGCAGGCTCTGCAAACCAGCTCCAGTAACTCTCCCCCATCCTCTCTCATGAAGGCCTGAGCACCATGAATGAGCGTCTTTATTAAACTGCAGTTTGATGAACTATCATCTGAAAGAGACTTCTTCAAGGGGCCAACCCTTTCTTCCCCTTTCGCATTATAAAACCCATTTAAATGGGAGAATTTTAAAACAGACCCAGGCAGAGGAGTCCTCGCAGGCCGCGACTTTATCCCACACTTCTCCATGACCAGACACACAAAGAAACGGAGACCTCACAGAGATACAACACACCCCTTTCCTCTATCTTTGGACGAAGTTAGAGCTCGCACTCACAAAGGGAAGCTGGCACGCTCCAGCAAAAGCAAAGCCGTCAGATGCCTCTAAGTATCAAGGTCAAGCCATTTGAAAGGGGCCTGTGCCCCAAATTCTTGGAACCATCACCGAAACCCCAAGAGGCTGGATGGTGAAGACCACCAGGAGAATGTGGAGCTGCTGGCCGGCTGCCCAGGGCTCCCCTCCTCCTGACTTCCTATCAGAATCAACCTGCATTCCAGGCAGCAAGGTGCTGCTTCTCCCACGCTCTGGGGCTGGGGTCAGGGTGCGTGGTGTCACAGTCTGGCTGATGAGAAGCGAACACAGCCCCAGTGGCACTTCCAGGAAAGCCCTTTAAGGGGGCCGATGAAGTAAGTTTGCACCGTCCTTGCCCTTCACACTTCTCTTCCTCTTGCCTAAACCAGGGGCACAGTGGATGGAGCTCCAGTGGCCACTGGAACCTCACAGATGCCAGTGACCCCTAAGGCCAGCAGCGCAGAAACCCAGGACGAGCCTGAGTCTCCAATGGCACCGAGAGACTGCCATGTCACACTGCCTCCCCATTCTCGTAGAGAGAAAACCTTAACTTGACTCAACTGCTACCGAACACTGAAACGCTACCCAAGTGCAACGTCTATCCGACCTACCGTCCAAACAGGGGCATCTCCTAGGCAGGCCTGGGGAATTCCTTTTTTCTATGGAAAGTCAATGACCCAAAGAACTTAAAAGTCAATGGGCAGTTTCATTAAACTAAAAACCCACTCTGAGTAAACATATTTGGTACACTTTGGGGTGATGATGGGAGAAAGCATATAGGCTTAGCTTTTGTGGCTCTTAAAATACGAAATAAGCACAAACTGCTCATCATCAAATAAAATAATTATCTCGATATTTTAATTACATATTATATTTGGGGGAAAATGGGAGGAAAAGGAGGAAACGGTAGAAGGGTACCCATATGTCCACCAATGTGTGAATGGATAAAGGAAATGCGGTGCATACATATAATGGAATATTAGTCAGCCTTAAAAAAGGCCGTCTAGGCCACCAAAGTGGACAGCACAGAATATTTCCACAGTCACAGAAAGCTCCACAGCATAGGATGGGTGCGGACTCTACTCTATTCACTATACTATGATGAAAAGAAGCTTTCCCGGAGCAGCGGGAATCTGGGGAGTTCTAATAAGGACATATGACCTCCCTCTGGCCTCCGTTTCCTCTTTTGTAAAATAAGGATAGCATTAGCACCTAAGTGGAGTAAATGAGATCATACTTGCAGGGCACACATGTCTGGCCCACAATAAGGGCTCAATGTATATTCACTATTATTCTGGGGAGAGGGAAGGGGGTGCAACTGGTGTATACACGCACACAAACTCACGTGCACTTGTGACTACTTACAGAGAGAGAACACCAAACACTTACTTGTACCATCATCCACCCTCCCCACCCCCAGGATGTGCTGAAGAAGGACGGCACCTCCAGGGAGCCCACCAGGCACAGTGACCTGGCTCGGGGTGGGCCCGCCTCCCTTCTCCCACCTGCCTGTCAGGAATAGGAACCACGTGTGGGAACCCACAGGGGTGGGTGAAGCCCAGAACAGGCTCTGAGTGAGCCCCCTCATGGCTCCAGCGGGCCCGTCAGTGAGTCAAGTGGGGGAGTCACAGAAGGAAAGAACTGCCCGTGTCAACAGAAATCTTCAGGATCCCAGCCTTTCCCCAGGAGGGCTCTGCAGGAAGAGACGGCAGAATCCCAGGGACCAGCTAGGACCAGGAATTGTTCATCTCTGTCAGGAGATGCTTATGTGCAAAGGCCGTCCTGCACCTTGCTTATCTAAGATCCGCTACATACATGCGCGCGTGTGTGCAGACATATATACATGTATGTGTGTGCGACGTTCATGCGTGTGAGCACACTGGTCAGTGTATTCGTGTGCGGACGTGTACACGTGTATGTGTGTGTGTGACGTTCATGCATGTGAGCACACTGGTCAGTGTATTCGTGTGCGGACGTGTACACGTGTATGTGTGTGTGTGTGACGTTCATGCGTGTGAGCACACTGGTCAGTGTACTCGTGTGCGGACGTGTACACGTGTATGTGTGTGTGTGACGTTCATGCGTGTGAGCACACTGGTCAGTGTGCTCGTGTGTGGACGTGTACACGTGTATGTGTGTGTGTGACGTTCATGCGTGTGAGCACACTGGTCAGTGTATTCGTGTGCGGACGTGTACACGTGTATGTGTGTGTGTGATGTTCATGCGTGTGAGCACACTGGTCAGTGTATTCGTGTGCGGACGTGTACACGTGTATGTGTGTGTGTGACGTTCATGCGTGTGAGCACACTGGTCAGTGTATTCGCGTGCGGACGTGTACACGTGTATGTGTCTGTGACGTTCATGCGTGTGAGCACACTGGTCAGTGTACTCGTGTGCGGACGTGTACACGTGTATGTGTGTGTGTGACGTTCATGCGTGTGAGACACTGGTCAGTGTATTCGTGTGCGGACATGCACACGTCTGTTTGGGCATACAGAGCATATTCAAGAGATTCCAAGATCCTTTATACATTTAAGGTTTTTTGTGATTTATTAAAATATATCTCTTAATTTCTTTTCTTAGGCTAACTTTATTTGTATCTCCCATGGGTCTGTGGGTTTACCCTCGAGTTGTGCTGCTTGATGGGCTGTTTGTGACAGAAGGGCATGACCCACTTTGTTTCAGGTCTTCCTGGGACGCTTCAGGGAAGGTACTGACAGGCTGAGACCCAATGAGCAGAGAGGACACCAGCCATCAGACTCCGGGACCATGACAGATCGCCAGCCTCCTGCACTAGGCCTCCAAGGGCCGGGCTCTGCGATCAGCAGACGCGGGAGGGCCAACTACCAGTTACCACGCTGGGCTCGTCCTCACAATTCTGTTAAAATTTAAATGAAAAATTGATGATAGCCAGGAAAACGAAGGAAGGAAAACACTCAAAGGATTGCTAGCTGACTTTTCCAAGACACACTTGGCTAAAAGATTAGGTATTCTTAAAAACCCAATACATTTTTCTGTTAATAGATTATTTCACAAGGAGTAATGATTCAAATGTAATAAGTAGTGGATTCTGTAGGAAAGAGAAAAAAATCTAATGACTTTGTCCCCAACATCACTTGTCGATAAGAACTATGGACATTCAATGTTCCTTAAATTTATAATTTCCTAATCTGCATGAGATCACAAAAGAGGATTCTTTGAGCCACAGAAAGAAAACTGTAATTTTCTTCATGAGAAAAAGGCTCTGCATTCAGAAGGACGAGGAGGTGGCCCGTGGAGTGAGTAGGGAGCAGGGGGGGCAGGGAAGGGCAACGATTCTCCCCTGGCTCAGTCGTGGTAGAAAAGGCAGATCCCAGGTTTCCGGACTCTTCTCAGAGGAGTTCTGCTTTCCTCAGAGGTCTGCCTGGCGGATGTGAGGCTGCCAGGTAACGATCTCTTGGAATAAAGGGCTCTGGGACCAGAGAGGGTTTGAACACCAGGTCTCACAGAGCCAGACCCCGAGCTGGAGAAGCCACACCGCTGAGGAAGGCACCGCCCCTCCCCCGCCACAAAGCAGCTGGTGGGGCCGGAGAGTGGGGACAGAGACCAGGTCTTGCCTTCCTCTTTTTTACCCCTGAGGGGATGTAAGCAGCTAAAGGCCAGAGGTCATCCATCCACCCCCTCCACCAGGCTCGGGGAAGCGCTTCTGGCCTCCACCCCGCCCCGCCAACAGGGCTGGTCCTGACAGAAGGGGCCTGCGACGAAGCCCAGAAGCCCACGGGTGGTACCAGTGTGACTCAGCCCTCCCACACGCCACCAGGCGGGGGCAAGTCCTCTGCATTCCTCGTCCTCTGCTGAGAGCAATGACAGGGAAAGGCCACTCTGCCACCTCTTGAAGTAAAAACTTGAGGAGGCAAGCCCTCCTTCCGAGGGGCTGGGCTGGGGAGCCGCACAGGCCTGGGGGGAGTCCTCCCCTCCGTGTTCTAGGTGGCCTTGGGCGAATGGCTTCACTCCTCCGGGCCCAGGGCTCCCCTCTGAGACAAGGCAGCTGAGGCGGCTTCACAGGGTCTCGGCAGGCCTTACCCTGCCCGCGACATCTGCCACACCACACACGAGCACCAGGGGGTCAGCCCCAGGGCTGGCAGGCCGACCAGGGCACGGCACAGCTCCACCGGCACCCCGTGACTACAGCCCCTGAGGGGAGCACGAGAAGCTCCGAGTGCCGCCACCTTTCCTGAGGGAAGCCTGAGCAAGCGCTTCACCTCTCCGTGCCTCAGTTTCTCGCCCATAAAAACAACACCATACCTCACCTCCAGGGCTCTTGTAAGGATTAAATGAGGTAACACATGGAAAAGCACTTAGCACAGGGCCCGACCCACACAGGCGCTCGACCACGGCGGTCGGTGCTGATGAAATAAACGTCTACCCCGGGTTGCCTTCTCCTGTTTGAGGGTCCTGCATCCAAAACACGATGAGTCCGCGTGACTAAGATAAATGCAAATACACAGCCCCTCCTCTGCCCTTCTGCAGACATGATGATGACCACCTGTGCTCTTCTTCCTCCATAATACCTCATTTTCTTTGTCTTTTTAAGAATAAAGCACTATCTCCCACAGTGGAGCACGCTGACTCCATTCCTTTAAGTAATCGTTTCCCCATGCACCTGCTGAA